>NW_023601851.1:3717962-3995296 GCF_014898055.3 Talpa occidentalis | reverse complement strand
TGTCAAACTAGAACAATATCTCATATTTCCATGCAAAAACTAATTAAAACAATAAACAATTTCAGTTAAGTTGTAAGGTTACAAAATCAACACATGAAAGTAATTACCTTCCTATACACGAAAAAAAAAAAATGAGGCAGAAGAGAAAGAATTAAGAAAACAATCCTATTGCAGTCACAAAATTAAGCACCTAGGAGCAGGGCCTCCCCTAGTGGTGCAGACAGTTGAGCGCCATGCTGTGAAGCTGTCCACAGCCTCTGCAGCACTGGTTCAATCCTGGCCGGCTGGCAAGGGTCCCACATGGCGCGGCAGACCTCTCCTGTCTCCCCGCTGCTCCCCTCAGCAGTGTACTCTTCAGTCAGTCTGCCTGTTCTGTTCCCCACTCTGTCTCTGGTGACTCCTCTCTCTCCTACTCATCTGGCCTGTACCCTGGTTCTTGTATAAATAAAACATAAAAAAAATAAAAGAACCTAGGAGCAACCCTAGCAAAAGAGGTGAAGGCTCTACACAAAGAAAATTGTAAGATATAGTTAAAGATCTAGAAAATGCAAAGAAATGGAAATATATTCCCTTTTCAATGATTACAAGAATCGGCATTGTCAAAAGGCCATCCCACCCAAAGCAATGTACAGATTCAAGGTAACCCCAGTGAGAACTTCAATAGCATCTTCAAAGATATGGAACAAAATTACTGAAATGCATATGGAACCACAAAAGTCCCCAAACAGACAAAATAATCCTGACAAAATGAGGAAAATGGAGGAATCAACCACCAGACATCTATCAATACAATAAAGCTATAGAAGTTAAAACAGCATGGTAGTGGGACAAAAACAGACACACCGACCTCTGGAATATAATGAGAGCCCAGGAATACACCCACATCAAGTGGACAGTTACTCTATGACAGAGGAGCCAAGAGTATGACTACAACAAGGAGAGGATGGAAATGGGGTTGGGAAACTGGGCAGCCACATGCAAAAGAATGATACTACATCACTGTCTCCCAACAGACACCCAAAAAAATCTCAAAATGGATTAAATGACTTTTTCCAAAAATGTGAAGTCACCATAATTATGAGAATGCAACTCAACTAACATGACCACATGTACAAAAGCCCCAGTAATCACTCCTATATGTTAAGGATAAATGAATAATTATTCAATTATAATAATTATAAATATAAAATATAATAATTATAAATGAATAATTATTCAAATGAATAATAATTCAAAATTATTCAAATAATTATTCAAATAATTATAATAATTATTATAATTTAAATGCAGAGTCACAAGTGCAGAAAACAGAAAAGAATTACATGAATAAACAGGTTTTAAGCGACAAGAATAAATCACTTTTGGGCCTCCCCGGTGGCGCAGCAGTTGAGCGCTAGGTTACAAGCTGCCCACGGCCTCTGTGGCGCCGGTTCGATCCCCGGCTGCTCCCCGGCCACTGGAGGAAGGTCCCACATGGCGCGCAGACCTCTCCTGCCGCCCGCTGCTCCCCTCAGCAGTGTGCTTCGGTCCTTCTGCCTGCTCTGCTCCCTGCTCTGGCTCTGGTGAATTCTCTCACCCTCCCGCGCTTCTGACTGTACCCAGTGCTTGTATAAACAAACCATCAAACAAAACAAATAAATAAATAAATAAAACATGCCTCTTTAAAAAAAAAAAAAAAAGAATAATCACTTTCTCGGATGATTGTTTTCATCCCCTGGCCAATCCCTTCTGCTGAGTTTCTCCTTGTCCCCTCCTCACTCTCCCTCCCTCGCCCCTTCCTTCCTTTATGTCTTCCCTTCCTTGCTGCCTCCACAGTTTCCTCACTTTGCCGCACACCAAGCTGCCCAGGTCTCCCCATGAGAGGCACACAGTGGGGACAGTGACTTTCCAGCTCCCTCCTCAACACGTGCTCTGAGGACGGGGCCTGCACCTGGGTCAGTGGAGTCTGATGGAGCCTGGAAAGGGGATGAATTACATTCCTCCCCACACAGGTGCAAACCACCAACAAACTGCCTCTGACACACTCAGTGCTCCAATTACCGCTGATTGTGCCACAGGATGATGCCAATTAAGACAGTCAACTCACTAAGGGCACTTGTCCCTCCAGAATAAAATCACTTTACAGAAGGATATCGGACAGTGTCCAACACGCAGACACCAGCTCCTGAGCTCAAATAGCCCAGCCCTGAGACCCTGCTCTGTCCATGAGGCGGCGCAGGACGGGGTGGAACATCCTGTGAGTGCTCAGAGGCTCCCCACGAGCCACGACCATGGAGTGAGAGGCCGGGACACCCTCTGTCCACGCCATGGTGACAACCTCAGGAGAGAGACCTGACATGGCAGCGGGAACTTCCCCCAGACTGCAGGTACCTGCCACCGGCTGTTTACAGGGAATCTTTTCAGACTTGAAAGTTTAAAAACTTCAAGCTTCATTTTAGACATGAGAAAGCATAGCAGATAAATATTCATTTTGCAAATAATGAAAACTAATGGATTCTAAATGAGCACAAGTTGCTCAGTGTCCCATAACGCATCATCCTTGGGTGAGTCTCAATGAGAGAAAATAATTTATTCTTAATTTAAGGAGCTCAAACAATACTGACTTTTTAGAACATTTATCATATGAGAGGATTTTCACTTATGGTGCATCACATGGCATAGGATGGTTATTACTTTGGAACTGTGATGTGAGCGTGGAGCGCAGTGAGTGTGTCTAGAAAGTGAAAGAGCCACGACAGTCAGGGACGCGCAGCCACGGGGGGACTCACGGGGAGTCCTGGGACGCTGCTGGTGGGGACGGGGCCACGAAGAGCCCGGCCTGGCTCCGGGCCTCAGAGTGTCCCGCGCTCAGAGGAGCCGGTTCCCTCCAGACCCAAATGTCCTCTCCTGCCCGGGGGGATGGGAGGGCTGGGGGATATTGGGGGAGCAGGGAGTGGAGACCTGGAGCAGACATGGGGTCCCTCTCACGGGAGCCAGCCCCTCGCTGGGGCGGGGCTGCACTGAGGACAGAGGTGCTGGGCCTGTCCGTGGCCAGCAGGCCACAGCGTCAGGGGAGCGACAGTCAAGGGGTTCGAGGCAGCTTCTGGGGAGACAGATCTTTCTCTCAACACGTGGCGTGACCGCAACTGTGTCCGTTAGTAGACATGTGCTTCGGGGTGATCTGAACTCATCACTCCATGACACTGTGGCGTGCAGGAGTCCCAATATCTGATCAGGGCCATGGGCAGAGATGTGTTATGGCTAAATTTGTCGTGAGACATTTATGTTTTACGTCACTCAGAAGAATCCCAGGCCCCTGATGAAGGCGTGTCCTAAAATGATCCCTTTTGTTCTTCAAACATCTGGGTCATTTCCATGAACCTTTTACAGTTATTTCATATCAGCACATTCTCCTAAAAGTCCTGCCTCCCCAGGGCCTGCCCCTCCATCCCCACACTGAGGGGGGAAGAGGGTGAGATTGGGGGTGGGGGGAGAGAGGGCAGGGCTGCCCCTTGTCCAGATGTCCCACTCACACACGGGCCTAGGGGGAGGAACAAACCTGCACCAGGGGGGGATCAGGGCCCTGGGACCGCAGGGACAGCCACATGCACAGACTGTCTGGGTCAGCGCCGGAGCGGCCTCCTCCCTGCACAGATGTGCATGAGTCTGAGGGGGACAGAGGGGCCGGGAGGGACCTGGGGTGGACGAGCCCATCCTGCAGGAGGGACATGTGGGTGTGACCCAGGAGGAGACACTGCGGGATATGTGGTCTCTGGGTCCTCAGATGTGGGGAGTCAGGGGTAGGGAGATGAGGAGAAGAGGGGACGGACCAGGAGGCAGTAGTGAGGCCACAGGGACAGGAATTTGACAGAGGAGGCGTCAGTACATGCCGCATGGGGACGTAGAGCCCAGATCATTCAGTTCCAGGACTGTGTCGGGTCCTTGGGAGCAGGAAAATGGGAACCGCATGCCCTACCTCCCTGCACACCCATCCCTGTGGGGCCTCCCCAGACCAGGGCTGTGTCGGAGCAGCAGGGACAGGTTCTCCAGGGTGGGGAGGGGCTGGGCATGGTCACATGTCCTCTGGGGCTGTGCCCTGGACAACCTCTGGGCATTGTGCTGGGTGGAGACGCTGGGGCCTGGGAGGAGGGGGAGTCACAGGACTGGGAATGACTGGGCACTGCTGGTCTCTCAATTCAGTTCACTGAGAGACCTGATATTCAGGTTTTATCATGGAAATATTAATTTTAATTTCTTCACAAAATTTATAGACACATATTTGGACAATGCATCAATAGCACATTCACATGAGATAAAATATGAGTTTGCTCACATAATGATAAAGCATAAATAGATTGCAAGATTGTTTTATGTTGATAACACATTTTGTGTTCACTATTGGAAGATATGAGAATGTTTTCTTCCTCTTTATTTTTTTATACAGATGATGTCTCCAGGGGGGATGAATCTCACTGCCGTGAGAGAATTTGTTTTCCTGGGGTTCCCCACCCAGGGGACCATGGGCTTCTTGCACCCGCTGCTGTTCTCCTTGATCTACCTATGCGCCCTGCTGGGAACGGGCTCATCGTACTCATCACCACCCTGGACCGGCACCTCCACACCCCCATGTACTTCTTCCTGAGGAGTCTGTCCCTCTTGGACCTCTGCCTCATCTCAGCTACAGTCCCCAAGTCAAGTGCAAACTCACTGAGGCACAGCAGCTCCATCTCCTTCCCGGGCTGTGTTGTCCAGGTCTTCATTTTTGTTTTGTCAGCAGGTGCAGAGCTGACCCTACTCACGGTGATGAGCCTTGACCGCTATGCTGCCATCTGCCACTCCCTGCACTATGAGGTCATCATGAGCAGGGACAGGTGTGTGCAGCTGACAGCTGTGTCCTGGCTGGGTGGGGGTCTCGATGCTGTGATGCACAGAGCTGGAACCTTCTCCTTGTCCTACTGCAGGTCCAACATGGTCCATCATTTCTTCTGTGACGTCCCTCATTTATTGGCTATTTCCTGCTCAGAAAATCGGATGGATGAATTGTCCCCATTCTCATTAGTGTGGTGTTGAGTATCTGCTCTTTTATTTTCATCATCATTTCCTATGTCCACCTCTTCTCTGCTATCAGAAAGATCACATCCACAGAAGGGAAGGCCAAAGTCTATTCCACGTGCCTGCCCCACCAGCTGGTTGTGGTGCTGTTTCTCTCCACTGCATGCTTTGCTTACCTGAAGCTGACATCAGGGACCCCGTCCATGTCTGACCTGGTCATTTCTATGTTCTACATGGTGGTGCCCCCACCTTTAATCCCGTCATATACAGTCTGAGGAACCAAGCCATGAAGTCGGCGGTGGCCATACTGTTCAAAGGGTTACTCACCAAAATGTGAAAACTATACTTCTTCCTTTACAATAATAGTTACCTGTACAGCTCTATTTCCAATATTTCTTAATTTTTTAATTCAAATATTTGTTTTCCAAGACTTGAAGATTTGCAGTACTTTCTAAATAAAAATAGTGCGAAGGAAATGTAGGTTTTCCATACTCTCTTCAACTCACAAATGCACCGCCTCCCTCCCAAAGCAGCATGATTCATCAGAATCATGCAGTTTTAACCAAGGATGTGTCCACTTTGGCGCCTCGTCATGGAGTCCAGCCCATGGCTCACTCTCGGGCTTCCCCCTTGGTGTTTTGCATTCTGTCAGTTTGGGCCAATGCATCGTGACAGACACTCATCACCACCACAGCACCCAGTGTGCCTCACCCATCCCCTGACCATCTGCACCATGCCGCTGTCACACTCTCGCCCTGCAGACCACTGATCTTCTCCTCTCTCCACCGTTCAGGTCTTTCCAGAACACCATGGAATTGGGCAGGTCCAACTTTTCAGTATGACTTCTTCTACTTTGCAGAGTCCAGCTCAGCTTCCTTCACTTCCTTCTTAGGCAGGGAGCTCCCTCTGCTCTCAAAGGGTGACAGCTGTCGTCTGCGTGCCTGGACACCATTTATCCATTCTGAGGTATGACTGGCTTCCTTCCCAATTTTGGCAAGAAGAGTGAAGTTACCGTAAACACTTGTGAAGCTTTGTGTGAGTGCAGAAGTTTCTCCCGCCTTTGGGTTAACGCAGAGTAAGTGAATGCTTGACTGCGAGGTGAGAGGCACTTCAGTTTCCTCAGACCACCATTAAACTGTCTTATAAATGAGTGTCCAGTGGGCTTCTTCCCACAGGGGACATGTGAGAGGCCTGATGTTCCTTTCATCATTAGTGTGTGGGGTTTGGTTTCTGGGCAGGTTGTGGGGGCATCTCAAATGCCCTCTGCTGTTCTTGGTGATGGACAAGGGGAAACGACTTTCAGCAGCCTGCTTAGCCGATGCTGCTCTGCGGAGTGTCTAGTAAGCTTGCGGCCCCTCTGGTGGAACCGTCTCTGTTCTTTATTGTTTTGTTTGTTTTTTGTGAGACCCTTGCTAGGGCCGGGCATCAAACCGTCACTGCAGAAGCTGTGGGCTGCCTCCAGCCCAGCGCTTAACCGCTGTGCCACCAGAGGAGGCCCGAAACTGTCTCTGTTCTTGTTGAGTCCTACAAGCATTTGCTTATTTCGTATAAAGGTCTTTTGTCAAGTGAATCTTTGGTAGGTATTTTCTCTCGCAGAGTGTGGATTATTTCTCCTCTCAGTATTTTCCTCCCCAGGTAAGTTTTTAATTTCCTCAACTCCAGTGTATCATTTTTCCTTTTCATGCTTCATGTCTTTGGAAATGTATCTACAAAGAATCACCACACTCAAGGTTACCTAGACTTCAGGCTGTGTCAAGTGCTGTGTTTATGCTATGGTGTTTTACATAAGGCCAGTGATCCATTTGGAGTTAAACTTTGTATAGGTTCTGGTCAAATCAATGTAATATAAATGAAGGGGATATCATAAAATTAATTGAATAGATTCAGAAGGAACAATTGGCAAGACACATCATCCATTTGATCAGAAAAAAAAATCTTCTAAATAAAATGGGTATAAGAAACAAGTACTAACAATAAATAAATCATAAATGACGATCCATACCTAACATCACAGTTGGTGGAAAAAAAAACCTGAAAGCTCTTCCTCTATGGTCAGGAGGGAGACTGAGTGGCCTCTCTCACCAGTGCTGTTCAACCTGTTGCTGCAGGTACCACCAGAGGGTTCATGCAGGTACGAGACATAAAGGGTATCCATACTGGAGTGAAGTGGCTCCTTTGTGCAGGTGACATGGAGTCAGATGTGCACGCCCTGATGACTCAAGCAACAAACTGAAAATAATAAATAGTGCAAAGTTGCACACTACAAAATCACTATACAAATTTCAGTTGTGTTTCTGTACACAGACAAAAACTACCTGAAAGAGAAATAAAGACAAGCCCATTACAATGACATTAACAAGACTAAAATACCTAGGATAAGTTTAATCAGTGGGTTAACACCCACACACAAAGAGCTATGACAGCAATGAAATAAGTTAGAAAGGACAAAGAAATTGGAAAACATACTTTTCTCATGGGTCAGAAAAATTAGCATTTTAAAAAGGTCATTATCCATAAAGCAATGTACAAATTCATACAATGCCTATCAAAATCCCAGTGGCATTATTCACAGAATTAGAACAAAGAAATCCCTAACATTTGTAGGAAGCACAAAAGATCTTGACTAGCAAAACAATTGAGCAATAAAAGCAAAATGGAGGTTTTATGCTCCTGATTCAAACCATACTACAAAGTGATAGTAATCAAAAGAGCACGTTGTTGGGAGGAAACCACACATGGATCAATGGAACAAGGCCCACACATATATACACACACAACTCTTGCAGCAATGACTAAATGGGGGTCTCTTCAATAAATGGTGTGGGGGAGTCTGGACAACCACATGCAAAATAATGAGACTAGACCATTATCTCACACTATATACAAATGTTAATAAATGCACTTATTATTTTAATGTAAGATATAAAACGATAAATTGCAGGGAAAAAACATAGACTCTTTGACTTCAGCTTCAGAGATGTCTGTGTGGACTCAAAGCCACCAGCAAAGGAAACAAAAGCAAAAACCCAGGATTAGATCAGAGCAAGAATTCCTCCACCACCAACATCCAAAAGAAAAAGTCAACTTACTGAATGGGGGGAGCTATTTGCAAACCACCATTCCACCAGGGCTTAATAACCAAGAAATATAAACACGCGAACAAAGAGTCAACAAAAAAACAAACAACTCAATGGAAAACAGACATAAGATCTACAGAAACACTTGCCCAAACACGAAAGCCCCCCCGGAGCTGGGAACACAGACTGAATGGGACGTGGCCCGCTCCCCATGCCAGGCCGCTCCAAGTCCTGCACAACCCACAGTGCACAGGTCTTCTGTTCTTTAGAGTTTAATAAAGTTTTGACTTTACTAATGCATTTCCTTTACTGTGTGTTTTGAAAGGGTATTGAAATTATCTTCAGTAGCTGATGGAAAATGAGGTTAATCTAAGTTTGTCATAAATGCTACCGTAACATCTGTGTCATGTTGAAATATAAGCAGAACTACTTCAAGCCCATGAGAACCGATTACATATGCGTGTTAACAGATGCTGGGATGTTCAGCGGATAACACCATACACACCACGGAATTTGGCGGAACCACAGAGGCCACTCATCACCCATGCTCCAACCTCCCCACAAGGAAAGTGCAAAGACTATGCACGTGTGCACACCCACACACCCGCATGTGCACACACATGTACACATGCACACCCACACACACATGCACACGCAGTCACCTTGAATCTAGCTAATGTTGTCACATCAATATGTCTTTAATTTTTGTGAGCCTGTGTTTAACCGTATTACACTATTTAAATCCATAAATAAAAAAGGTATTTTTCAAGAACTTTCCGACATGAAAACCCACTCTAATCATGAGATCAAGACCCCAGTAAAGCCGCCATGCACAGAAGCCCAAAATCTATCTCATTTACTAAGGTAAAGGCAAAATGCTTAACAATAATAAGTACGCAAGCTGAAATGCAGAGTTACAGGTATTGAGAGTAGAACAAATCTCATAAATAATATTTAAGTGACACGAAGAAACACATTCCAGAAGATCCAGGCTATACCCGTTAAACTTCACATTTGTTGAGTTTTTCCTTGTCTGTCCATTCCTCTACCTCCCACCCATTGCCCCTGCCTCCACCCCTGCCCCATCAACCTCCCCCACCATTGCACAGTGGGTGACCGTGACTTTCCAGCTCCCTTTGGACATGGCACATCATGTGGCTGTTAAGGACGGCTTTTAAGGCTTTTAAGGAAAAAAAAGCAAAAACCAGGATTATATCAGAGCAAGAGCATGAAGTCTGCTGGGCCACACCCAGGTCACCGTGGCTGGTTAGTAGAGGGTGATGGAGACTCTCAAGGAGTAAAGACTGACCTGTCCTCACAGGTGTAAAAACTAACAAAATTGCCTCTGACACACTCAGGGCACTAATTGCTCACTGAATGTGCTACAGGACGACCCAATTAACACAGTCAAGTAAACACACACTTTCCCTCTGGAGGAAGGTCCCTAAGGGCTGGAATCTGGACAGGGTCCAACACGTGGACACCAGCTCCAGAGCTCAAGTAGCCCATCCCTGAGGCCCTGCTCTGTCCATGAAGTGGTGCAGGATAGGGTGCAACATCCTGTGAGTGCTCAGAGACTCCCCACGAACCCTGACCATGGAGTGAGGGCCGGGACGCCCTCTGTCCTGCCATGGGGATAACCTCAGGAGGGAGACTCGACACGGCAGCTGGAAACACCCCCCTCAGACTACAGGTATTCTGTTCGTAAACAGTTTTCAGAATAGAAATCATTCAGACTTGAAAGGTTTTAGATTTCAAGCTTCATTGTAGATTAGAGAAAGCACATCATCCAAAATAGTCATTTAATAAATAATGAAAACTATTGCTTCTAGAGTTGCACAAGTTCCTCAACGATACACTGCCTTATCATCCTGGGGTTAAGATTCAATGACAGAAAATAACTTTTTTTAATTGAAAAATCTAAATATTATGAATTTTAATAGCACCATCATATTAGTAGATTTTAATATATGATGTGTATAACTTCATCACTATGATCGGGGCACCTAGATCAAAGAGTCAGTGTGTATTAAGTATCAACTAAAATCAAAACAATTGATGTAAATAAATTGGGATTAAAAAACTCAAAATCAAATAAAAAATATTTATAGGTAAAAATCAAAATGATAAGGCATTTTGTTCTGAAATATTGCAACAGATATAAGAGAGAGGTGGAAATTCAAAAACTTTTTAAACCAACATGATCACCACTTCATGGCTCTAAAACTAATGGGGGGGTGACATGGACGTCTGCTACTTCTAGACATGAAATTGGGAATTTTCCCTAAGTCCATTGCTCAAGGATTGTTAGTGATATTAAAATGAAAAAAAAAAACAATATTTTAACAATACCTGGAGAGAGATATACCAAAAATTATTTCATCATTACAAATAGTATTTTAAATCACTCCTAAGATGTCTACATGTATGACCACCTGGTATTTTCATTATCTTCTCTTTTCTATTAAATTAATTTGAATTGAATTTACACTGATGTACAACCACAAGTTTATTCCCCACATACTACTTAAAAATCCTGCCTCCCCAGGGCCTGCTCCTCCGTCACCACAAAGAGGGAGGAGAGGATGACATTGGGGAGGGGGAGCATGGGCAGGGCTGCCCCATGTCCAGACGTCCCCACTCAAGCATGGGCCTGGGTTGAGGAACAAACCTGCACCTGGGGGACCCAAGTCCCTGGGATCGGCAGGGTCAGCAACACGCACAGACCATCCAGCTCAGCCCGGAGCGGCCTCCTCCCTGCACAGACGTGCATGAGTCTGAGAGGGACAGAGGGGCCGGGAGGGACCCAGGGTGAACGAGCCCATCCTGCAGGAGGGACGTGTGGGTGTGTCCCAGGAGGAGACTCTGCGGGAAACATGGTCTCTAGGTCCTCAGATGTGGGGAGTCAGGGGCAGGGAGATGAGGAGACAAGGGGACAGACCAGGATGCAGCAGTGAGGCAAGAGGGGCAGGAATCTGATGGAGGAGGCGTTAGGACACGCTGCATGGGGACGCCGAGCTCTGATCATTAAGTTCCAGGACAGTGTCGGATCCTGGGGACAGGAAAACAGGGGCCCGCACACCCCATCTCCCTGCACACCCATCCCTGTGGGGCCTCTGCAGACAAGGGTTGTGCTGGAGGAGCAGGGACAGGCTCTCCAGGGTGGGGAGGGGCTGGGTATGGACACATGTCCTCTGGGACTGTGCACTGGACAACCTCTGGGAGGTGTGCTGGGCCGAGATGCTGGGGCCTGGGCAGGAGGCAGGAGCAACAGGACTGGGGTGGTGGGGAGGGTCTGTGAGTCTGGCTATGAGTTCAACCAGAGCAGAATCCTATGATCACCAAAATGTCCCTCCTTCCCGATCCCAGATCCAGTGTGATAAAGGCACATTTCTGGAGCTGAACACAAAAGGCTCAACAGCGTGAGAGACATGGAGTTGCTTCACTCCACGGCCTCAGTGTAACCACTGGGACATGCATGTGACTGTCCTTGTAGGTGTCATGTTTTATTCAGCTCGATGTTATTCCACAGATGACGGCTCCAGGGGTGACCAATCTCACAGCTGTGACAGAATTTGTCCTCCTGGGGTTCCCACCCAGGGGATCATGGGCTTCCTGCACCCACTGTTCTTCTCCCTGGTCTACCTGTGTGCCCTGCTGGGAAATGGGCTCATTGTCCTCATCACCACCCTGGACCGGCACCTACACACCCCCATGTACTTCTTCCTGAGGATTCTGTCCTTCTCGGACCTCTGCTTCCTCTCAGACACGGTCCCCAAGTCCATTGCCAACTCTCTGAGGCACAGCAGCTCCTTCTCCTTCCCGGGCTGTTGTAGGAAAATAAAGTGTTTATGTTGTTTTTTCCGGGGACATTGGAAGATGTGCGACCACCTTTTGGCCCCCTGGTCCAGGAGCCTGGCCAGTGCCCGGACCAGATGCCAAAAGATAGGGCTGGTTATGTAACTGTTTGCGATGTCCGGGACCACCAAGAAATAGGTTGGTTATGTAAGTCCAGGGCGTTGTGCACAGGAATGTGGCCAGCCCACCATGAATCCCTGGACTTGGATACTGGCCATATCCGACCTTGGGAGATAAAAACACAGTGGTCACCTAGCTGCTGCTGCTTTCAGCTGCTGGACGTGGATATGTCTCCCATGCTGTTCTCCGGAGTGCTGACATTTTTGCCTCCGTGATGCTGTTCTCCAGAGTGCTGACTTTTTTGCCTCTGTGATGCTGTTCTCCGGAGTGCTGCCTTTTTGCCTCCATGATGCTGTTTTCTGGAGTGCTGACTCTTTGCATCTGTGATGCTAATTTCTGAGGAAACTGTACAGTATGTATGCATGTTCATCAGTTTGGTTGGGTTTAGGGCACTGTTTATAATTTTGCTCGCACATCGCCTCTGTTGCTCACAATAAATCATTTTTCCTTTAATACAGTGTGGTCATTGAATCCCACGGAATCGAGCCTCCCTCAAACACCTGTGCACAGGGCTAGCAATTATATTTTATTGCTAGATACAGCTGTGTCCTCCAGGTCTTTGTGCTGATTCTTACAGGGGCTGCAGAGTTTCACATCCTTGTGGTGATGAGATATGACCGCTATGCTGCCATCTGCCACCCCCTGCACTATGAGGTCATCATGAGCAGGGACAGGTGTGTGCAGCTGACAGCTGTGTCCTGGCTGGGTGGGGGTCCCTATGCTGAGATGCACACAGCTGGAACCTTCTCCTTGTCCTACTGTGGGTCCAACGTGGTCCACCAGTTCTTCTGTGACATCCCCCAGTTATTGGCTACTTCCTGCTCAGGAAATTTAATCAACAAACTTGTCCCTATTCTCACTAGTGTACTGATGGCTTCATTTTGATTCATTTTCATCATCATTTCCTATATGCACATCTTCTCTGCTGTCAGGAAGATCCCATCCACAGAAGGGAAGGCCAAAGTCTACTCCACCTGCCTTCCC
The DNA here is from genome assembly GCF_014898055.3 of Talpa occidentalis. Lineage (NCBI taxonomy): Eukaryota > Metazoa > Chordata > Mammalia > Eulipotyphla > Talpidae > Talpa > Talpa occidentalis. The sequence continues at coordinate 3,982,226 of NW_023601851.1, read as the reverse complement.
CACCTGCTGATTGTGGTGCTGTTTCTCTCCACTAGATTCTTTGATTATCTGAAGCTGACCTCAGGGACCATGTCCATGTCTGACCTGGTCATTTCTATGTTCTACATGGTGGTGCCCCCCACCTTTAATCCTGTCATATACAGTCTGAGGAACCAAGCCATGAAGTCAGTTGTGGGGAGACTGATGAAGGGGATACTCACCAAAATGTAATAGAGAAGATTAGTTTACGACTCTATTATGAGACATTTATTTTAAATTTTCACATTATTGTCCCCTTCATATTCTTTTAATTTCATATAATTCCATTGTATAATTTAAATATATATGCTCATTTTTAAGATATATTTACGATGACTTCATGTATTTTTCTGCTCTTCACTCGATTAGCATTGATTGTTCCTCTTTTTAACAGCTAATTGCACTTTGATATTCTCTGTACAATGGAGGTCACTGAACTTCAGCATCTGTCTGCTATTCTCCATTTCTGTGCTCCCAGATGAGAGGCGATGGTTGGGTTTCATCTCAGTCATCAGCAGAACTTCTCTCACTGGGGCAGCATCTCCAGTCTCTAAGGCACTCCCCCTTTCATGTTACTGACTCTGCAGTCATGTGTGGGATCAGTGGCTATGGGTGGGTCAGAGGCCCCTGGACTTGGTGAGTGAGGCCTTCATCGCATAAATAAGGCCTGAGGGCCCAAGTTGGAAACTGAGTGGTCACGGCCTTCTGTGGACAAGGACCCACACATGACGGGGTAGAGACCCTCCTGGAGGCTCTGGTGTGGATGCCACCGGTGTTTACCATAAACACACTCAGAGCACAATAGACACCAGAAATAAGACAGTGACTGTGAAAGCTGTTAAATTCATGTGCAGTATAATTACTAAAAATTTACTAAAATATTGAGTAGGGTTTTTCAAGAAACAATAAAGGAACTTTGGAAGCATAATGGTAAAAAAAAATGCTAGCTAGTGGACTACGCAATATTCTATTATTTCCAGAGATAGTTGAGGAAGGGCGCTCACAACATCATGCCACACTTTCCTTGTGTGTTTATCCCCATATATTTAATTTCCTAGAATTTCTGGGAATTTGAGGACAATGTTCTTTTGGCCACATTATTACGGGATCTCAGAGCATTTGTGTTTCCATGTGGAGTAGTTCAAACGAGAAACATTATTGGCTTTACATATCATAAATAACATTATCATTTAGTGTAGATGGAGTGACATTAAGAATTTGAAGAAGATTTAAAATTGGGAAGTGAAATGCCCAAGTGTGTGGATGCTGTGTGGCCTCAGCTCTTGTCTGCTGACTGCATCAACCCCTGCTTGCCCATCTGTGATGTCCAATGTTTGAAAAGTTCACACCAAAATATTTCATGATAATATGCAGTTCCAAGTGGATATCAGACATTTAACTCATTCTCAGATATTCACACTCTGAGGGTGCTAATCAGGCTGACCTTGCCTTCAGCCCATGCGAGTCCCATGTGGGCACAACATCAGTTTGGAGGCAGCCAGGAATGGTTAAAAGATGGCAACATCTCCATCTTTGAACTTCTGGGTTGACAACTTGCTGCTGTTCATAAGCATTTTTATTTTTTCTGATGATAGATAACATTCTTCTTATTAATTCTAGTTACTGTCATAGTTTACAGGTCAATAAAAATTATGGGATATCAAGAGAAGGTTATGGAATATAATGAGAATTCAATACACTTATTGAATGAAGAAGATGAATCAGACTATTATAAACATATCCTGAGACTATTCATTGCCTACAATTTGTCAGTTTTGTGTAACATAATTAAACTTTTTTAAATAATAAAACATTAACTATCTCTCAGTTGTATGGATTTAAACATTTCAGCAAAATTAAAGCTGTTGTGGACAATGTAATATACGCTAAGAAAACAAAAGGTTCCACTGAAAAAAACAAATTAAAATAATAAGCCACTTCAGTGTAGTTGAAAGTGTAAAAAATCAACACACAGGGCCTCCCCGGGGGCACAGCAGTTGAGTGCAGGGCTACAAATCTGCCTGCAGCCTCCGCAGTGTCAGTTAAATCCCCAGCCACCAACAAGGGTCCCTGATGGTGCGCAGACCTCTCCTGCCAGCTGCTGCTCCCCTCAGCAGTGTACTTCGTCAGTCTGGCTGTTCTGTTCCCCACTCTTGCTCTGGTGAGTTCTCTCACCCTCCTGCACTTCTGAATGTACCCAGTGCTTGCATAAATAAATAAACAAACAAACAAATAAATAAATAAATAAATAAATAATCACAATGTTGTCAACTTGTGTTAACTTAATAAATAAACCAACTTAAAAAAAACACACATAAAAATCAATTACCTTCTATATGCACAAAATTAACAAGAAAAGAAGTTAAGAAAACAATCCCACATATAATCATGAGATGAAGTACCATGGACTAAACATAACAAAGGAGGTAAAGATGCAAAGAAAACAGTAAGATATTGTTAATAGAAATAGAAAAGACAGAGAAATGGGAAGATATTCCCTGCCCTTGGCTTGGGAGAATCAACATACCAAATGTGCATCTGACCGAAAGCAATTTACAGATTCAGTGTAATCCCAATAAAAAATTCAATGGCATTTTCCAAAGACATAAAAAAAAAAATGCTCAAAGTTCGCCCATGCCAGGCCCCTTCTGGCCTTCAGTCCAAGCCCAGAGGAGAGCGGGAACCCACCGCCGGGGCAGACTGGGCACACAGGGAGTGCGTCCCCGCATCGCCAATTTCGAACAGGGACATTTCTTCAGTAAAGACTGCTTGAAACCAGCAGAAGGCTCCCAGAGGAGCCAGAGGTGAGCTGGGAAGTTCGCCCATGCCAGGCCCCATCTGGCCTGTAGTTCCAGCCCAGAGGGGGAGTGGGAACCCACTGCCAGGGCAGACCAGGCACGCAGAGGAGTGTGAATGCACATCACCTTTTTAGAACAGGGACCTTCATCAGTAAAGCCTGCTTGAAACTGGCAGATGGCTCCTGGAAGAGCCAGAGGTGAGCTGGGAAGTTCACCCAAGATGCCGCCCAGTCCCAGCAACACAGTGTCCCTGTGCATTGGGCAAATTAGAAAACAGGCAGTAGGGAGTAGAAAAACACACACAATCCAGCAAATCCTCAAGAAAAAAGCACACCACAAAAAGAAAACCACCCCCCAGATTGCAACAACAGTAACTTGGAAGAACTTCTGAGCCTTCCAGAAAGAGAATTTAAAATTGCCATAATTAAAAAAAAACTGACAGAAGTCATAAAGGAAAACAATGATAAGGGAAAAATAATCAATGAACGGAAGAATAAAATTGAGTCCCTAACAAGAGAAGTAAAAGAAATGCAGGAGATCAAAAAATTAATGGAGGCACTAAAGAAATCTGCAAAAAGCAATGAAAGCAGAATAGATGAAATGGAAGAAAGAATAAGTACTCTTGAAGAAACAGAAATAAGAAGAAAAAAAAAACAGAAAAGGAAAGAGAAGTAAGAAGGAAAAAGTCAGAAGAAAGACTCAGGAACTATCTGACTCCATGAGGAAAGGAAATATAAGAGTTATAGGAATCCCAGAAGGAGAGGAGAGAGATGTAGGAACAGAGAAAATATTCAAGGAGATAATTGAAGAGAACTTCCCAAATGTGAAAAAGGAACTGAAATATGATATACTAAAAGCAAGAAGAACACCAAACTTCCACGATGAAAGGAAAAATACAGCAAGACACATAATAGTAAAGCTCCCAAGAATCCAGGACAAGGAACAATAATGAAGCTGACAAGAGGGAAGAAACATATAACATTCAAAGGAAAACCAATCAGACTGATATCAGACTTCTCCAAAGAAACACTACGGGCAAGGAGAGAGTGGAGGGACACAGTCAACAGACTCCAAGAAAACAGACGCCAACCAAGAATACTCTATCCCACAAAGCTCTCCTTCCTCTATGAAGAAAGAATAAGGACCTCCCCAGACAAACAGAAACTCTGGAATTTCATTACGACTAAACCCCCACTCCAAAAAATACTACAAGGCGTCCTAAAGCCAGAACCTCAGAGGGACGAATAACAATGAACAAAGGCAAAAAAAAAAGTTATTCAAAGAATAAATAAATAAAAACAGAGGAAAGACAAACACAATGGCAAATAAAGATGCTAGCATATCAATATTAACTCTAAATGTAAATTGACTCAACTCTTCAATAAAAAGACACAGAGTTGCAGGCTGGATTAAGAAACAAAACCCAACCTTTTGCTGTCTCCAGGAAACATATTTTGCTACAAAAGATAAAAATAGACTCAGAGTTAAAGGATGGAGAACAATCCCACAAGCAAATGGACCAAAAAAGAAAGCAGGAACAGCTATACTTATAAGAGATAATACAGATTTCAAACTCAAAAGATACAAAAAGACCCCAATGGTCTCTACATTATGATCAAGGGGACAATACTTCAAGAAGAAATAACACTCATTAACATATATTCACCAAACGAAGGAGCACCAAAATATATCAGACAACTATTGTCATCTTTAAAAATGGACATCTGAGAAAACACATACGTAGTGGGAGACTTCAACACATCACTATCAACAATGGATAGATCACCGAGACAAAAAATAAGTAAAGACACTAAAACTCCAAGTAAGGACCTAGAGCGTTTGGGCTTAACAGACATCTATAGAACACTAAACCCCCCAAAAAAACGGAGTACACATTTTTCACAAGCGCACATGGGTCATTCTCAAGGATCAATCACATACTGGGACACAAGACACACATCAACAGATACACCAAGATTGAAATTATACCAACCATCTTTTCTGACCATGAAGGCATCAAGCTAGAAATAAACCATAAAAAGAAGATAAGGAACTCTCCTGCCTCATGGAGATTGAAAACCACACTACTGGAAGACCACTGGACTAATGAGGAAGATCAAAGAAGAAATTAAAAAAAATTTCTTTGAATTGAATGACAAGGAGGACACCAATTTTCTATATGAATGGGATGCAGCAAAAGGAGTAATAAGAGGAAAATATATAGCAATAAATCCTCACATCAAGTAACATGAAAGAACTCAAAGAAACAACCTAATATTGAAGCTCAAAGATCTAGAAAAAGAACAACAAAAAAAAACCCAAAACCGCTAGAAGAAAAAAAAAATAATAAAATCCAAAGCAGAAATAAATGAAATAAAAAAAAATTCCAAAAGATCAATGAAACCAAGAGCTGGTTCTTCGAAAAAATAAATAAAATAGACAAACCTCTAGCCAGGCTCACAAAGGAAAAAAGGGAGAAAGCACAAATAAACAGGATCATAAATGAAAGAGGAGAAATCATCACGGACACAGCAGAAATCAAAAGAATTATCAGTAACTACTATGAACAGTTATATGGAAATAATATCAACTATCTAGAGGATATGGACAAATTCCTACAACTCTACAATCACCCAAAGCTAGATAAAGAAGTAGAACACATAAACAGACCAATTACAAGCAGCAAAATTGAAATGGTAATCAAAAATCTCCCCCAAACCAAAGCCCAGAACCTGATGGATTTACAAATGAATTCTACCAAACATTCAGAGACAAATTAGTGCCTATCCTTCACAGATTCTTCCAAAAAATTGAGAAGGAAGGGATAATACCAAACATGTTCTATGAAGCCAACATTACACTAATACCAAAACCGAACAAGGACAACACAAAAAAAGAAAACTACAGGCCAATTTCCCTAATGAACACTGATGCAAAAATCCTCAATAAAATTTTAGCTATCAGAATCCAACTATGTATCCATAAAATAGTTCACCACGACCAAGTAGGATTCATTCCAGAAACACAAGGATGGTTCAACATCCGAAAATCAATCAACATCATCCAACACATCAACAAAAAGAAATATGAAAACCATATGATGTTATCAATAGATAATGAGAAAGCTTTCGACAAAGTGCAACACCCATTCATGATAAAAGCCCTTGAAATTCTCGGAATACAAGGAACATACCTCAACATCATAAAGGCCATATATGACAAGCCAACAGCCAGTATCATTCTCAATGGTGAAAAGCTGAAAGCATTTCCATTAAGATCTGGAACAAGACAAGGATGTCCACTCTCACCACTGCTTTTCAATATAAAACTGGAAGTCCTAGCCAGAGCAATAAGACAAGAGAAAGACATACAAGGAATCCAAATAGGAAAAGAAGAATTCAAACTATCACTATTTGCAGATGATATGATAATATACATAGAGAACCCCAAAAACTCCACAGAAAAACTAATTCAACTCATCAATCAATTCAGTAAAGTGGCAGGATACAAAATCAACATGCAAAAGTCAGTAGCTTTCTCATACACAAACAATAAATCTGAAGAAGAAGAAATCAAAAAAAAAATCCCTTTTATTATTGAAACAAAAAAAAATCAAATTCTTGGGAATAAATCTAACAAAAGAGGTAAAGGACCTATACAAAGACAACTATAAAACACTCTTAAAATAAATAGAAGAAGACACAAAGAAATGGAAAGACACCCCCTGCTCATGGATTGGAAGAATAAAAATTATTTAAATGGCCATCCTACCAAAAGCAATATACAGATTCAATGCTATTCCAATAAAAATCTCAATGTCATTCTTCAAAGAAATAGAACAATTAGTGATGAAATTCATATGGAATCACCAAAACCCGGAATTGACAAAGCTCTCCTGAAAAAAAGAAAAGAGAAGAGAATGGAGGCATCACACGCCCAGATTTCAAACTATACTACAAAGCCATAATCATCAAAACTGCATGGTATTGAAACAAGCACAGACACATGGACCAATGGAATCGAATAGAAAATCCAGAAATGAACCCACAGATTTATGGTCAACTAATCTTTGACAAAGGAGCAAAGACTATGCATTGGAGCAAAGAAAGTTTCTTCAATAAATGGTGCTGGGAAAACTGGGTCGCTACATGCAAAAGAATGAAGCTTGACCACTACCTCACACCATGCACAAAAACCAACTCAAAATGGATTAAAGAACTAGACATAAGACCTGAAACCATAAAAATCAAAGAAGGAAATATAGGCGAAACACTACCTGATATTTACCTCAAAGACATCTTTACAGACACATCACCCAAAGCAGTGATAGTGAAGGCAAAGATAAACAGCTGGGACTACATCAAATTAAAGAGCTTCTGCATAGCAAAAGAGACAGTAACCAAAACAAAGAGAAACCCCACCGACTGGAGAACATTTTTCCACACAATGCAAATGATAAAGGATTGATCAAAAAAATTTACAAAGAGCTGATGGGACTACAAAATCAAAGAAAATAATCCAGTCAAAAAATGGGTAGAAGAGCTAAAAAGAAACTTCTCTGAAGAGGAAATGCAAATGGCCACCAGGCATATGAAAAAATGTTCAACATCACTTGTAATCAGGGAAATGCAAATCAAAACTACCATGAGATACCATCTCAAACCAGTGAGAATGACACATATTAAAAAAAAAAAAAAACTAGCTACAACAAATGTTGGCGAGGATGTGGAGAAAAAGAAATTCTTCTGCACTGCTGGTAGGAGTGCAAAATGGTCCAACCACTATGGAGAGCTGTGTGGAGATTTCTTGACCTACTAAACATAGAGCTTCCATATGGTCCAGCAATTCCACTCCCAGGTATTTACCCAAAGGACACAGAAACATCAATTCCAAAGAGCACCTGCACACCTATGTTTATAGCAGCACTGTTTACAATAGCTAAGCTTTGGAAACAACCCAAATGTCCAAACAAGATGACTGGATCAAGGAGATGTGGTACATATACACCATGGAATATTACTCAGCATTCAAAAAAGATAAACTCATGCAATTTGCAGCAACATGGATGGTGCTGGAAGGGATCATGCTCAGTGAAATAAGCCAGAAAGAAAAAGAAAAATACCAGATGGTCTCCCTCATAGCAGGAATCTAGAAAACTTAAATAAGGGACCAGGAAAAAGAATAAATATAAGAATGTAAAAATCAAAATCAACAAACAACTATGAAACAGAGACACTCTATTGGGGGGGTAGGTGGGGAGGGGAGGGGTTGGGGTCAAAATAAGGGGGTCGCAATTGTATGGGGAATATAAAAATAAAATTTATAGTAAAAAACATTGCTAGGGCCTCCCCGGTGGCGCTGCGTTTGAGCGCTGGGTTGCGAAGCTGCCTGCGGCCTCTGTGGCACAGTTTTGATCCCGGCTGCTCCCCGGCCAACGGAGGAGGGTCCTAGATGGCGATCAGACCTCTCCTGCTGCCCGCTGCTCCCCTCAGCAGTGTACTTCAGTCCTTCTGCCTGCTCTGCTCCCTGCTCTGGCTCTGGTGAATTCTCTCACCCCCCCGCGCTTCTGAACTGTACCCAGTGCATGTATAAACAAAACAAACAAATAAATAAATAAATAAATAAATAAATAAATAAAACATGCCTCTATGAAAAAAAAATTCTCAAATATATGTGGAACCACAAAGACCCCATATGGCCAAAACAACCCTGACAAAAATGAGGAAGCATGGTGGAGGCAGCACATTCCAGACTGCAGTCCATACAATAAAGTCTAATACTTAAAACAGCATGGAACTTGGAAAAAACAGACAGAGAGGCCACTGGAATATAATAAGGGCCCGGAACCCCCCTCATCAGGAGGGACAGTGACTCAACATCACAGGAGCCAGAGCAGGCACTGGAGCAGGGAACTTGGGGAAATCGTGATGGGAGAAGCAGACAGACACACGCAGCAGAGTGAAGCAGGTCCTGCCCCACCCCCTACAGAAGAGTAAACTCAAGCAGATAAATGCCTGTTTCCATAGGTGACGTCACCATCATCATGCAGCAAACCTAAGGATATGACACCATGAGCAGAAACCCTAAAATACTTTTTCCTAAATATTAAAAGCAAATTAACCCAACAAAAGGATAATTCTAATGTAAGTGCAGGGACAGGTGCTGGGGTGGGAAAGAACCACAGGATACACAATTTCAGAGACCAGTAAAGTTTCTCTTCTCGCAGGGCTGGTGACCCCGTGGTCACTCCCTTCTGCTGGACGTCCATTGTCTTTCTGCCCCACACCCCCATCCCTTGGCTCCCTCCTGCCTCTCTCCGTGTCCCTTCCCTCACTCCTCAGGCCTTTCCCTACCCCCTCACACCCATCCCCAGGGCCTCTCCGTGAAGGGCACACGGGGGTGACAGGTGACTGTCCAGCTGTCTAGACAGGGACTCAGGGCACTGTTATGACTGATGGTGCCCACCATGGCGGACACGACAGGTGGGGAATGGAACCTGGACCTGAGGATTTCTCTATTCACTTCCATAGAGGCGGGAGCCAGACACAAATCACATTTACACACCGAGTGTGATAATTACTCGCTGAGACACACTGCAGGACGCACCAATTAACACAGTCAAGTAAACACACACTTTCCCTCGGAGGAAGGTCCCTGAGGGCTGGAATCTGGACAGTGTCCAACCAGCAGACACCAGCTCCAGAGCTCAAATAGCCCAGCCCTGAGGCCCTGCTCTGTCCATGAGGCGGCACAGGATGGGGTGGAACATCCTGTGAGTGCTCAGAGGCTCCCCACGAGCCCTGATCATGGAGTGAGAGGCCGGGACACCCTCTGTCCATGCCATGGGGACAACCTCAGGAGAGAGACTCCAAACAGCAGCGGGAACTTCCCCTCCAGACTTCAGGTATCTGCCCCCAGCCGCTTGCAGGGGAGAATCCACTCACACTTGGAAGTTTTCAGATTCAAGCCTCATTTTAAACTTGAGAACGCACCACAGTTAAATTATTCACTTTGTAAATCATGACAACTAATGCTGACAGGGCCCAAGTCGTCATGTCCCACTGTCCTGTCAGCCTGGGTGAGACTCAGGGAGAGAAAACATATTCTCTTGTAATTTAAGATGCTCAAAGATACTGACTTAATACATTGATCATATTAGAAGATTTTGATTTATGGGATATGTCATGATTTTTGATTCATACCTAGAATTTTAGCATCAGCACACTCAGTGTGTTTTGGATACTAAACAAAATAAAAAATTAATGGATTCAGATTGTATGGAAGAAAGTTCAGAGCAAAATAAAAATATTTATTGTTAAATTCAAAATGCTATGCCCATTTGTCCTACACATTATGACAGATATGAGTCAATTAGAAAATAAAGAACTCTTATGACAACATGTTGACGGCTTCATGGCTCTGACACTAGCATGAGGCTGGCAGGGTCGTGTGACTATTTATTGACGTGAACTTGGGATTCTTCCCCAACTCCATTGTTAGCAATTTTGTAAAATAGATCACAGTATTTAAACAGGGCCTGGAGGAGATATATCACAAATGCTATTTTAAGATTTTAAATTGTTATATAAATCAGTCAATAGATGTCACCATTATTAACAACCAAGTACCCTAATTTATTTCCTTGCTTTTATTAAATTATTTTGCATTATTCTCACCAATGTATTGCAAATATTTTATATCACCACATTCCAAAAATTCTTTCGTCACCAGACCTTCCTGTCCATCACCCCTACAGAGCAGGGAGAGGGTGAGATTGGGAGGTGGGAATAGGAGAGCGGGCAGGGCTGCCCCGTGTCCAGACGTCCCCACTCACACATTAGCTGGGGTGAAAAACAAACTTACATGAGGGGGACCCGGGTCCCTGGGACCGGCAGGGACAGCCACATGCACAGACCGTCTGGCTTGGCCCTGGAGCATCCTAATTCCTGCATGAGTCTGATGGGGGAACACAGGGCCCGGCAGGACCCTGGGGTAGACGAGCCCATCCTGCAGGAGGGACGTGTGGATGTGACCACGGGAAGAAGTAGCTGCAGGAGAAACCACCTTAGCTCCTCCAGTAAACAACGGGGCAGGACAATGACCGGGACGGGCAGGAGCAGTCACCCTCTCAGCACATAAAATGCAGGGGCGGGGGGCAGTCAGTGTTCAGATGGCAACATGGGCGCACAGGAGGCCCCATCTAGTGCTGTGATGATGAACATGGGCACCAACTAGGAATAGACATGGGACCATCTGTGTCCACTTGGTCCCAAAATATGCACCTGGAGCTGCAACTGGCCTTTGTTTTGATGTAACTTGGCAGCTAAGATACATAGGCTAGATTTGGGGTGAGCTTGAACGTTCATGTTCCTGAGTCTTCTTGGAGGGTCCACTCCTGGGAGTTGCGCTGACCTGGGGCCCGGGGTTGGCAGAGGAGGGGGCCGGGGTCAGGGTTTCAGGGGTGCCCTTGCACAGGACGTGGTGAGACGGGAGGAGACTGCTCAGGGGGCTGATGTCAGTTGAACTCTCTGCCCTTCGGCATCTCCCACAGGCGGCATGGACAGTGGCGGCACCTGCAGGTCACTGAAGCTGGAGAGGCCAAGAGGAGCAAGAGCTGAGATCCCTGCGGGGGAAACGCTGGACAGAGAATGGAGAGAGGTCAGTGGGGAAGGCCAGCGCTGGTCACCTGCAGAGAGACACCACGGGTCCAGCACTGGTAGATGGTCCCGGCACATTATTCCTCTAGATGTTCATGCAGTGATGGCTCCAGGGGGGATGAATCTCACGGCTGTGACAGAATTCATCCTCCTCGGTTTCCCTACCCAGGGGACCATTGGCTTCTTGCACCTACTGCTCTTCTCCCTGGTCTACCTGTGTGCCCTGCTGGGGAACAGGCTCATCGTCCTCATCACCACCCTGGACCGGCACCTACACACCCCCATGTACTTCTTCCTGAGGAGTCTGTCCTTGGAGCTTTGTCTCATCTCAGCCACGGTCCCCAAGTCCACTTCCAACTCTCTGAGGCACAGCAGCTCCATCTCCTTCCCGGGCTGTGTTGTCCAGGTCTTCGTGATGATTTTTTCAGCAGGTTCAGAGCTGACCCTGCTCACAGTGATTAGCCTTGACTGCTATGCTGCCATCCGCCACCCCCTGAACTATGAGGTCATCATGAACAGGGACAGGTGTGTGCAGCTGACAGCTGTGTCCTGGCTGGCTGGGGGCATCATCTCTGTCATGAACACAGCTGGAACCTTCTCCTTGTCCTACTGTGGGTCCAGCGTGCTCCACCAGTTCTTCTGTGACATCCCCCAGCTACTGGCTATTTCCTGCTCAGGAAATTTAATGAACAAACTCGTTCCCATTCTCACTAGTGTGGTGTTAGGCATGTGCTATTTTGTTTTCATTGTCATTTCCTATGTGCACATCTTCTCTGCTGTCAGGAAGATCCCATCCACAGAAGGGAAGGCCAAAGTCTACTCCACCTGCCTTCCCCACCTGCTGGTTGTGGTGCTGTATCTCTCCATTGGGCTCTTTGATTATATGAAGCCGACCTCAGGGACCCCATCCATGTCGGACCTGGTCATTTCTATGTTCTACACGGTGGTGCCCCCACCTTTAATCCCGTCATATACAGTCTGAGGAACCAAGCCTTGAAGTCAGCTGTGGGGAGACTGATGAAGGGGAGACTCACCCAAATGTAATAGTGAAGGTGAGTCATGACTCTATTACCAGACATTTATTTTGAATTTTTTCATCACACTTTATATTCTTATAGTTACATTTAAATCCATTGTAAAATTAAAAAAAAAAACATATAAGCTTATTTTTAAATTATATTTAAGATGACTTCATATACTCCTATAGCTTATATTTTACTCTTTTGGGTATTGGATGTTCTCTGGTATTCTGTGTACTGGGGTGATTGGACCTCAGCATCTTTCACTCTATCCTGTGCTCCCAGCCGAGGGAGGCGATGGTTGGGTTTCATCTCAGTCATTAGCAGAAGGTCTCTCATGGAGCAGCATCTCCAGTCTTTATGGTGCTTCCCCTTACATGTCACTGATCAGGGTTCACGGATAGGACAGAGGCCCCTTTACTTAGTGAGTGAGGCCTTCACAGAATAAATAAGTCCTTGGGATCTGTAGTAGAATCTGAATAGTCATGACCTTCTCTCGATAAGGACCACACCTGATGTGGTAGAGACCCTTAGGGAAGCTCTGGTGTGGGTGCTGACAGCATTTACCATAAACACACTCAGCATACAGTGGACACCTGAAATAAAACAGTGAGTGAAAGCAGTTAATTTCACGGGCAGTATAATCACTAAAATGTTATGAATATATAATGGGTAGGGTTTTTAAGAAACAATAAAGAAACTTAGGAAGCTATAAAGGTAAAAAAAAATAATAGCTAGTGGACTGCACGATATTCTAATATTTCCAGAAATATTTGAGGAATGGCACTCACAACATCATACCGCTCGTTACACATGTGTTTATCCACATTTATTTAATTACCAAGAATGCCTGGGAATTTGAGGGCAATATCTTTTTGGGCACATTATTATGGGTTCTCAGAGTGTTTGTGTTTCCATATGGAGTTGCTCAAATGAGAAAATTCATCAGATTTACATATCATAAATAATGCTATCATTTAGTGTAGATGTAAAGACATAAAGAATTTGAAGAAGGGCCTCCCCAGTGGCGCAGTGGTTGAGTACTGGTCTGTTAAGCTGCCCGCAGTCTCTGCAGCACCAGTTCAATCCCCGGCTGCTCCGTGGCCACTGGGTGAGGGTCCCACATGGCGCGCAGACCTCTCCTGCTGCCCACTGCTCCCCTCAGCAGTGTACTTCGTTAGTCTTTCTGTTCTGTTCTCTGCTCTGGCTCTGGTGAATTCTCTCACCCTACCGTGCTTCTCACTGTACTCACTGCTTGTATAAATAAATAAATCTAAAAAAATAATAATTTGAAGAAGATTTAAAATTGGGAAGTGAAATGCCCAAGTGTGTGACGGCTGTCTGGCCTCAGCTCTTATCTGCTGACTGCATCGGCCCCTGCTTGCCCATCTGTGACATCCAATGTTTGAAAAGTTCACACCAAAATATTTCATGAAAAAATGTAGTTTCAACTGGATATCAGACTTTTAACTCATTCTCAGACATTCATGCTCTGAGGGTGCTAATCAGGCTGATCTTGCCTTCAGCCCAGGCGAGTCCCATGTGTGCACAATGTCAGATTGGAGGCATCCAGGAATGGTTAAAAAGATGGCAAAAACTCAATATATAAACTTCTAGGTTAACAACTTGCTACTGTTCTTTTAAATCATTGGCATTTTTATTTATCAACTGATGAATAATTTTCTTAATATTAATTATTGATACTGTCATAGCTTACTGGCCAATAAAAGTTATAGAATATAATAAGAATAGCTTATGGGATACAATGAGAATTCAAAACATGTATTGAATGAAGAAGCTGAATCAGACTATTATAAATTTATACTAAGACTATTCATACTAAGACTTATAAAATTATACTAAGACTATAGTAAGACTATTCATTTTGTCACCTTTGAATAACAGAACTGAATTTTTTTAATTAATAAACATTAACTGTTTCTAGGTTGTATGGCTTTAAACATTTAAGCACAATTAAATTTGTTGTGGACGTATAATGCACACTAAGAACACTAAAGATTCCGCTGTAAAAGCAAATTAAATCAATAAGCCACTTCAGTGTAGCTAGATTACAAAATCAACACACAAAAATCAATTGCTTTCTTATACCCAAAAATTGAACTAGAAGAGAAGTGAAGAAAACAATCCCACTTACAACCATGGAGACTAAGTACCATAGAGTAGACACAAATAAGGAGGTGAAGATACAAGAAAAGGGCAAGGCATTGTTAAAAGAAATAGAAAAGACAAAGAAATGGAAAGATATTCCCTGATCTGGGCTTGGAAGAATCAACATTATCAAATGCCCATCTGACCCAAAGCAGTTCACAGATTCAATGAAACCCCAATAAGACCTTCCATGGCATTCTCCGAGGATATAACACAAACATTACAGAAATGCATATGCAAAAACCAAAAATCCTGACAAAAATGAGGAAGCATGGTGGAGGCAGCATATTCCAGACTCCAGTCCATACACTAAAGCTCTAATAGTTAAAGCAGCATGGCACTGGGACATAAACAGACTCAATAAATGTAACAGAGAAGTTGATGTCATGACTCCATTATGAGACACATATTTTAAGTTTTCACATTATATTCCTTGTCCACTCTGGGAGGCCCAGTGAGGCCCACGGGGCCCTGTGCCTGGTGGACACAGTGGCTGGAGCCCCACGGCACGGAGGTCGCTGAGGTGCACTCAGACGCACAGGGTTCCCCCCCTGCACCCCAACAAGAGGCCCCACGGGTGAACACAGAACAGCCCAGGTGTGAGTTGTCTCACAGAGGGTGAAGCTCTGTCTGGGCGAGCGTGGCCAGCCCGGTGTTGCCCCCGGAGGGCTTTGGGGCATGCAGGAGCTCCCCACGCACCCCCGCCTCTAGCCGCCCCTGGACCTTTGTTGCCTCTCCCTGAGCAGCGTCACCCCGGCTGTCGGGAATCTGGGCTGGGAGGTGCCTCCA
Source organism: Talpa occidentalis (assembly GCF_014898055.3). Taxonomy (NCBI): domain Eukaryota; kingdom Metazoa; phylum Chordata; class Mammalia; order Eulipotyphla; family Talpidae; genus Talpa; species Talpa occidentalis. The sequence continues at coordinate 3,966,776 of NW_023601851.1, read as the reverse complement.
TGCTCCATTGAGTCTGTTTCTTTGGGGCTGTGCTGAGCGCCCATTTTATTCATTCTGTGGCACAGACGTGGCTCAATGTATAGAAATATAAACCCGTGTCTAAGTGACCAAAATATAATTTTCATTAAGTATTTTTAGGCAATATGGCTGTTTAGCATGATAAATCTCTTGATGTAATAACATTTCTGGACTCTTAGGGACTTAGAGATTCATGTCTCAAGAAAAGGTAATATATTGAATATAAATATGGTTTCTTTGCTGATTTTAAGAAAATAGCTAAAAATTATGAAATATTTTCATTAAATAAATGAAGTATGATCTGTCAACAAAATGAAACTAACTGAACAAATGGAGGAAGGTATTTGCAAATTATATATTTGATAAGATATAATTTTCAAAAATATGAACAACTCATATACCCAGTAGCAAAGCCTCAACAATCAGACTAAAAAGCAGGCAGACAATCTGAACGACATGGCCACAACCCTTGAGAAAGTGCTTGACATCACTCATCCCCAGGGAACACAGTCAAATCACGAGGCAACAACGGCATGTCATCTGGGAGTCAAGGGATGCAGGAAGAAGGGTGCACCTGGGAGCTGCTGGTGAGGGTACAGATCAGTGCCCTCGTGTGTAAAGCTGTGGAGGTTTCTTTTAAAAATTAGGAACATAAATGTTATACGACCCAGTCATTCCACTCTACGGATATACACATATTGGACAGCAAAGAGAAACAAACCCCCATGTCAGTGCAACAAACAAATGAAATAAATAGTAGAAAAATCCACAAAAAAAAAAATGAGAGATTTTCTTTGAAAGATAAGATAGGCAAGCCCTTAGTGAGACCAGGGGGAAAAAGACAGGAGCTGAATAAAATAAAAAAAAAGAGGGATTGCAACTGTTACCACACAATTAAAAAAAAGAGAATAATGGCTGATTGTGAAAAATTACCTATCATGTAACCTGGCAGGAATGCCTGAGTCCCTGAAGCATGTTTTCTTCCAACATTGAATAATGGGAAAATGGATCAGACAAGCCAATTAAGAGACCATGTGATTGAAGCACTAATTAGATAGTTCCCCAAGAGGAATGAATACCAAGTGCAATTAAGTGAAACAGTTCTCGAAATGACGGAGGTGGCAGCAGAAAGCAGCCTTGGAGACACCGGGCTTTGCAAAGTGGTGGCAGGGGGCCAATTATCCACAATAGAGCTCTTCACTGGAAAGAGACTCTATCTTGAAGCCCTTGGTTGCATCTCAAGATCTTTTACAAAATTCAAATGAGAAGTTTTATATTAAATTGGTATAATAATGGGTGGAGGTCCTTTCTGGAAAAAACGACTCCTTTAAAAACGAGTGTTCAAGACCTTTCAAATCCTCTGCATCCCCTTCCCAAGGAAGCTCAGCTGTGTACCGGCTCTACCCATGACGCAGACTCCCCTGCCAATGGCCCACCTCCAATGATGAACTGAGAGACTGGGGTTGCACAGGGATTGTGTGAAGCTTCTGATTTGAAAGTAAAGGGAAAATAACTTGATATTATTTGACAGAAGAAACCCAGTGGAAACAATGTGTTGCAGTGAACAGAAGAAAAAGGCTTAGAAAAGTGTATTCATATTCTTTGTCACTTTGAAGTGGGGAATTTAGCTTTTCCCTGTTGAGTTGTACGAGATCCTTATACATTATATATTAATCATTTATCAAATATATGGTTTGAGTTGTATGAGATCCTTATTCATTATATATTAGTCATTTGTCAAATATATGGTTTGAGTTGTACGAGATCCTTATTCATTATGTATTAATCAATTATCAAATTTATGGTTTGTAAACTTTTCTCCCGCTCCCTGGATGCCTTCACATTCTGCTGATGCTACTCCTTTTGCCACAGAAACTTTGTACTTTCATGTAGCCTGGCATGTTTATTTACTTTCTTGTGGATGTGCTTTTGGTAGCACTTTCCAAAGATAATTCCCGACACCAGTGTAAAGAATGCTTTCCCGTGTTTCGCTAGGATTGTTACAATTCCACCTCTTATGTTTAGTGTTTAATTCATTTGAACTGACTTTTAAGTTCGGTTTGAGATTAGAGTCCAATTTTTTCTGTTGATTGTGGATGTTGTATTGTGCAACACCACACTGATGGAGACACGGGGATTGTGGAGCAGGCTGCATGAGGCAGGATGCTGCTGAGAGTAAGATCCTGGCTGTTTTTATTGATAGAATAATCATAGTGCAACAGCTATGTGTGTAAGGAGGACAGGGACAGAAGGATGGGTGAAACTCAGGAATGTTATCTAGGGCTTGGGGGACATGAGTCTTCTGACCATGTTATCACCTTGATGACCAAGTGTTGTCATCGAAACTAGACCCCAGCCCCCCCCCACCTGGGCACGGTCCTAATCTTATCAACTGATCAGCTTCTGGGGCCCCTTGTCATATATTGGTCCTTGCCCCCAGGGGTGTTCCCAGTCATACCTCATGATTCATGTGTTGGGGTTAAGTTCATGCATCCATCCTCAGGACCTTGGGCGTTCCCGGTCATACCTCTTGATGCACACCCTTCCCAGAGTGATCAAGCTTTCTGCTCTTGATTGATAGGAAAGGCACCTTGTAAGGTTTGGCTCATATGACTATGACTGGACAGTGCTGAACTTTGTGTAGGGCTTCATCATTATTAGTATTAAGAAGAGCAGAGGGGATGTCTTGTACAGGGAGGTAACAGTTGAGGAGTCAGAAATGATGTTAAGTGACTGTGAAGGAAATGAAGAAAGAGCCAAAATAGCAGCTGCTAGTTCAGCACGTGGGGCTGAAGGGGAAGGGAGTGATACAGGCAGTCGGCCCAGGGGCAGCAGCCTGGGCGCCAGACCATGACTCTACAGCCTGGGGCGGAGGAACCATCCACGAGTGTCTAGAGAGCCTGGGGATGGGAGAACTGACCATGGCATTGAAGGAATGACGAGGGAGAAGCTGTGGGGATTGAACGCATTTATCGGGAGGGATAGAAGAGAAGAATGATCCACCATAATCCTGGACAACAATCTGAAATTTCTGTGACTGAGCGAGGAGCCCTTCTGTGTCCTGATCGCAGAGGCCCGTGTTAATAGAGCCGGGATCACAGCTGGATAAGGACTGACAATGAAAACGGCCTTTTTGCAATAAGGAACATCTTTGAGAAAAATAAGTAGATGAGTGATTTTTTGGCTGGGAGAAGGAAAAGCCGTTCAATAATGTGAAAAGGTGAGGTCACAGTTTTCCACTTATTGAAGAGACTGTTTTTTGTTTCCCATGTGTATCTCACTGGAAGGCCAATAAGGAAAGAAAAAAAAAATAAAAGGAATCCAACATCAGAGAAGAAGAATTAAAATTGTGTCTTTTTGGAGACAGAATAGCCTTCTATAGGCAGCCCAAGAAACCCCCTCCAAAGACAATCAGTACTGACAAAGTCAGGAAGGTTACGGGATACAAAACCAACTGACAAAAAATAGTTATGTCTCTGTACTAATGATCCAAAAAGAAAGAAACTATTCCATTTAGACAAACCTCAAAAAGAGTACATATGGAGGGAGATGTTGAACCAAAGGGGTAGAAAATCTATATCCTAAAAACTGTAGACACCAACAAATAAAGTTGAAGGAGATACACTACGTGGAAAGAGACCCCAAGTTTATGAATCAGAAGGAGAAAGTGTCAAAAGGCCAGGAGCCAGCTACCAATTCCCGGCACACCCTGTGAGAATTCTGACAGCCCTTTCACAGATCCAGAATAAATAATTTGAAAACGTCACAGAAGCACAACCCTGGGCCGCTCAAGGCAACCCTGAGAAAGGACGAAGCTGGAGGCACCCCCTTCTCGTCTTCAAATTCAATGCTGAAGCCATCTGGGAGGCGGGACGGGTCACCCTTCACTGGCCGTGCCCTCCTGCTGGGCCGCCTTTGAGACTCCCACCATTCTCTCCCGCCCCCTGGTCTTGGCCTCTGGTGACCTCACAACCCCATTTCGGACACTGGACACTGTAAGTTCTGCGAGGCGGTGGTATAGGAGGGTCTGGCCTCAACCTGGGATGAATGAAGCATCGGAAATGGGGCCACTGCAGACCTGCTGGCAGGAAAGAGTGCAGCGGCGACAGGAATCTGGGAGGGCCCCGCATGTCACCCACTCGCTGAGATTTCCTGCAGGCGCCTGCCACTGAGCAGCCCATGGGTGCAAGGGCACCATCCCGAGGAGCAGGTCACGTGGTCACTGAGGGCCGGGAAAGTGTTCAGGGCTGGAGGGAGCAGCAGGAGGGTGAAATAGCCGAGCGCTGCAGGCCCTGTGTCTGTCTGTCTGGGTGTCAGAGAAGCCAGAATTTTGAAAGTCAAGAGTTTTCAGTGAATCAAGCACGTTCCTGCCCTGGCACGTCTTAGGGCCCTGCACACGTCACGCTCAGCGCCCTCTCAGGGTGCCACACTTTGTGGGTTTAGACAACCCCACATGGCTGGAGTCGGGATCCTAATATTACAGGAGCCCACGGAGCTCTCTGCTCCCCGCTTCTCCCCCCTGCCCCACCCACCCCGGCCTTTTGACTGTCTTGGTAGTTTTGCTGTTGCAGGATGTCGCTGAGTGGGAAGAGCTGGACACGCGACCTTCCCGGCCTCTGAGCCTCCCCAGCTTCTCTGCCCCCACTGCTGACAGCTTGTCCTCTCCAGCCCCGAGTGGCCCCACGGTCTGCCTGGCCTCCGGCCTATCCTCTGGGACCCGGGCCTTTGCATGCAGGCTCTCTCCTCGGAGTCGCCTCTGCCTCCCCTGCCCGCTGGAGCAGGGTTCTCCCGCCCAGACATGAACACCCTCCCCGCGTGGGTGGGCTCAGAGTCCTGCTGCTCGTTCTTTGTTTTCCCATGTATGTCAGTCTTCTGTTGCATTTTAACTCCTACGAAATCACTACTTTTGCACTCAGACAACTTCTCATTCCACGTGGATGAAAACATTCTGGGACAGTCTCTGCTAAATAAATCCTTTCCCAAACTAAATGAGCACATGTGACACTTGCAGAATTATTTTACAAGAGGACCCAAGATTGTGCAACTTCATTAATATTCAGCTGTGGCCTTAACGCACCGTGCACGCGTGCTCACTCTCAGGAGAGGTTCTGAGGTCACCGGGGCTCCGGTGTCACTGAGGTTCTGGGGTCACTGGGGTCCAGGGGTCACTGGGGTTCAGGGGTCATTGGGGTATGGGGTCACTGGGGTTGTGATGTTACTGGGGCTCAGGTGCTACTGGGGTTCTGGGGTAACTGGGTTTCGGGGGTCTTTGAAGTGCAGAAATCACTGGGGTTCAGAGGTTGGGGCTGCTGTGGTCACTACCACTCATGGCTCACTGGGGTTCAGGACCCACCCCTGACAAGGTTCTTTCTTCCTGGCCCTCAGTGACCACGCAGGACACCGTGCTGACCCCAGGGACACTGGAGCCCCAGGGACCTCAGAACCTCTCCTGAGAGTGAACACGTGTGCACTGTGCATTAAGGCCACAGCTGAACATTAATGAATATTTTAATCTCACGACACCACCCTCGGGGCCTGTCCCCACCCAGGCCAACAAGTATCTCCAATGTGAGGACAACTCCTGGCATGTCCCCTGGCGGGAACCACAGATAAGCCCCGTCCAGATGCACGCAGGCCCGATGCGACACCAGCCCAGAGACAGCCCAGCGACGGTGACCCCCGAGCGCATGCAGGCCGCGCTGGCCAAGGGGAGACATACCCGCCGGGCACATCTCGGCTCCAGCGCAGGTGGGGCTGAGGTGGCAGTGCGGGGGTGACACAGGAATTTCTAACATGACAGGAACATTCCCGGTCCCGAGGCACCGGCTCCATCCCGCTGCCCTCTGGTTCTGCTGCCCTTCCTGTCTCTCCCACTGTTCCTCCCCGTGCTCCTTCCTCCTGTCTGTTTATCCTTCCTTTCTGTTTATCCTTCCTCCTGCCCCCCCACCTGCCAGGCCCCAGGAGGGCGCACAGTGGGTGGCAGTAACTTTCCAGCTCCCTGAGGATGGGGTTCACCTGGGGCTCTGAGGGGGCCACACCTGGTCCCTGTGGCAGTCAGGGGAGGTGATGGGGCCTGATGGGGGGTACCAGGTCCTTCTCACAGAGTCCCCTAGGACACCCTGATGGTGCTGCTGACTCGGGAGGCTCATTACCGGGGACGCCGCTGAGAAGTCCACAGGGACAAGGGACACCGGGCCGCTTGGGCGAGGTCCCTGAGGAAGGGGAGCCGGGGATGGTGTCAGGGCCTGAGGGGGCAGCAGGGGATGGAGATAATGAGCCCTGGGGCCCATCTGCAGAGTCAATGAGCCAGAGGACTGGACCCTTGATGTCAGAGGCCAGCGCTGCGGAGGGCAGCGGGTGACGGGGCCATCAAGAGAGGTTTGTGTTTCCTCCCGTCTCTGTGAAGGCGAGTTTCGTGGGAAGCCACTGCTGGGCCCGCGGGCGCGTCCCGGCAGACTGGACTTGTGGGTCAAATAGGGTAGAGAAGTTCCCCTTGTAATTAAATGTTTTCTATTCAGTATAAATATATATTCCATTGACCTGCATTTCAAAGTGTCAGCCTTTCAATAGGAACAACTGACCTTACTTTGTTGTCCTGCAAAAGGGAATTTTATTTTTTTCTCTTTTGAGGTAACGTGTTTTACAACCAAGTATCATTTCACAATGCATTTTGCATTTCAGAGGAGCAGTAGTTAAAATATTTATCTTGTTACTGAAAGCTAATATTTAAAACTCACAGTTCAATTTCACAATGTCATATTTTCTGGGATGAATTTCAAAGAGGGAAAATATATTTATTTTTTTACTTTTCTTCAACTAAAGAACTTCTGCAGCTTAGGTTTTTAATATATCTGTGGTCATATAGTATTTTAATTATGGTCTATCTGACAATTATTGCTCATAGCCATGGTATTTCGGCACTGAGAACACTGAGATGAAAGTGCATCACATGTTAAACATCACATGTATGAGAGCTATTTAGGAACAGTGAGGAAGAATCTTAAGAGGAAGTTAAAATTCACACTAGTAGTTTAAAAGGGAAAGCTTCACATGTTCATCCCCAGAATATGACACAATCGTGAGTCAGAAATTCATAAACTTTTGAGGCGATAAATATTGATCTTTTTTCCTTCACACTGAAGTGATAGTCACGTGTAGAAATCAGTCCATCATGGATGTGAACATTTTACCTGACTCCACACAGCAACACAGCTATATAAAATATAATATGATCAACATAAATATTATTTTAAGTCACTGAAAAGGTTTTGACAGAGGGCACAAAACAGCAGCTTCTGAATTTGTTTTCTTGTTTCCATTACAATACCAAAAATTGTCCCTCTAGTCTCATACAATAATTCTATAGCAGCACATTCTCCTAAAAATCCTGCCTCCCCAGGGCCTCCCATCTGTCATCCCATGGGGTTGGGGATGAGATTGGGGTGAGGAGAGAGGGCAGAGCTGCCCCATGTCCACACATCCCCACTCAACGCACGGGCCTGGGGGGAGCAACAAACACTCACCCAGGGGACCCGGGGTCCTGGGACCCGAAGAGACAGACACACGCACAGACCATCACGCTCAGCCCTGGAGCGGCCTCCTCTCTGCACAAATGTGCAGGAGTCTGGGGGGGACAGAGGGGCCGGGAGGGACCCGGGGTGTACGAGCCCATCCTGCAGGAGGGACGTGAGGGTGTGACCCAGGATGAGAGTCTGTGGGAAACGTGGTCTCTGGTTCCTCAGATGTGGGGAGTCAGGGGCAGGGAGATGAGGAGACGAGGGGATGGACTGGGAGGCAGCAGTGAGGCCACAGGGCCAGGGATCTGACAGAGGAGGCATCAGAACACACCGCACGGGGATGCCGAGCCCAGATCATTCAGTTCCAGGACAGTGTCGGGTCCTGGGGGCAGGCAAACAGGGACCCGCACACCCCATCTCCCTGCACACCCGTCCCTGTGGGGACTCCCCAGACCAGGGTTGTGCTGGAGGAGCAGGGACAGGCTCTCCAGGGTGGGGAGGGGCTGGGCATGTTCACGTGATCTCTGGGGCTGTGCCCTGGACAACCGCTGGGAGGTGTGCTGGGCGGAGACGCTGGGGCCTGGGCAGGAGGTGGGAAAGCAAGATTGGGGCAGTGGGGAGGGGCTGTCAATCAGGCTATGAGATCAACCAGAGCAGAATCCCACTATCAGCCTCTCCACTCCACACCCTGAGAGTTACTGCTGGTTCATGCCTGTGACTGTCCTTGTAGGTGTCATCTAGACTCAGACTGGAAGGTTCACATGTGTTGTATTCTGCTCAATATTTTTATGCAGATAATGGCCCCAGGGGTGACCAATCTCTCAGCCGTGAAAAAATTTGTCCTCCTGGGGTTCCCCACCAAGGGGACCATGGGCTTCTTGCAACCGCTGCTCTTCTCCCTGGTCTACCTGTGCGCCCTGCTGGGGAACGGGCTCATCGTCCTCATCACCACCCTGGACTGGCACCTCCACACACCCATGTACTTCTTACTGAGGAGTCTGTCCCTCACGGACCTCTGCCTCATCTCAGACACGGTCCTCAATTCCATCGCCAACTCTGAGGCACAGCAGCTCCATCTCCTTCCCGGGCTGTGTTCTCCAGGACTTTATGCTGGATTTGTCAGGATTTTCAGAGCTGACCCTGCTCACAGTGATGAGCCTTGACCGCTATGCTGCCATCTGTCACCCCCTGCACTATGACGTCATCATGAGCAGGGACAGGTGTGTGCAGCTGACAGCTGTCTCCTGACTGGGTGGGGGTCTGTATGCTGTGATGTACACAGCTGGAGTCTTCTCCTTGCCCTACTGCAGGTACAAACTGGTCCACCAGTTCTTCTGTGACGTCCCCCAGTTATTGGCTATTTCCTGCTCATGAAATTTTGTGAGTGAACTTCTCCCCATTATCACTAGTGTGACATTAGGTATGCACTGTTTTACTTTCATCATCATTTCCTATGTCCACATCTTCTCTGATGTAGGAAGATCCCATCCACAGAAGGGAAGGCCAAGGCTTACTCCACCTGCCTTCCCCATGTGCTGGTTGTGGTGCTATTTGTCTTCACTGCATGCTTTGCTTATCTGAAACTGACCTCAGTAACCCATCCATGTCTGACCTGGTCATTTCTATGTTCTACACAGTGGTGCCCCCCACCTTTAATCCCGTCATATACAGTCTGAGGAACCAAAGCACAAAGTCGGCTGTGGGGAGACTGATCAAGGGTCCATTCCCCATCAAATGAGGTATCACATTGTACAATTATTATCTGTCATTTATACAGATTCTCCCCCTAACTTTGATATGTCATCATTACAATGCAATGACTCCTGTCATTAGGTTTTAATCCTTTGGCAGAAATATATTCTCATATTCTTCCATAAGGTGTAGTTTCCAAAAATATTGCAATCCTTTGCCAAACCCCTCCCTGTGTGATGTTTATAAACTGAATCCAGCTCAGGACTAAAAACATGTACATGCTGTAGAAATAATGTTCTAAAACCCACACATCTCCAGCATTTACGTGAAATGAAACTGGTAAAGGGGCATCTCTCCTGGGGAGCACCTGGGGAAGGGACCCCAGTCCTGGGCACTGGTTCCCTCAGTCTGTGTGTGTCCACTGAGGGTCCTGCCCTTGTGGAGGGGGAGACAGCTGAGTGGGGGTCCCCACCCCTCACGATTCCTAATGGGGCATCTTCCTCTAAGAGACAGTCATGCTTCTGTTCAAAAGAAAAAGATACTGCACTTGAAGGTAGGATGGATAGAGAGCGAGATGTGAGGCCCTTTCTCTCCCTCCCTCACTTCCTGGTGTGTCCAGTCTCTGATTGCTCTCCACTCACGGGTGACCACTCACTGTGGCTTGGATCTGTGCTGCCCCTAGAATTACTGATGTAGAGCATGTTTCATGGTTAAAGTCTGGATAAGACACAAAACTGTAAAACACCAGAAAGAACACAGGGGAGCCCTACTGGACACCCCCACACAGGTGGACTTGGGGACACAAGGCCAAGGACAGAGAAACCGGCAAAAACAAGTGGCCCCACCACACTAGCGAGCTCCTGTGCCTCAGAAGACGCCATTGCAAAACACACCTGCTCCGGGGGAAGCTGTGTGCACATCACACACCTGGCAAGGACGAGCGTCCAAAGTACACAAAACCTCATGAATGCAACAACAGGAAGGACACCCCAATCCAACACGGTCTCAGGCCCCCAGAGATGCTTTCCTTACAGGTCAGGAGTTCCCGGCCTCTCACACTTACTACTGAGGTTGAAGCAGCCCCGCTGCTGAGCTTGTGACCGAGTCACAGTTGACGGTTTGCACTGCATAAAATCTCTTGTGTTCCTGATGCTTCTTTTGATTTTATCATTGGATAGAATCTGAGTGTCCTGAATTAATCCCGTCACGTAATTTCCTACGGTGTCTGACTGTGTCAAACTGATCATTTCCATCCCTCCCACTCGCTGTCCCCTGACTCCCCCCAGGGCCTCCGGGGCGACAGAGCACCTGAGTCTGTTTTCTGACACTCACACGTGTGCACCGGGGCTGGACCCTGCACAGCCAGGACAGAGGGAAGGACAGACATTCTCTTCACTGGCTGAGAAGTTTCAGCTAGAAAAATTTTAGTGAGGACACGGAATCCCCGTGATCCCCGCCAGAAGCACCCCAGCTCCTCCAGTGCACCAATGACCTTCTCCCTGAGCCCCTAAAGGACACCCTGCCTGAGGTGATGACCCCACCTGCCGCTGGCACCCACGAGAAGCAGGACAAAGGGGGTGTCATCTCCCAGGGGTCTCGGGGGTCCAGAGCATCAGGGGTCACAGTGGCCACAGGCCGGATCCCCACGGATGAGGCATGGGTTATTCTCGAGGCCAAGGGGGATGGACATGGGGCCGCAGTGTGTGTCCCCCTAAACACGCCCGCGGGGATCCCCGGATTTGGGAGAAACACCAGGCACCCTCCCCTCTGCAGCCCCAACCCATCCCCACGGGGCAACATGTGTCCCTCACCCAGGACTCAGCCAGCCCCAGGCTCCGAGCGGATGCCCCAGACCCCACCCTGCCTGCCCTCAGGGCCGCATCCGCCTTGCAGAGTCCTTAGAGCACAAATATTCACATTTCAGTCAAAGGTGAACACACATCAGGGAGGTTCAGGGACTTGTCCTGTGTGTCCTCTCGCCCCGCAGGCCCAACAGGGACCACACATGAAGGGGTCGCTCCCATCAGAGGAGGACATGGACTTTGGTCACTCCGTGTCCCTCCATGCCTGGCCTCACGGTCCATGCAGCTACCCCAGGGCGGCCAGCTCTGAGTTGACCACTGTCTGGTTGGCGACAACTCCAGAGAGAGATTCCCGCCAGCCACTAGTCTGGAGGAGGCTCCTCGCCCCCTGCGTGTCTCAGCGCCCCAGAGCCCTGTCCTCCCTCTGCACGGCTTCCCACGGGTCCCCCCGGCTGCTGGCCCGGGCTTGGGCAGCAGAGGCAGACACGGACCCCGCCCTCCCTCTTGGCCGCCCTCACCCCCGGCCCCCCAAGGGACCCCAGCCTGGCTGTGTCCACCCCACGCCCCAGGCAGGACTGTCCACATGAAGGCGACCTCCACACGAGGTCAGCAGCAAGTCAGACTCTCAGGCACTGGAGGGGCCAGCAGGAGCATCAGGACGGGGATCTTGTTGTGGCACCAACAACTCGCACTTCAGGGATCCGGCTTCTGCCCCGTCTCATCCAGGTCCGAGCTGTCTGATCGTTGTCCTGCTCAGCCTGTCCCCCACTCTGCCCTCCCACCCCCATCAGTGCCTCCCCCCACTTGCCAGGCCCAGGAGGGAGCACAAGGGTGGCGGCGACTTTACTGCTCCCTGTGGACGGGACTCGTCCTGGCTCAGACAACAGGAGCCCCTGGTCCCCGCAGCGGTCAAGGGAGGTGCTGGGGCCTGAGCAGGCACCATGGTCCTGGCCACACAGGGGTAAAAACAAAGGAAATGGCCTCTGACACACTCAGGGCACTAATGATCACTGGGATGTGCCACAGGACGACGCCAATTAAGACAGTGACCTGAAAAAAATCATGTGTTCCTCAGGAGGAAGGTCCCTGAGGGCTGGAATCTGGACAATGTCCAACCCGCGGATGCCAGCTCCAGAGCTCAAATAGCCCAGCCCTGAGGCACTGCTCTGTCCATGAGGTGGTGCAGGACGTGGTGGAACATCCTGTGAGTGCTCAGAGTCTCTCCACGAGACCTGACCGTGGAGTGAGAGGCCGGGATGCCATCAGTCCCGCCATGGGGACAACCTCAGGACAGAGACTCGAAACAGCAGTGGGAACTTCCCCCCCAGACTGCAGGTATCTGCCCCCAGCCATTTGCAGGGGAGAATCCACTCACACTGGAAATATTTTAGATGTCAACCTTCATTTTTAGACATGAGAAAGCTCTGTTGTTAAACTACTCATTTTAAAAATAATACAAGCTAATGAATTCTAAATGAGCACAAGTCACTCAATGTCCCACTGCCATATCAGCCTGGGGACAGACTCAATGAAAGAAAAAAAAAAAATATATATATATATATATATATATATTAAAATGATCAAAGATACTGACTTTTAATACATTGATCACATTAGAAGATTTTGATTTATGGGAGACGTGACGGTTTTTGCTTCATACCTGGATTTTAGCATTCAGGACACTGAGTATGTTTTTGTACAAAACAAAATCACAGCAATTAATGAGATTAGATTGTAGCAAAGAAAGTCCAGAGGAGGCGCAACAGACCCCAACCCTGTCTCCCAGCTGTTCTCCTCAGCAGTGTGTTTCAGTTCTTCTCCCTGTTCTGCTCCCTCCTCTGTCTCTGGGGAATCCTCTCACCCCTCCACCTCTGGCCTGTACCCGGGTTCTTGTATAAATAAAAATTTAAAAAAAGAAAATCCAGAGGAAATTAAAATTACGTATTGTTAAATTCAGAATGTTATGCCTTTTCATCCTAAATAGTATGACAGAGAAGAGTCAAGTAGAAAATCAATAACTCTTACAGTAACATGTTGACCACTTCATGGCCCTGACACGAACGTGAGGGTGGCAGGGACTTGTGACTATTGATGACTGTGAACTTGGGATTTTTCGCCAACTCCATACTCAGGGATTAATAGTGATTTTATAAAACAAAGTCACAGTATTTAAACAAGGTCAGGAGGAGATAGATGTCAAAAATTATTTCATCATTTTAAATTTGTATACAAAACACTAAAGAGATGTCAAAATTCTTGACCAACACGTATCCTGATTTATTTCCTTATTTTCATTAAATTATTTGGCATTATTCCCAACAATGTGTGGCAATTATTTTATGTTACTACATGCTCCCAAAATTCCTGCTTTAGGTGGAATGGGACGAGTTGCAGAGAGGGCAGGGCTACCCCGTGTCCAGGCGTCCCCACTCATGCACGGGCCTGGGGTGAGGAACAAACCCAAACCTGGGGGTCCCAGGGCCCTGAGACCACCAGTGACAGCCACACGCACAGACCATCTGGCTCAGCCACGGGGTGGCCTCCTCCCTGCACAGATGTGCATGAGTCTGAGGGGGACAGAGCGCCGGGAGGGACCCAGGGTGGACAAGCCTGTCCTGCAAGAGGGACGTGGGTGTGGCCCAGGAGGAGACTCTGAGGGAAATATGGTCTCTGGGTCCTCAGATGTGGGGAGTCAGGAGTATGGAGCTGAGGAGATGGGGGGACAGACCAGGAGTCAGCAGTGAGGCCACAGGGGCAGGAATCTGACAGAGGAGGTGTCAGGACACACCGCACGGGGACGCCGAGCCCACATCTTTCAGTTCCAGGACAGTGTCAGGTCCTGGGGAGCAGGAAAATGGTGACCCACTCACCCCACCTCCCTGCACACCACTCCCTGTGGGGCCTCCCCAAACCAGGGCTGTGCTGGAGGAGCAGGGACAGGCTCTCCAGGGTGGGGTGGGGCTGGGCATGTTCATGTGTCCTCTGGGACTGTGCCCTGAACAAACTCTGGGAGGTGTGCTGGGCGGAGATGCTGAGGCCTGGGCTGAAGGCGGGAGCAGCACAACTGGGGCGGGGAGCGTAGCGTGGGAGCTCTGTTGAGATTTTTGACAAACACGAGATTCTAATTTGTTCAAGTTTTGTAGGGGACAGATAAAATTTTCAGTTTTCATCAATTTTCAGGACTTATGTGGAGAGTGTAATAATGACACATGAGGTGGTGATAAATGGGTTGAATGAAACAGAAGACATAGATGACATTAGTGTCCATAGAACTGGAAGGAATAATCATGTAGAAAATACATTTAGTGGTTATTTTGTATTGATAACCTATTATATTTTCAATATTGGAATATTTAAGATTTTGCTGCTCTGTCCTCTTCTATACAGATGATGGACCCAGGGGTGACCAATATCATAGCCGTGACAGAATTTGTGCTCCTGGTGTTCCCCACCCAGGAGACCATGGGCTTCCTGCACCCGCTGCTCTTCTCCCTGGTCTACCTGTGTGCCCTGCTGGGGAACGGGCTCATCGACCTCATCACCACCCTGGACCGGCACCTCCACACACCCATGTACTTCTTCCTAAGGGGTCTGTCCTTTTTGGAACTCTGCCTCATCTCAGCCACGGTCCCCAAGTCCATTGCCAACTCTCTGAGGCACAGCAGCTCCATCTCCTTCCCAGGCTGTGTCCTCCAGGTCTTCATGATGATTTTTTGGGAAGGTGCAGAGATGACCCTCTTAAGAGTGATGAGCCTTGACTGCTATGCTGCCATCTGCCACCCCCTGCACTATGAGATCCTTATGAGCAGGGACAGGTGTGTGCAGCTGACAACTGTGTCCTGGCTGTGTGAGGGTCTGTATGCTGTGATGTACACAGCTGGAACCTTCTCTTTGTCCTACTGTGGGTCCAACGTGGTCCACCATTTCTTCTGTGACATCCCCCAGTTATTGGTTATTTCCTGCTCAGGAAATTTGATGAACAAACTTGTCTCCATTCTCATTAGTTTGGTTTTGGGTATCTGCTGTTTCATTTTCATCATCATTTCCTATGTCCACATCTTCTCTGCTGTCAGGAAGATCCCATCCACAAAAGGGAAGGCCAAAGTGTACTCCACCTGCCTTCCCCACCTGCTGGTTACTGTAGTGCTGCTTCTCTCCACTGGATGCTTTGCTTATCTGAAGCCGGCCTCAGAGACCCTCTCTGTATCTGACCTGATTATTTCTATGTCCGACACGGTGGTACCACCCACCTTTAATCCCGTCATATGCAGTCTGAGGAATCAAGCCATGAAGTCGGCTGTGGGGAGACTGATCAAGGACCGGTATACAAACTTGTGAAATATCACTGTTTTCATTAATTAATGACACCATCTACATTTATGGAGCCAGCAGTTAATTAGATTTTCCATCCAACTCTTACCAGTGACCATTTTAAAGTAAAATAAGACTTTTCATTACAGATTTCCTTTGCAAATTTTAACATTGTACTATTCTTCAAAAATATATTTCCTGAGCCCCCCAGGTGGCACAACTGTTGATCACTGGGTTGCGAAGCTGCCCGTAGTCTCTGCAGTGCTGGTTCTGTCCCCAGTCTCTGGCGAGTGTCGCAGGTGGCGGGCAGAACTTCTCTGTTCACCTGCTGCTTCCCTCACCAGTGTATTTCATCAGTCGGCCTGCTCTACTCCCTGCTCTGTCTCTGGTGAATTCTCTCACCCTCCCACCCTTCTGACTATACACAGTGCTTGTGTAAATAAATAAATAAATCTTTAAAAAAATATATTTCCTAAAATAATGCAGCCATTTTTCAAAACTCATATCTGTGTGACATTCAATAGATGAATCCTAGTTTTTTTAAATATTATGGCTGGTATATGAAAGAATGTTCTAGATAGAACTCACTCATCTCCAACATTTACGTGAAATCAAGCAGTTGTAAAGCGGGTTTGTCCTTGGGAGTACACGGTCACGGGACCCAAGTTGTGGGCATTCGGTACTGTGTGTCTCCACTGAGGACCCCGCCTTGTGGAGGGGAGGGAAAGGGAGACAGAATGTGGGGCCTCCCAACCCTCATGATTTGTAATGGAGCAACATCCTCCAAGAGAAATTCATTCTTCCGTTCAAAAGTCAAGTAGGAATTGCACTTGAAAATAATCTTCCACAGATGGGTGGAAGTTTCTTCAACAATCTGAATCTGGGTTGTTTCCGTAGCCTACCTATTGTAAACAGTGCTGCAATAAACTAGCAGTACAGGCATCCTCTTGAATAAACGTGTTTTTGTCATTTGGGCAGATCCCTAGGAGTGGGATTGCTGCATCATATGGAAGCTCCATTTTTATCAGTGTGAGGAATCTCCACACAGCTCTCCATAGTGGTTGGACCAGTTCATAGTCCCACCAGCAGTGCAGGAGTGTTCGTTTGTCTCCACATCGGATGCCCCCTCATCGATGACTGGATCAAGAAGATGTGGTCTATACACACAATGGAATATTACTCAGCAATCAAAAAGATAAACCCATGCCATTCACAGCAACATGGATGGAGCTGGAAGGGATCATGCTCAGTGAAATAAGCCAGACAGAAAAAGAAAAATACCAGATGGTCTCACTCATAGCAGGAACGTAGAGCATCCAAATAAGAGAACAGGAAAAAAAAGTAATTATAATAAAGTAAAAATCAACACCAACAGGCGACTATAAACCAGACACACTACTATGGGGAGAAGGGAGCAGGAACAAAACGGGTGGGAAGGGCACAGGGGACGGCAGTGATGCTCACGGGGGAGTGGGTGCTGGGACCTCACAGGGACTACACCTGAGATGAGAAAGCATACATTGTGCAAAAAATGAAGAATGATGTAAAAATATATAAAAAAATGAAACCTCTCTTTTATGGTCATTTATATGGCGTTTTGATTTGATTACAGTCCTTCGAAAGAGTGTTTTTTTTTTTTTACAAATGTGAACAATTTTGGAAGAACTACGTTTTGTCAATTAAGTTTTATAATTTTTAAGACACTTGATGCTGTTGTGTTTATTTTTAGGAGTCCACATTTCAGGGGTTCACAAAGTTGTTTGTGGATATCCTGCACCAGGTCTTCTTCTCCACTTTCTGGTACATCAGGGATTATGTCACTTTCTACAACATGTAAAGTAAAGCACAGCAATATCTGTAAATTTTATTCTCAGCAGCTTCTGTGCTGTGAACACCGGGGCCTCATGGATGCTCACCCAACCTGAGAACGTGAGCTGGGGCTCCTCCCTCACACCTCTCTGCAGCAGGACACGGTGTCTCCAAACAAGCCTGATGGATCATAACAGACTCAGTCAGACAATATTTCTCTTATAATATGCATGTTAATGATCAGACCGAGTCCATTGAGATTTCACAATAAAATCTGCATGGGGAAGTCCCCCAAGTTGCTCATCTTACCATGAATGACCATGATGGCAGAGGTCTCCCCCCTGGGCCTCCATCACTCTTGGGCCATGGCCTTTACACACTTTCTGTCTTGGCTTTGAGCGAAACCTCCAGACTCTGTTGAGAAGAGGATTTGACCTCCCGAGTGGGGTGACATGGGGTCATGCTAATAATTGCCAATAGTCACGTATTGGCTGTCTTGTTTTGGGGTTCCATTTCTGCTCCTCTGTGTGCGCGGTGCCCCCCCTCACACTCCACGGACCACCCATGTGAACACCCTCCTGCTTCCACAAGTCCAAGGACAGGGAACCTCAAGGGTAATAAACAAGTGCCCCCCACACTAGAGCGCTCCTGGGCCTCAGAAACCAAAGTGAGCACAGGCCCTGCACGGAGAGAAGCCATGTGAACCTGACAGTCCTGACAAGGGTGCACGTCCATCCACACACATATGTCCCCACCACAACAGGGAGCAGCACCCCAGTCCGGACCACAGCCAAGCCTAGGCGGACAGTCTCTAAGGAGGACACCTGGTACCTGCAGAGTCGCGGGCAGGTGGATTCAGGCTCCAGACCCTGCTCCGAACTTGCTGGTGCTTCCTGACCCAGCACGGATGTGTTTGTTCCCGTCCCAGGATGGGCTCATCCTGTGGGGCCAGCGGAGTCCAGGGCGTGATCATGTCATTATTCAGCGTTAATGTCTGATAAGCTGGGCGGACTCTGTCCTGCTGCTTCCTGGGATCTCTGAGAGCTGCTGGTGATGACGCTTCTGCTCCTCACACTCAGCCCACACTTTCCACCATGTCCCCTTCCCTCAGCATGTGCTGGACACCGGGGTCCACACGGTGGACAGACTCGAGTCTGTGTCCGTTGAGATTAAATGTGGGGATGTGCTCCTGGGCTGAGAAGCTTTTCTCAGCCAGGGTGAGCAGCAAGGACTGACCATTCTCTTCATGGACTGAGGAGTTTCAACCAAAAAAGGTTTAAGTGAGGAAGCGGGATGTCCCACAACCCATGTGAGCAGCACCCCGGCCCTCCAGCCCCCCACGACCTTTTCGCCGAGGCGGAAAAGACACCCTGTCTGGCGCAGACCCTGCATGCCCCTACCACGCAGGCAGAGCAGGGGAAAAGCAGAGTTGTCTCCTGGGTGGTGCAGGGTCCAGAGCATTGGGGTTCCCAGAGGCAGGATCCCCCAGGGGTGGTCATGTGTCGACCATGAGGACGAGGGGGGGTCATGATGGAGCACTGGTGGGTGGACATGGCCACAGTGTCTGTCCCCCTAAAGGCACCCGCGGAGATCCCTGGAGTTGGGAGAAGTGCCAGGCGCCATCACATCTGCGGCCATGGCCAGACACCGCTGGGCAGCACGTGTCCCTCACCCCGGCTTCGGCCAGCCCCTGGCCCTGAGTGGAAGCCACAAGACATCCCCTGCCCCACTCTGCCCTTGGGACCGTGTCCGCCTCACAGAGCCCTTTGGGCACAAATATCTGCATTTCAGTCAAAGGTGAACATGCATCTGGGACATTCCGGGACTTGTCATGTGTGTCCTCCCGTCCCGCGGGCGCCCCCGGGACCACATATGAAGGAGTCACTTCCCATCAGGGGAGGAAACGGACTTGAGTCACTTCGTATCCATCCTGCAAACACCTCATGGTCCGTTCAGCTACCCCGAATGCTGCCAGCTCTGCGCTGAACACTGTCTGGTGGCTCCCACATCAGAGAGTGATTCCCGCCGGTCACTGTCTGGAGGAGGCTCCCCACATGCAGGTTCCTCAGTGCCCCCTGAGCCTTGTCTTTCACCCTATGCGGCTGGCCACGGATCCCCTCCGGCCCTCAGGGGACCCCAGCCCCGCCATGTCCACCCTGCGTGCACCAGGGCCTGGATTGTCCACGTGAAGGCGATGTCCAGGCGACGTCAGCAGCAAGTCAGACTCTCAGGCACTAGAGGGGCCGGCAGGACTGTCAGGACAGGGATCTTGTTGTCACGCCAACAACTCGCACTTCGGGGTCCATGTGCTGCCCCATCTGGGCCCAGTCTGGGATGTCTGTAGTTGTCCTGCTCTCCCTGTCCCCAACTCTGCCCTCCCGCACTACCAGTGCCTCCCCCACCTGCTAGGCCCAGGAGGGCCCACCGGGGTGGCGGCGACTTTCCTGCTCCCTGTGGATGCGGCTTGTCCTGACTCTGACAACAGGAGACCCCGGTCTCCACAGTGGTCAGCGGAGGTGCTGGGGCCGGAGGAGGAACCACGGTCTTGGCCACACAGGAGTAAAAACTAAGGAAATGGCCTCTGACACACTCAGGGCACTAATGATCACTGGGAGGTGCCACAGGGTGACACAATTAAGACAGTGACCTGAAAAAAAGCACTTGTCCCTCAGGAAGAAGGTCCCTGAGGGCTGGAATCTGACCATGTCCAACACGCGGACACCAGCTCCAGAGCTCAAATAACCCAGCCCTGGGGCCCTGCTCTGTCCATGAGGCGGCGCAGGACAGGGTGGAACATCCGTGAGTGCTCAGAGGCTCCCCACGAGCCCCGACCATGGAGTGAGAGGTCGGGATGCCCTCTGTCCCGCCATGGGGACAACCTTAGGACACACACTCGACACAGCAGCGGGAACTTCCCCCCAGACTGCAGGTATCTGCCCCCAGCCGTTTGCAGGCGAGAATCCACTCACAATTGAGAGTTTTCAGATCAAGCTTTATTTTAGACTGGAGAATGGGCCTTACTTAAACTATTCACTTTGTAAATCGTGACAACTAATGCTGACGGGGCCCAAGTCATCATGTCCCACTGCCCTGTCAGCTCAAGGAGAAAAAACATATTCTCTTGTAATTTACGATGGTCAAACACATTGACTTTTAATACATTGAGCATAGGTTTTGATACATGGAGACATGATGATTTCTGCTGCACACCTGGGATGAGCATCAGCACACTCAGTGTGTTCTGGGCGCTGAATAAAATCACAGCAATTAATAGAATTGGATGATGATGAAGACATTCCAGAGGGAATTAAAAATTACACTTATTGCTCAATTCAGAATGTTATGCCTTTTCTCCTGAACATGATGACAGATATGAGTCAGGTAGAAATTCAGTAATTTTTCAGTGACACTGTTGACGTCTTCATGGCTCTTGCACTAACATGATGGTGGTGCCGACATCTGTCTATTTGTTGACGTGAACTTGGGATTTTTTCCTGAACTCCACACTCAGGGATTGTCAGTGTAATTGTAAAAGAATTCACAGTATTTAAACAGGGCCTGGGGGAGATATGTCACATTATTTTATCAATTTGAACATGTATTTGAAGTCACTCAACAGATGTCAACATTTTTCACCACCGCGTACCCTGATTTATTTTCTTGATTTTATTAAATTTTTGGAAATATTCCCATCAATGTGTTGCAATTATTTTATATTACTATATCATCCTAAAAATCCTGCCCTCCCCTGGGCCTGCCACTCCGTCACCCCACAGAGGGAGTCGAGGATGAGATTGGGGACAGGGAGGAGGGGAGTGGGCAGGGCTGCCCCATGTCCAGGCGTCCCCACTCACACATGGGCCTGGGGGGAGGAACAAACCCGCACCCGGGGGACCTGGGGCCCTGGGACTGGCAGGGACAGACACACACAGAGACCATCTCGCTCAGCTCCGAAGCCGCCTCCTCCCTGCACAGATGTGCAGGAGTCTGAGGGGGACAGAGGGGTCAGGAGGGACCCGGGGTGGATGAGCCCATCCTGCAGGAGGAACATGTGGGTGTGACCCAGGAGGAGACTCTGCGGGAAACATGGTCTCTGGGTCCTCAGATGTGGGGTGTTGGGGCAGGGAGATGAGGAGACAAGGGGATGGACCAGGAGGCAGCAGGGAGGCCACAGGGGCAGGAATGTGACAGAGGTGCGTCAGGACATACCACACAGGGACGCCGAGCCCAGATCATTCAGTTTCAGGACAGTGTCGGGTCCTGGGGAGCAGGGAAAACAGGGACCCACACACCCCATCTCCCTGCACACCCGCCACTGTGGGGCCTCCCCAGATAGGGCTGTGCTGGAGGAGCAGGGTCAGGCTCTCCAGGGTTGGGAGGGACTGGGCATTGTCACGTGTCCTCTGGGACTATGCCCTGGACAACCTCTGGGAGGTGTGATGGGCGGAGATGCTGGTGCCTGGGCAGGAGGGGGAGCCATGGGACTGGGGGGTTGTGGGGGAGCTTTGTCTATACACTTTTTGGCAGAGATGAGTTTCTAATAGTTCAGGTTTTGTAGGGGAGAGTTGAAATGTTCAGTTTTCACCAATTTTCAGGACTTATGTGGAGAGTGTAATAATGACATATTAACATGAGGTGGTAATAAATGGGTTGAATGAAACAGCAGACATAGATGATATTAGTATCCATAGAACTGGAAGGAATAATTATGTCGAAAATGAACAGAGTTATTATTTTGTATTGACAACCCATTTTATTTTCAATATCAGAAAAATTAAGATTTTGTTTTTCTTTCCTCTTTTACACTGATGACGGCTCCAGGGGTGACCAATCTCACAGCCGTGACATAATTCATCCTCCTGGGGTTCCCCACCAAGGGGACCATGGGATTCCTGCACCCGCTGCTCTTCTCCCTGGTCTACCTGTGCGCCCTGCTGGGGAATGGGATCATCGTCCTCATCACCACCCTGGACTGGCACCTCCACACCCTTATGTACTTCTTTCTGACAAGTCTGTCCTTCACGGACCTCTGCCTCATCTCAGCCACGGTCCCCAAGTCCATTGCCAACTCTCTGAAGCACAGCAGCTCCATCTCCTTTCCGGGCTGTGACATCCAGGTCTTCATGATGATTATATCTGTAGGTACAGAGATGGACCTGCTCATGGTGATGAGCCTTGACCTCTATGCTGCCATCTGCCACCCCCTGCACCATGAGGTCATCATGATCAGGGAAAGTTGTGTGCAGCTGACAGCTGTGTCCTGGCTGCGTGGGTGTGTCATGTCTGTGATGAACACAGCTGGAACCTTCTCCTTGTCCTACTGTGGGTCCAACGTGGTCCAACAGTTCTTCTGTGACATCCCCCAGTTATTGGCTATTTCCTGCTCAGGAAATTTAATCAATGAACTTGTCCCCATTCTCATTGGTGTGGTGTTGGATTTCTGTTGTTTCATTATCATCACCATTTCGTATGTCCACATCTTCTCTGCTGTCAGGAAGATCCCATCCACAGAAGGCAAGGCCAAGGCCTACTCCACCTGCCTTCCCCACCTGCATTATACACATTTTTGAGACTATTCACTGCCAACTCTGTATAATATTATTAAAATATTTAAGTAAAAAGCATTAAATGTCTCAAGGTTTTATGAATTTAAAAATGTAAGCACAATGAAAATTGTTGTGGACACCAAGGTAATATACATTGAGAACTCTAAAGACTCCACTGAAAAAACATATTAAATTAAATAAGCCACATCAGTATACTTGAAAAGTACAAAATCAACACATGAACATCAATTGCCTTCTTATGTGCAAAAAAAGGAATCAGAAGAGAAGGAGAAGGCAATCTTACATATAATCACAGAATTACCTAGGAGTCACACTAAAAGAGAAAGTGAAGATATACAGAAAACTAAGATATTCTTAAAATAAGTTGGAAACACAAAAAAAGGGAACAATATGCCCTCCTCATGGACAAGAAGAATCAGGATTACAAAATATCCATCTGACTCAAAGCAATTTACAGATTCATGCAATCCAAATGAAAATTCCAATAGCATTTTCAAACATATGAAACAAACATTACAGAAAAGCATATGGAACTACAAAAGACCACAAAGAGCCTAAAGAGTCATGATAAAAATGGGTAAGAAAGGAGAAACACACTTTCAGATTTAAAACTATATAGTAAAGCTCTAATAGTTAAAGCAGCATGGCACTGGGACAAAAACAG
Organism: Talpa occidentalis; assembly: GCF_014898055.3. Lineage (NCBI taxonomy): Eukaryota > Metazoa > Chordata > Mammalia > Eulipotyphla > Talpidae > Talpa > Talpa occidentalis. The sequence goes on along the minus strand of NW_023601851.1, from coordinate 3,943,396 downwards.
ACAGGCCGGCCACTGGAATATAATGAGGGCCAGGGACCCACCCTCATCAGGAGGGACAGTGACTCAACATCACAGGAGCCAGAGCAGGCACTGGAGCAGGGAAAGTGGGGAAATAGTGCTGGGAGAAGCAGACACATGCAGCAGAGTGAAGCAGGTCCTGCCCCACCCCCTACAGAAGAGTAAACTCAAGCAGATAAACGCCTGTTTCCATGTGTGACGTCACCATCGTCATGCAGCAAACCTTAGGATATGACACCATGAGCAGAAACCCTAAAATACTATTTCCTAAAGATTAAAAGCAAATTATCCCAACAAAAGGACAATTCTAATGTAAGTGCAGGAACAGGGGCTGGGGTGGAAAAGAACCATAGGATACACAATTTCAGAGACGAGTGAAGTTTCTCTTCCCGCAGGGCTAGTGACCCCCGTGGTCACTCACTTCTGCTGGACGTCCATTGTCTTTCCACCCCACACCCCCTCCCTGGCTCCCTCCTGCCTCTCTGTGTGTCCCTCCCTCCCGCCTCAGGCCTTCCCACGACCCCCTCACACACATCCCTAGGGCCTCTCCGTGAAGGGCACATGGGGGGTGATGGGCGACTGTCCAGCTGTCTAGACAGGGACTCAGGGCACTGTTATGACTGATGGTGCCCACCATGGCGAACACGACAGGTGGGGAATGGAACCTGAACATGAGCATTTGTCTATTCACGTCCATAGACGTGAGCCAGACACAACATCACATCTGCACACTGAGTGTGATAATTACTCACAGAGACGCAGTGCAGGACGCTCCAATAAACACAGTCAAGTAAACACACGCTTTCCCTCGGGAGGAAGGTCCTGAGGGCTGGTATCTGGACAGTGTCCAACACGCGGACACCAGCTCCAGAGCTCAAATAGCCCAGCCCTGAGGCCTTGCTCTGTCCCTGAGGCGGTGCAGGACGGGGTGGAACATCCTGTGAGTGCTCAGAGGCTCCCCACTAGCCCCGGCCCTGGACTGAGAGGACAGGACGTCCTCTGTCCCACAATGGGGACAACCTTAGGACACAGATGGCCACGGCAGCCAGAACTTTCCTCCCCAATTTGCAAGTATTCAGTTCTTAGGCAGTTTTCAGAATGGAAATCATTCAGACTTGAATGTTTTTAGAATGCAAGCTTCATTTAAATGTGAGAAAGCAAGGTAATTAAAACGCTCATTTTATAAATCATGAATAATAATAAATTCTGAAGAGGCACAATTTTCTCAGTGCCCCACTGCCTTATCATGCTGGATGAGTCTCAACCAGAGGAAATATTCTCTCCTTGAACTCTAAAGTGTTCAAATGATTGACTTGTAACTTTATATATTAGAAGGATTTTTATGAACGTGACAGTTAATTCTACATAACTGTCATTTGAGCATTCAGCACCCTGAATTGTGGGCACTGTATGAAAGAAAACAGCTAATGGAAACACATTGTGATGAAGAAATTCTCGGGGAAATTTAATATAATACTTATTGTTAAAAATCAGATGTTATGCCTTTTGCCTACTTATTGTAACAGACCTAAGAGTCAGATATAAATTCTGCAAATTTTACAGCAACATGGATGATTATTTCATGGCTCTGGCACTAAAGAGAAGTTGGGTGTGGACTCAGGTCTCTTTACGGACATGAATTTGGGTAATTTTCCCCAACTCCACCACCCAGGGGTCGTGACTGATACTGCACGGGAAGAGAAAATATCAGAGTTTCAGTCATCAATAACGTATGTTTCATATCACTCATAAGATGTTGACATCTTGGATCACATCATATCCTGATTTATTTACTTGTTTTTATTGAATTATTAGGAAGATTTCTACCAACAAGTTGTAATTGTTTTAAATTACTATGTGACCTTAAAAGTCCTGCCTCCCCAGGGCCTGCCCCTCCGCCACCCCATGGAGGGGGGAGAGGGTGAGATTGGGGGAAGAAGAGAGGGCAGGGCTGCCCCGTGTCCACACGTTCCCACTCAAACACGGGCCTGGGGGGAGGAACAAACCTGCACACGGGGGACCCGCGGTCCTCGAACCGGCAGGGAAAGCCACAAGCACAGACCATCTGTCTCAGCGCCGGAGCGGTCTCCTCGCCGCACAGATGTGCATGAGTTTGAGGGGGACTGAAGGGCTGGGAGGAACCCAGGGTGGACGAGCCCATCCTGGAGGAGGGACGTGTGGGGGTGTCCAGGAGGAGACTCTGCGGGAAACGTAGTCTCTGAGTCCTCAGATGTGGGGAGTCAAGGGCAGGGAGATGAGGAGACGAGGGGACGGACCAGGAGGCAGCAGTGAGGCCACAGGGGCAGGAATCTGACAGAGGAAGCATCAGGACATGCCGCACGGGGACGCCGAGCCCAGATCAGTCAGTTCCTGGACAGTGTCTGGTCCTGGGGAGTAGGAAAACGGGGAACCCCCACACCCCATCTCCCTGCACACCCATCACTGTGGGGCGTCCCCAGACCAGGGCTGTGCTGGGGAGCAGGTACAGACTCTCCAGGTTGGGGAGGGGCTGGGCATGGTCACGTGTCCTCTGGGGCTGTGCCCTGGACAACCTGGGCGGAGACGATAGGGCCTGGCAGGAGGGGGAGCTGCGGGCCTGGGAATGACTGGGCACTGGTGGTCTGTCAGTTCAGTTCACTGAGAGACCTGATATTCAGGTTTTATCAAGGTTGTTTAAAATTTCATTTCTTTAGAAATTTATAGACACATATTTGGACAATACATCAATAGCACATTCACATGAGATAAAATATGAATTTGCTCAGATAACGATAAAGCACAAATATATTGCAAGATTGTTTTATGCAGATAACACATTTTGTGTTCAATATTGAAAGATATGGGAATGTTTTCTTCCTCTCTATTTTTTACACAGATGATGGCTGCTCCAGGGTTGACCAATCTCACAGCTGTGACAGAATTTGTGCTCCTGGGGTTCCCCACCCAGGGGAACATGGGATTCCTGCACCCACTGCTCTTCTCCCTGTTCTACCTGTGTGCCCTGCTGGGGAACGGGCTCATCGTCCTCATCACCACTCTGGACCGGCACCTTCACACCCCCATGTACTTCTTCCTGAGGAGTCTGTCCTTCTTGGACCTCTGCCTCATCTCAGCCACGGTCCCCAAGTCCATTGCCAACTCTCTGAGGCACAGCAACTCCATCTCCTTCCCGGGCTGTGTCCTCCAGGTCTTCATGATGATTTTTTCAGCAGGTACAGAGATGCACCTGCTCACATTGATGAGCCTTGACCACTATGCTGCCATCTGCCACCCCCGTGCACTATGAGGTCATCATGAGCAAGGACAGGTGTGTGCAGCTGACAGCTATGTCATGGCTGGGTGGGGGTCTCCATGCTGTGATGAACACAGATGGAACCTTCTCCTTGTCCTTCTGTGGGTCCAATGTGGTCCACCAGTTCTTCTGTGACATCCCACAGTTACTGGCTATTTCCTGCTCAGGAAATTTAATGAATGAATTTGTCCCCATGCTCATCACTGTGGTCTGGGGTATCTGCTGTTTCATATTCATTGTCATTTCCTATGTGCACATCTTCTCTGCTGTCAGGAAGATCCCATCCACAGAAGGGAAGGCCAAGGTCTACTCCACCTGCCTTCCCCACCTGCTGGTCATGGTGCTGTTTGTGTCCACTGGGCTCTTTGCTTATCTGAAGCCGACCTCAGAGACCCCGTCCTTGTCTGACCTGGTCATTTCTATATTCTACACGGTGGTGCCCCCCACCTTTAATCCCGTCATATACAGTCTGAGGAACCTAGCCATGAAGTCAGCTGTGGGGAGACTGATGAAGGGGAGACTCACCAAAATGTAATAGAGAAGATGACTTCATGACTCCCTTATGAGAGACTTATTTTAAAATTTCACACAATGCTGGCCTTTTTGTTTTTCTATGTTCATATAATTCAATTGTAAACTTTAAAAATATGTGCTCTTTTTTAAAATACATTTATGATGACTTCATATATTCTGCTGCTCATATGGTCTTACTAGCATTGATTTTTCCTCTTTTTAACTTAGTTGCACATTGATATTCTCTGTACGATGGAGGTCACTGAGCTTCAGCCACTTCCTGCTGTTCTCCATTCTGTGCTCTGGGCCGAGAGAGGCGATGGTAGGGTTTCATCTCAATGGTCAGTAGAAGATCTCTCACTCGGGCAGCATTTCCAGTCTCTAAGGCGGCTTCTCCCTTCATGTCACTGACCCTCGTGGTCACGGGTGGGATCAGGAACGATGGGTAGGACAGAGGCCCCTGTACTTAGAGGACTTCACAGCATAAATAAGGCCTTTGGTCCAAGTTGGAATCTGAGTAGTCACGACCTTATGTGGACAAAGACCCACACACATGACTGGGTAGAGACCCCCCTGGAAGCTCTGGTGTGGGTGCCGCTGGCATTTACCAAAAACTCACTCAGCGCATGGTGGACACCAGAAATAAGACAGTGGCTGTGAAAGCTGTTACTTTCATGTGCTGTATAATAACTAAAAATTTACTAAGATACAGTGGGTAGGGTTTTTCAAGAAACAATAATGGAACTTAGTAAGCTATAATGGTAAAAAAAAAAAAAAATTGGCCTTGACCTGGCCTTCTGTGGATGGCACACAAATAATTTCTAGTGGACTATACAATATTCTACTATTTCCAGAGATAGTTGAGGAAGGACACCCACAACATCACACCACACTTTCCTTGTGTGTATATCCCCATATATTTAATTACCTAGAATTTCTGGGAAATTGAGGGCAATGTCCTTTTGGCCACATTATTATGGGATCTCAGAGTGTTTGTGATTCCATGGGGAGCAGGTCAAACGAGAAAACTCATCAGATTCACATATCATAAATAACACTATCATTTAGTGTAGATGTAAAGACAAAGGATTTGAAGGAGATTTAAATTGGGGAAGTGAAGTTGCCCCACAATTGTCACTTGCTGTCTGGCCTCAGCTCCTCTCAGCTGACTGCATCCACCTTTGCTGTCCCATCTGTGACATCCAATGTTTGAAAATTTCACACCAATATATTTCATGGTAAAATGTAGCTCCCATTGGATATCAGACATTTAACTAATTCTCAGACATTCATGCTCTGAGGGTTCTAATACGGCTGACCTTGCCTTTAGCCCAGGTGAAGCCCATGTGGGCACAATTTCAGTTTGGAGGCAACCAGGAACAGTTACAACTGGCTACATCTCCATCTTTAGACATTCGAATTAACGATGTGCTGCTGTTCTTTTAAATCATAGGCAGTGTAGTTTTTTTCTGATGATAAATAACTTTCTTAATATTAATTCTTGATACTCTCATAGTTTACTGTCAATAAAAGTTATAGGATGGGCCTTCCCGGTGGCACAGTGGTTGAGCGCTGGTTTGCAAAGCTGCCCAGAGCCCCTGCAGCGCCGGTTCGAACCCTGCCTGCTCCCCGGCCACCAAAGGAGGGTCCCACATGGCGCGCAGAACTCTCCTGCCACCTGCTGCTCCCCTCAGCAGTGTACTTCTGTCCTTCAGCCTGCTCTGCTCCCCGCTCAGGCACTGGTGAATTCTCTCACCCTCCCGTGCTTCTGACTGTACCCAGTGCTTGTATAAATAAATAAATACATCTTTAAAAAAAAAGTTATGGGATATCAAGAGAAGACGGTTATAGGATATAATGAGAATTCAATGCATGTATTGAATGAAGAAGCTGAATCATACTATTATGAACATATCCTGAGACTATTCATTGCCTCCAATTTGTCAGTTTTGTATAACATAATTACAATTTTAAAATAATAAAACATTAACTGTCTCTCGGTTGTATGGATTTAAACATTTAAGCACAATTAAAACTGTTCATAGACAACATATTATACAGTAAGAAAACAAGAGATTCCACTGGAAAAATAAAACAATAAGCCACTTCAGTGTGGTTGAAAGTTAGAAAATCAACATACAAAAATCAATTCCATTCTTATATGCAAAGACACACTCAGCAGACAGACAGTCGCAGCAGAGTGAAGCAGGTCCTGCCCCACCCCATACAGAAGAGTAAACTCAAGCAGATAAATGCCTGTTTCCATGTGTGACGTCACCATCATCATGCAGCAAACCTAAGGATATGACACCATGAGCAGAAACCCTAAAATACTATTTCCTAAAGATTAAAAGCAAATTATCCCAACAAAAGGACAATTCTAATGTAAGTGCGGGTACAGGTGCTGGGGTGGAAAAGAACCGCAGGATACACAATTTCAGAGACCAGTAAAGTTTCTCTTTCCGCAGGGCTGGTGACCCCTGTGGTCACTCACTTCTGCTGGACTTCCATTGTCTTTCCGCCCCACACCCCCTCCCTTGGCTCCCTCCTGCCTCTTTCTGTGTCCCTCCCTCCCGCCTCAGACCTTCCCACATCCCCCTCACACCCAACCTCAGGGCCTCTCCGTGAAGGGCACACGGGGGGTGATGGACGACTGTCCAGCTGTCTAGACAGGGACTCAGGGCACTGTTATGACTGATGGTGCCCACCACGGCGGACACGACAGGTGGGGAATGGACCCTGGACATGAGGATTTGTCTATTCTCATCCATAGAGGCGTGAGCCAGACACAAAATCACATCTACACACCGAGTGTGATAATTACTTGCTGAGACGCACTGCAGGACGCTCCAATTAACACAGTCAAGTAAACACACACTTTCCCTTGGGAGGAAGATCCCTGAGAGCTGGAATCTGGACAGTGTCCAACACGTGGACACCAGCTCCAGAGCTCAAAAAGCCCAGCCCTGAGGCCCTTCTCTGTCCGTGAGGCGGTGCAGGACTGGGCGCAACATCCTGTGAGTGCTCAGAGGCTCCCCAATAGCCCTGGTCCTGGACTGAGCGGCCGGGACGCCCTCTGTCCCGCCATGGGGACAACCTCAGGACACAGATGGACACGGCAGCCAGAACTTTTTTCCCCAATTTTCAAGTATTCAGTTCATAGGCAGTTTTCAGAATGGAAATCTTTCAGACATGAATGTTTTTAGAATGCAAGCTTCATTTTAGATGTGAGAAAGCAAGGTAAGTAAAATGCTCATTTTATAAATCATGAAAACTAATAAATTCTGAAGAGGCACAAGTTTCTCAGTGCCCCACTGCGTTATCATGCTGGATGAGTCTCAACCAGAGGAAATAGTCTCTCCTTGAACTTAAAGTGTTCAAAGATTGACTTGTAGTACCTTTATATATTAGAAGGTTTTGATGAATGTGACAATTAATGCTCTGTAACTGCCATTTGAGCATTCAGCAACCTGAGTTGTTGTAGGCACTGTATAAAAGGCAACAGCTAATGGAAATACATTGTGATGAAAAAATTCTGGGGAAATTTAATATAATACTTATTGTTAAAAATCAGATGTTATGCCTTTTGCCTACATATTATGACAGACCTAAGAGTCAAATATAAATTCTGCAAAATTTACAACAACATGGTTGATTATTTCATGGCTCTGGCACTAAAGAGAAGTTGGGTGTGGAATCAGGTCTCTTTACGGACATGAATTTGGGTAATTTTCCCCAATTCCACCACCCAGGGGTCGGGACTGATACTGCACAGGGAGAGAAAATATCAGAGTTTCTGTCATCAATAACGTATGTTTCATATCACTCGTAAGATGTCGAAATCTTGGATCACTTCATATCCAGATTTATTTCCTTGTTTTTATTAAATTATTAGGAAGATTTCTACCAGCATGTTGCAATTGTTTTAATTTTCTATGTGACCTTAAAAGTCCTGCCTCCCCAGGGCCAGCCCCTCTGCCACCCCATCAAGGGGGCAGAGGGTGAGATTGGGGGAAGGAGAGAGGTCAGGGCTGCCCCGTGTCCAGACGTCCCCACACACACACGGGTCTGGGGGGAGGAGCAAACCCGCACACAGGGTACCTGGGCCGGGGACCTGTTGGGATAGTCACACGCACAGACCGTCCGGCTCAGCCCCAGAGCATCCTCCTCCCTGAACAGATGTGCATGAGTCTGAGGGGGACAGAGGGGCGGGGAGGGACCTGGGATGGACGAGCCCATCCTGCAGGAGGGACGTGTGGGTGTGACCGAGGAGAAAACTCTGAGGAAAATGTGGTCTCTGGGTCCTCAGATGTGGGGAGTCAGGGGCAGGAAGATGAGGAGACGAGGGGATGGCCCAGGAGGCAGCAGTGAGGCTGCAGAGGCAGGAATCTGATAGAGGAGGAGTCGGGACATGCTGCATGGGGACACCAAGCCCAGATCATTCAGTTCCAGGAAAGTGTCGGTTCCGGGGAGTAGGAAAACGGGGACCCGCACAACCCATATCGCTGCACACCCATCACTGTAGAGCTTCCCCAGAGCAGGGCTGTGCTGGAGGAGCAGGGACAGGTTCTCCAGCGTGGGGAGGGGCTGGGCATGGTCACATGTCCTCTGGGGCTGTGCCCTGGACAACCTCAGGAGGTGTGCTGTGCAGAGACTCTTGGGCCTGGCAGTAGGGGGAGCCGTGGGCCTGGGAATGACTGGGCACTGGTGGTCTGTCAATTCAGTTCACTGAGAGACCTGATATTCAGGTTTTATCAAGGTTGTTAAAAATTTAAATTCTCTTGAAATTTATAGACACATGTTTGGACAATACATCAATAGTGCATTCACATGAGATAATATATGAATTTTCTCAGATAACGATAAAGCATAAATATATTGCGATATTGTTTTATGCTGATAACACATTTTGTGTTCAATATTGGAAGATATGAGAATGTTTTCTTCCCCTCTATATTTTATGCAGATGATGGCTGCTCCAGGGGTGACCAATCTCACAGCTATGACAGAAATCCTGCTCCTGGGGTTCCCCACCCAGGGGAACATGGGCTTCCTGCACCCGCTGCTCTTCTCCCTGTTCTACCTGTGTGCCCTGCTGGGGAACGGGCTCATTGTCCTCATCACCACCCTGGACCGGCACCTCCACAGCCCCATGTACTTCTTCCTGAGGAGTCTGTCCTTCTTGGATCTCTGCCTCATCTCAGCCATGGTCCCCAAGTCCATTGCCAACTCTCTGAGACACAGCAGCTCCATCTCCTTCCCGGGCTGTGTCCTCCAGGTCTTTATGATGATTTTTTTCAGCAGGTACAGAGTTGCACCTGCTCACGGTGATGAGCCTTGACCTCTATGCTGCCATCTGCCACCCCTGCACTATGACGTCCTCATGAGCAGGGACAGGTGTGTGCAGCTGACAGCTGTGTCCTGGCTGGGTGGGGGTCTCCATGCTGTGATGAACACAGCTGGAACCTTCTCCTTGTCCTTCTGTGGGTCCAATGTGGTCCACCAGTTCTTCTGTGACATCCCACAGTTACTGGCTATTTCCTGCTCAGGAAATTTAATGAATGAACTTTCCCCCATGCTCATCACTATGGTCTGGGGTATCTGCTGTTTCATATTCATTGTCATTTCCTATGTGCACATCTTCTCTGCTGTCAGGAATATCCCATCCACAGAAGGGAAGGCCAAGGTCTACTCCACCTGCCTTCCCCACCTCCTGGTCATGGTGCTGTTTGTCTCCACTGGGCTCTTTGCTTATCTGAAGCCAACCTCAGAGACTCCGTCTATGTCTGACCTGGTCATTTCTATGTTCTACACGGTGGTGCCCCCCACCTTTAATCCCGTCATATACAGTCTGAGGAACCAGGCCATGAAGTCGGCTGTGGGGAGACTGATGAAGGGGAGACTCACCAAAATGTAATAGAGAAGATGACTTCATGTCCCCTTTATGAGAGACTTATTTTAAATTTTCTGATAACATGGTTGGCAGAACCTGAGGGTAACAGGGAGGCTGGACGAGGCCTCACCGGGGATGGTTGTGTAAGCAAAAAAAGTGGATTTACTTATTATCCTCCTGCAGGAGTCGGGGGCAGAGGCTTGTGTCTGAGGAGGAGGAAGTGTAAGCAGGTTTTGTCTCTGAACTTGGGGTTTCCTGAATTGGGGCCCCAAGTTTTTGCAGCCTGGAGCCCAAACAGGTGTCTGGGTGAATGCCCTGTATCCTCGGTTCCCAACCGCCCTTACGGTTGTAGGTGGGCTGGGCCTTGTAGTGACCTTCACAGGATCCCCATCTGCAAAGTCTCAGGGCCGTTCCATGGGACCCCTCAGTTCCCTGGTCTGTTGGGAACTCTCTGCTGGAACGAGGACACTGTCCTGTTACCCAAAAACTCAGGGTCCTGCAGTGGGGAGCTGACTCTCCCATGGGCAGCCAGGTCCAGCCAAGCCAGGGGGCAGATGTACTGGGTGTCCTGTCCGGGACAAGCATTAACTGTCTTTTGCCCAAATCCCAGGGGACATCATCAGACCTGGAGGAGTGATGGCCACCAGAGTTCCGGCTTCTCTGATGGCTTCAGGCCTCGCTAAGCAGCCCATCCTGTCCCCTGTGGAGCTGGTCCTGGAGATTATGGTGCCGCATGTTGGGGTTTCAGGGAAAGGAGAGAAAGGCCCAAGCAGGTCTAGGATATTAGTGGCGGGTCCAGCCCGCCGCTGCAGTGGACACAGGGCTGGGGTGGACGTTGTATCCTGTACTGGTGTAGCTACCCTAGGCTGACTCCAGGAACCCCAGGTGGGGGTGCACACCACTCTGGAACTACTTTTGGTGCGTGGCCTCAGGGTGGCAGGCCTGGAAGAGGGCCTGTCCAGGCTGCCAGATGGTCCAGGAACTTGGGTTGCGGCAGGGCCTCAGGAGCAGTGACCACATGCACCCACAGCCAGGATGGGGCCCCAACACCGCCTATCCCAGGACTCCAGCTTCACTTCCCCCAGGGTAGTGCCCTCTCGCTGGGCAGCTCTGGACATGGCCTGGTGGATGTTGTGGACATAAATGGGACAGTGCATGGGCCCAGGACTGTCCATCCCTTGTGTCCTCCACCAGTATCCCCTGTTGTCTAAGACCCTGACCTGTTGGGGCCGTGAGGTTCTGGGGGAGTCCCACACCCGGAGAGGGACCCCTACTCTGCTGTGTCAGAGCCGAGTCACAGACCACCCCGAGGACACACCGACAGTGCCTCCACGGGACTGCCCCACAGTGGAAGATAAACACAAGCTTCCCTCACACACAACAGTTCAAATGTGATGACAGAGTCACTGATGCTGAGAGTAAATGACCTTTTTGAATAAAATAATTCTGAGAGATGCGAAAAAATTCCTGTGCCAGAAGACCCAGGTGCTTCCCCCTCTTGCTCCTGGGGTTTCTTGGTTTCCCTCCCTCTCTCTCCGCCTCCACATGCCTGTCCCCATCTGCCAGGCCCAGGAGGGTGCACAGGGGGTGGCAGCGACTTTCCTGCTCCCTGTGACTTGGCTTATCTGGGGTTCTGACAACAGAGCCACACCAGGTTCCCCCTTCTGGTCAGTGGAGGCTGATGGAACCTGAGGATGAGGAGCCACAATCCAGTCCTCACAGGGGTCAAAGCAACAAAACTTCATCTGGCGCACTCAGTGCACTAACAGTCACTGAATGTGCTATAGGACGATGCCAATTAAGACAGTCAACGTCAACAACACATTGCACGTGTCCCTCTGGAGGAAGGTCCCTCAGGGCTGGAATCTGGACAGTGTCCAACACATGAACACCAGCTCCAGAGCTCAAATAACCTAGCCCAGAGGCCCTGCTCTGTCCATGAGGTGGCGCAGGACATGGCGGAACATCCTGTGAGTGCTCAGAGGCTCCCCACGAGACCCGACCATGGAGTGAGAGGCCGGGATGCCCTCTGTCCTGCCATGGGGACAACCTCAGGTGACAGACTCGACACGGCAGCGGGAACTCCCCCCCAGGGGAGTATCTGCCCCCAGCCGTTTGCAAGGGAGAATCCACTCACACTTGGAAATTTTCAGATTCAAGCTCCTTTTTAGACTGGAGAACGCATCACAGATAAACTATTCACTTTGTAAATGGTGACAACTGATGCTGACGGGGCCCAAGTTGTCATGTCCCACTGCCCTGTCAGCCTGGGTGAGACTCGGTGAGAGAAAACACATTATCTTGTAATTTACGATGGTCAAAGATATTGACACATTATCTTGTAATTTACGATGGTCAAAGATATTGACTTTTAAAACATTGATCATAGGTTTTAATACATGGGAGCCGTGACAATTTCTGCCTCACACCTGGGATGAGTATCAGCACACTCAGTGTGTTCTGGCCACTGAATAAAATCACAGCAATTAATAGAATTGGATGGTGAGGAAGACATTCCAGAGGGAATTAAAAATTACACTTATTGTTCAATTCAGAATGTTATGCCTTTTCTCCTGAACATGATGACAGTTATGAGTCAGGAAGCAATTCAGTAACTTGTCAGCAATATGTTGACCCCTTCATGGCTCTGGCACTAACATGATGGTGGCGCCGAGATCTGTCTATTTGTGGATGTGAACTTGGGATTTTTCCCGAACTCCACACTCAGGGATTGTCAGTGTAATTGTTAAATGAGTCACAATATTTAATCAGGGCCTGGAGGAGATATGTCAAATTATTTGATAAATTTTAGAGATGTATTTAAGATCATTCGACAGATGTCAACATTTTTGACCACCACAAACCCTGATTTATTTTCTTGTTTTTATAAATTTCTGGAATTATTCCTACCAATGTGGGAATTATTCTACCAATGTGTGGCAATATTTTTATATTATTATATCCTCCTAAAAATCCTTCCTCCCCAAGGCCCACCCCTCCGTCACTCCACCAAGCAGGGAGAGGATGAGACTGGGGGGAAGTGGAGAGAGGGCAGGGCTACCCCTTGTCCAGACTTCCCCACTCACGCTCGGGCCTGGGGAGAGGAACAAAACCGCACCCGGGGGACCCGGGGCCCTGGGACCAGCAGGGACAGCCACACGCACAGACCGTCCAGCTAGACTTCGGAGCGGCCTCCTCCCTACACAGACGTGCATGAGTCTGAGGGGGACAGAGGGGCCGGGAGGGACCCGGGGGTGGACAAGCCCATCCGGCAGGAGGGAGATGTGGGTGTGACCCAGGAGGAGACTGTGGGAAACGTGGTCTCTGGGTCCTCAGGTGTGGGGAGTCAGGGGCAGGGAGATGAGGAGACGAAGGGACTGACCAGGAGGCAGCAGTGAGGCCACTGGGGCAGGAATCTGACAGAGGAGGCGTCAGGACACGCCTCACGGGGACGCCGAGCCCAGATCATTCAGTCCCAGGACAGTATTAGATCCTGGGGAGAGGGAAAACGGGGACCCGCACACCCCATCTTCCTGCACACCCATCCCTGTGGGGCCTCCCCAGACCAGGACTGTGCTGGAGGAGCAGGGACAGGCTCTCCAGGGTGGGGAGGGGCTGGGGATGGTCACGTGTCCTCTGGGGCTGTGCCCTGGACAACCTCTGGGAGGTGTGCTGGACAGAGATGCTGGGGCCTGGCAGGAGGGGGAGCTGCGGGCTTGGGAATGACTGGGCATGGGTGGTCTATCAATTCAGTTCACTGAGAGATCTCATATTCAGGTTTTATCAAGGTCATTTAAAATTTCCTTTCTTCACAAATAAATTGATTCAGGTTTGGCCAATACATCAATAGTGCATTCACATGAGTAAAAATATAAATTTGCTCAGATAACGATAAAGCATAGACTGCACAGTTGTTTTATGCTGATAACCCATTTTGTGTTCAACATTGTAGGATATGAAATGTTTTCTTCCTCTCTATTTTTTATACAGATGATGGCTCCAGGTTTGACCAATCTCACAGCCGTGACAGAATTCATCCTCCTGGGGTTCCCCACCCAGGGGACCATGGGTTTCTTGCACCCGTTGCTCTTCTCCCTGGTCTACCTGTGCGCCCTGCTGGGGAACGGGCTCATCGTCCTCATCACCACCCTGGACCACCTCCACATCCCCATGTACTTCTTCCTGAGGAGTCTGTCCCTCACGGACCTCTGCCTCATCACAGCCATGGTCCACAAGTCCATTGGCAACTCTCTGAGGCACAGCAGCTCCATCTCCTTCCCAGGCTGTGTCCTCCAGGTCTTTTTGCTGGATTTGTCAGCAGGTGCAGAGATGAGCCTTCTCACGGTGATGAGCCTTGACATGTATGCTGTTATCTGCCACCCCCTGCACTATGACGTCATCATGAGCAAGGACAGGTGTGTGCAGCTGACAGCTGTGTCCTGGCTGGGTGGCTGTCTATTGGCTGCGATGAACACAGCTGGAATCTTCTCCTTGTCCTACTGTGGGTCCAACGTGGTCCACCAGTTCTTCTGTGACATCCCCCAGTTATTGGCTATTTCCCGCTCAGGAAATTTAATGAGTGAACTTGTCCCCATGCTCATTACTTCAGTGTTGCGTATCTGCTGTTTTATTTTCATCATCATTTCCTATGTCCACATCTTCTCTGCTGTCAGGAAGATCCCATCGACAGAAGGGAAGGCCAAAGCCTACTCCACGTGACTGCCCCACCTGCTGGTTGTGGTGCTGTTTGTCTCTACTGCATAATTTTCTTATTTGAAGCTGACTTTAGAGACTCTGTCCATATCTGACCTGGTCATTTCTATGTTCTACATGGTGGTGCCCCCCACATTTAATCCCGTCATATACAGTCTGAGGAACCAAGCCATGAAGTCGGCTGTGGGGAGATTCTTGAAGGGGAGACTCACCAAAATATAATAGTGAAGATGAGTTCATTACTCTTTACTCTTTACAAGACAATTATTTTTAAATTTTCACATTATACTACTCTATATTCTTATAATTATACAATACATATCAATAATATAATAAATAATAAAATAAATATTAAATAAAATGAATGATAAAATATATATTAAGAGAACTTCATATACCCTTAGTTTTAGTTGTTGCTCTTTTTACCTCTTAGGTGCTGTGTGATATTCCGTGTATACTGGGGCAACTGAACTTCCAGCCACTCTCTGCTGTTCTCCATTTCTGTAGCTCCCGGCCAAGAGAGGAGATGGTTGGGTTTCTTCTCAGTTGTCAGCAGTTGTCAGCAGCAGTTTCATCTGTTGTCATCTCATTTGTCCCTGGGGCAGCATCTCCAGTCTCTAAGGTGGCTTCCCCTGTAATGTCACTGACCCTCGCGGTCACGTGTGGGATCAGGGGTCGCGGTAGGACAGAAGCCCTTGTACTTAGTGAGTGAGGCCTTCACAGCATAAACAAGGCCGTAGGGTCCAAGTTAGAATCTGAGCAGTCGCGATCCACTGTAGAGAAGGACCCACACACCTGATGTGGTAGAGACCCTTCTGGAAGCTCTGGTGTGCGTGCCACAGCGTTTACCATAAACACACTCAGCTCTTGGTGGACAGCAGAAATAAGAAAGTTAAGTTCCTGTGCAGCATATTTACTAAAATATTACAAAAATTATTGGGTGGGAATTTTTGAGAAACAATCTGTTCAAAACAAAATGGTAGCTAGTATCCTGCCTGGCATCTAATATTTCCAGAAATGTGTTAGGGATGCCATCCATGACCTCACCCCACACTTCACAGGAGTGTTGTCCCCATTTATGTCATCCCCTAGAGTGGGTGGGTGGGAATGGCAGGACAGTGCCCTGGCCAGGCAGGTCATCAAGAGGAATCTCACAAGGAGTGTCTGCGTTTTCATGAACAGGTTGAATTGAAAAATGTCGTGGGATTTATGTGCAAAAAGGTAACACTATCTTTTGGTGTGTTCATAGACGTGCAAAGGATTTGAAGAAGATCTCATTTGGGAAGTGAAGCGCCCCGTGGGTGAGGCTGCTGTCTGGCCTCAGCTCCTCTCTGCTGACTGCATAGTCCTTTGCTTTCCCGACTGTGACGTTCCATATTTGAAAATTTCACGCCAAATATTTCATGATGAAATGCAGTTCCAATCGCATGTCCGACATTCGGTCACTCTCAGACACCCACCTGGGAGGGGCTGAGTCAGGCTGACCTTGTGTCCAGCCCGGGTGAGCTCCAGGAGGAACCAGGCAAATCCGGAGACCAGCCAGGGGCGGTAGAAGAGGTGGCAGAATCCTGACCTGTGAACTTCTGGGCTGACAATGGCCTACTGCTCTGATAAGTGATTGGCCTTTTTATTTTTAGTGCCGATAAGTGACTCTGTTAATATTAATTCATGATGCTGTTACACTGGCCAATAAACGTTATGGAATACGATAAGACTCCAGTGTGTGCATTAAACAAGAAACTGGATCTGACCATTCTAAACACATGCACTTCACTGCCAACATTTTTGCCAACCTTGTACAACATCATTAGAATATATAAGTTAATAAAACATTAACTGCTCTAAGTTGTATGAATTCAAACATTTAATCACAATTAAAACAGCTGATTTCTGATTTTTTTTCTTACTGGGCGTTACTAAATGATTTGAAGCACTGTTTCTTTTTTTTAATAGAGGCATGTTTATTTATTTATTTATTTGTTTGTTTGTTTGTTTGTTTTGTTTACACAAGCACTGGGTACAGTCAGAAGCGCTGGAGGGTGACAGAATTCTCCAGAGCCAGAGCGGGGAGCAGAGCAGGCAGAAGGACGGAAGGACACTGCTGAGGGGAGCAGCAGGTGGCAGGTCTGCGTGCCATGTGGGACCCTCATCCGGTGGCCGGGGAACAGCCGGGGATCCAACCTGCACCACAGAGGCCGCGGGCATCTTCGCAACCCAACGCTCAACCGCTGCACCACCGGGGAGGACCATCACTGTTTCTTTTTGTCATGGTAACCTGCTGCTAGCACAGTTGTGGGGATTCAATAGCAACAATTTTATAAATCCTCAATGTCTCAGAAGTCGTGCATTCCAGCTGTTGATCCAGAAGGTCAAGAAATATATTACAAACTTAAATTCACCAGAAACTATCAAAGGCCAAAAGGGAAAGAAGATGAGTATTGACCACGAGAAGCTGGAACGCTGGAAGCCGAACTCGCCTCTGGTTTCCTCGCCCGCAGGGGCGGGGGTCACTGCGGAGACTGAGGCTGAATCCCCTGGAACGCCAGGCCACCCCCCACAAGGCTTCGCACCAGGCAGTGCCCGCCACCCGCCACCAGCTCTGCCCGCCGACATCCTGGGCTGACCTTGCCACACGCGGTTTAGGAAAGGCCTGCACCCCGCGCCCTCTGCGCCGCCCCCACCCCGGCCCAGGCCCCAGAGTGTCCAGCGGTGCGTCTGGCAGATGTGGCGCCCACGGGCGCGGACCAGCCATGCCTGGGCGGTGGGCCCACTGCGCTCTTGGCCCCTGTAGGGCTCCCCGGGCCCTCACCCCGCCCGCTCGGGAGTCGATGGCCGGGGCTCGGGTGCCGACACCCCGCCATCTGGGGGTCACGCAGTGGGGCCCGGGGCCACACTCGAGGAAGGTGAGGAGCCTCTGGCCATGGCGCCCGCCAGGCGGGGTGCCCCGCGGGTGTCAGGCCACGTAGACACAGCCTCCCCGGGTCGGGGCCCACGCTGGGTTGGGGGGCAGCGAGTCCTGTCCGCCAGTGAGGAGCACGGTGGACGCGAGGGATTCCCGGGCGGGTAGGTGACTACTGTCTTGGGGGGACGGAGTGACCGTGGCCGGGCAGCTAGGCGCTGACCTTGAAGTGGCTGCCGAGCCCGGGCAGCAGTGGGGGCCCCCCGGGACCTTCCTCCAGGGGCCTTGGCTGGGCGCCCCGGGCATGATCCCCCGCCCGGCTCGCCGCTCCGGGTCAGGCGGCCTCGCCTGGTCCCCTGCGCGGGTGGGGGCTGGGGGCTGGGGGGCGCTGCCCCACTGGGCCCGTGTCCAGGCTGGGGACCCCGCGCCCTGCCAGAGCCCCCAGGGGACCCGGAACAGCAGCTCGAGCGGGGGATGGCACAGGTGGCTTTCCAGGCGCACCCTGAGACTCCTGGTGTCTGTGGGTGCCCCTGGGGTCCCACGCGCCCCCCATCCCGGGGCCGCCCCCCATCCCGGGGCATAGCCACCCCGGCCACTCTGAGGGAGCGCAGGGGAGGCACACTGGGGGCAGCGGGGCGCGGAGCCCCCCCATTCCAAACCACCCTTGTGAGACCGGGGGCTCATCAGGCGAACAGGGCGCCTCCTCAGCGCCCACGGCGCACCCCGGGTCTTCCTGGGCTCCTCGGGGCGCCTGGGGGCACCCGTGACGCAGGGGGCCCTGGGAGCCTGAGACCCATCCTGGGGCCACCCTCAACTGCGAAACTATGGCTGCGCCCTGCAGGGGAGCCACAGAGCAGGGCACGCTGGGGAGGGGGTGATGGGGCAGTAGTGGGTGCGTGCTCTTTGCTCACCCTGCCAGGGTGCCCGGGTGGGGAGCCACGGAGGAGGCTCTGGTGCTTACTGCGGACACCACAGGGGCCCCTTGGCTCCCAGGCAGCCTCTGTCTGTCCCAGTGGGGACGGTCCCGCCAGGAGCAGGGGGGCGGTGAGGGGAACCAGTGAGCAGAAGGGGGTGTGTTGGGTGAGGACCCGACGTGAGGGGTGAATGGGACGCCCGAGACTCGAGTCCTCAGCCAGCTGCTTCAGTTCCCAGGCCCAGGCTCCGCTCTGAGGGGCTCTGGGGCTCCCCGCACACTCCCCCCGCCCGGCGCCAGCCACGCGCCCAGAGGACTGGACACAGGCGGGGTGGGCGCGGTGGGGTCCCCTCCCCGCAAGGGGTGGGGGGCTGCAGGGAAAACCAGCAGAAGCAGCGCCCAGGTGGGCGTTAAGGGACGCGCCTGAGTCCCCAAGTCCGGCTCCGCAGCAGGGAGCGCCAAGGGCGCCCTGGCAGAGGCTCAGGTGGGCGTCGACCCCCCCACCCACCTGGGGGCAGCCTAAGCTTGGGCCCCGCCCCCCCAGTGGCGTCTCAGCCCTTCCACCCGCTCTGCCCCCCGCTTCCTGGGGGGTCTCCCCTCCACCACCCCCACCCCGCCCAGTGGGTCCACTCAGCCGCGTGCCCTGGCCCAGCGCTCAGTCAAGCCCACGACTCCAGGCCAGGGCACAGCTTAGCTCAGGGAGCTCAGGGGCGCGTCCTGTTCCGGGGAACCCCGGGGATTTCCAAGCTGCAGCACCACCCGACCCCCCGGAGAGCCTGCCTCAGCCTGCGGCTCTCTCCTTGGGCCGCAAGGAGCCCCGCCTGCTCCGCACATCCCGCGCCAGGGCAGGGGTGGGCACAGGACACAGCGCAGGCCTGGCAGGCCGCCGACCCCCGCTGGCATCCCCCCGCCCCCCCCCCCGGGCGAGGCCGGTCATCCCTCCCTCTGCCCCCCAGGGCCTGGCCCGGCCCCGCCCCACGCCGGCCTGGCATCATCAGGGCAGCGAGCCGGAGCCACGGGCATCCCAGTGCCCTTTCTGTGCCCGTGCCTCCCGGCTGCGCGCGGGGTGGGAGACCAGCCTCCAGCCGCGGGGGAGGGTGGGGGGTGGGGGGGGGGTGGGGGGTGGGGGTGGGGGTGAGGGGTGGGTGGGGGTGGGGGTGGGTGGTGGGCGGGGCCCGGGCGTGGGCACAGCGGCCTCAGCCTCAGGGACGCCTCTGGCCACCTGGGCCCACCTCGGGGATGGCACCCGGGGAGGGCGTCTGGGGGATGGGCAGGGGCAACAGTGCTCGATGGCCAGGTCCAGAGGCCGGAGGGACAGCAGCCTCATGGTGGCCACTTGGGACATGGCGGCTGGCCCCGCCCCGCCCCCCGCCCCTGTCCCCACCTGCCCCTCCCGCCCCCCCCCCGCACTTCCCGTGGCTCTCCCCTCCCCCCTCGTCTGTCTCTGGCCCGTGCCCCTCCCCCGCCCGCCCTCCCTCTCGCAGAGACTCTTCCTAAAATGTCATTCAACAAACTCCCGGATCTCCGTCTCTGCTGGCCAGTCCTGCGTTCGGAAACCCGGACGTGCCTCCCCTGCTGCTGCTGGACGCCCGGGTGCGGGCAGGGGCGACACCGTGGACGCCCCCGCGGGCTGAAGGTGGCCTCTGTCCACCGGCCGCACGGGCTGGGCCGGCCACGCGCAGGGACGGGCCACGCGGCAGGACCCCTCGAGGGCGGGCGGGGCCAGCGGGGCGGGCAGAGGCGCAGCAGGCAGCAGGCGCGGGAGGGCGGGAAGCAGCCCCACCTGCAGGCAGCCCTGGCCGCGCCCGGCCCCACCGAATGGCCTCACCTGAGCAGGAAGCTGCCCCTTTGCTCTGAGGCCGCAGACGCGGCCCCTCCTCCTCATGGCTTTCCTGACGGCCTCTTTGAAGTCTTTGTTCCTCAGACTGCAGATGACGGGGTTCAGCAGCGGGGTGACCACGGTGAGGAAGACGGAAATGATCTTGTTGATCTCGGGGGAAAGGTGGGCATTGGGGCGCACGTGCATGGAGATCATGGTCCCGTAGTAGATGGTGACCATGGCCAGGTGGGAGCCGCACGTGGAGAAGGTCTTGGCGCGGCCGGAGGCGGAGGGCATCCTGAGGATGGCGGCCATGATGAAGACGTAGGACACGAGGGTGAGGAGGAAGCACATGCACAGCACGGCCACGGACAGGGCGAAGATGACCATCCCAGTGACATAGACAGTGGAGCAGGAGAGCCGCATCGCGGAGGTGGGGGCAGTTCGCAGTAGAAGTGGTTGATCTAGTTGGGGCTACAGAAGTCCAGCCTGGAGATCATCAGGCAGGGAAGGGCCCCGGTGCCCACCCCGGCCACCCAGGAGACAGCCACCAGCTTGACGCAGGCCTCGGGGCGCATCAGGAGGGGGTAGTGCAGGGGGCTGCAGATGGCCAGGTAGCGGTCATAGGCCATTGTGGCCAGGAAGAAGCATTCGGTGGCCCCGAAGAACACAGAGAAGTAGAGCTGGCCATGCAGGCGGGGAAGGAGATGGCGCGGCCCTGGGCCAGCAGGCCGGCGAGCAGCGGCGGCACGACGGTGGAGGTGTACCAGACCTCCAGGAAGGTGCTTGAAGAACGTGTACATGGGCGTGTGCAGCCGCCGGTCATGGCTCGCCACGGTGATGATGATGTTCCCCGCCACCGTGAGCACGTAGATGAACAGAAAGACGGCAAACAGCAGGGACTGCCACTCGAGAAGGTTCTGGAACCCCAGCAGCTGAAACTCAGTGACAGCAGACACATTTGGGGGCTCCATCGCCTGCGGAGGGGAAGAGACCTTGGAAAGCACTGCGGACAAGGCATGAAATTCCTCGGTGCTGTCTGGAACGAGAGAGATTGTCTTCGAGCACTCCTGTCTCCACGACAGCTTTCTGGAAGAACTTGTGTGGCTCCACCTGGCATTTAGACCACTGTAGTTTCAACCCACTAGGCGAAGGGGGTGCAAGAGTTGGGGGAGGGCCTCAGCAAGCGCCACTCACCAGGCTCTCTGAGATCTAGAAGTTCCAGGTTCAACACCACAGGTAAGAAGGGGCTCACTGAGCCGAACTCAGGAAATACAATTAATAGCTGGGCCTCCCTGGTGTGCAAGGGTTAAGTCTCAGCACTGCGAAGCTGTCACCAGCCACTAAGGCATGAGTTCAATCCCCGGCCAGGGAGTGACCCAGGGGGAAGGCAGACCTCGCCTGTCTCCCCGCTGCTCCCCTCAGCAGTGTGTTTCAGTAGATCCGCCTGTTCTGCTCCCCACTCTGTCTCTGGTCTCTGGTAAATCCTCTCACCCACCCCCCCAACCTTTGGCCTGTACCCCAGTTCTTGTATGCATAAATAAATAAACCTTTAAAAAAATAATTGCTGTGTTTTCCTGGAAAGGGCCTGAGCCCAGGCCCTTTCCTCCCACAGGTGACCCTCATCTGGAAACAGGTCACACCTGGCCCGTCTCCCAGCCCCGGGAGACTGTGTTCTGCCCTCCGTGTTTACGGGCACCTTCTCCTGGCACTTGAGCATCTGATTGTGTCTGTGTGTCTGTGTGGCCAGGGCTGAGCCAGCCTGCATCTCCACTGGTACCCTCTCACCCAGGTGGACACCAGCTTAGTTATTGGACATTGTGTCCAGTCAACAAGTCACCCCTCCTTTTTCTCAAGGTCTAGCATAGTTCTGGATGAAGCCAGCATCTGCCCGCCATCAGGGGCTTCTCTCATCAAGGACTGAGGATGATGTCACCTCTGTAATGCCCAGACCCAGGACTCCAGCCGCAGGCCCTTCCACCTCCCTCACTCTCCCCTAGTGACTATTTCAGGCGCTTCTCCAAAACCTTTCAAGACTTTTTGTTTAGGAAAGTGATGAAGCTGAAGTACCCGGAGGCCCTCCTTCACCGGCCCCCTCTGTCTCCCCAGGAGCCCGATGGGCGGTGCATCACCCCGTCCTCCACCCTCTCCCGCAGAGGCTGCACCTGAGCCGGCTGTGGCTTTATTTGGTCTCTTGCCCAAATTAACCGACACCCCCCTGGAAATGCCGCATCCCCCCAAGGAGTGCCACCCCTCCCACCCGACTGCTCCAGTCTCCCTGCACCCCAGGCACACCCGTCCTTCCTCCTGGGAAAGTGGACAGAGCAGCTGCCACAGCAGAGGCCTCTGCTAGGCTGGAAACCAGGGTGCAAAGCAGACGCTTTGGCGAGGGGCTTGGGCGTGAGCCTGCAGAGAGGAGCCAGTTCAGGACTCCGGAGCCATGGTCCCTGGAGCTCTGCAATGAATAAGACCCCTGGCTCCACCTGCTGGCTGTGCCCAGGAGCTGGCCCTGCTGCATTGTGTCTGCTCTCTGTGCCTAGGGCCGGCCTGCCCTGCTCCCTCCCAGCCGTTCCCCCTCCTCCTCAGAGGCACCAGACCTCTGGGTCTCTGTTCTGACCCCATCTCAACTCCTGCGCACAGCACAGACCGCAGTCTCTGGCCTTCTCTGCTCACTGCTGTTCCTGGGCCCTGCCCCGGGGCCCGCTGACCCCAGGCCAGTCCAGGAGCCCAGGCTGAGGGGAAGCATGACCCCACAGGGCAGCGAGTGATGCAATTCACATTGGAACATGGTCCTTTCCTGCCATTTCTCCCACTTCCATGACATGAGCAGTGACCGGAAAAAGGCAGAATTTAAATGCCGAGACCACCAGGGCCTGGTTGACGGGGTCAGCATGGGCAACGTGGTTGGGGTCACAGGACATTTGGCCCCATTTCCGAGTCACCTAAAGTCCCCTACAAATGCAGTCAAGGACACAAGGGAAAAAGGACCTGCTGGGCCTAGCCCTTCACAGCAGGCCGGGGTGACAGGGTGGGGGATTAGCGGGGTTGGGGATGGCAGGGGTGAGGGTGCGAGCAAGTGGTGGGGTGACCAGGGGGTTGTGCAGACCTGCTCAGGGCTGACATCAAGTCCTGGCTATTCCAGGGACCGGATCACCTGATTTACAATGAGCTCAGTCAACAAGACCCGCCCCGAGGGAGAACCTCCCAGGTGCCAGCCCCACATCTGATTTCACAGCTTCCCTGGAGCCTTTATGGAAATAAACATGCCCCAGTACCACAGCCCTCCCGGCCATCCAGGGTCACAAAGTGCGTCTGGGCTAGGGCCTCCCTACTGCTCTCCAGGCGCCACAGGGCGGGTGATCCCACCTGGACAGAGCGTCCGCAGGGCCTGCAGCCTCAGGCTCACAGCCCCTCACACACAGGCATGGCCTCTGGCTCCAAACACACCTCTCCTGGTGGCCTTCTGAGCCCTGGGCCTACCTGTCAGCCTCCCTAGCACGCGGCACCCATGTCCTCCCTGCTGTTGGCTCGGCCCTGCTGCCCTCCGCCCCGCACGCTGGCCCTGGCTCCCTCCTGCGAGCTGTGACTAGTCATCTTCTGCGGGTGACACGGCTGGAACACACACCACATTTCAGGAACCCAGGTCTCCTGGGGCCTGGCCTTCGGGGAATCCTCCATGAAGGTATTCTTCCATGATTTACCAGCAGAGTTAATAAGCATCAAAAGCAAACTTGTGAGACTCCCCGCTGCCCAGGGGGCTCAGGCACAGGCGGCACCCCTGGGACCTGAGCAGTTCTTTGGAGAACTTTTTTAAAATGTAGCTTAGGATGGCCCCAGAGATGCTGAGCTGGACTGACTCAAAGAAATGGGTGTTTCTCGAAATGTAGCGAGCAGGGACCCATCCTGAGGGCAGACAGGTGCCAGCGGCCTTCCACTTCACACTGCAGTTTCAGGTGCACCCACGAGAGCACATCCACACACCCACGCGGTGAGACCCCCCACCCAGGCCAACTTCCAGCGACCAGAGCACCTGCGCCGAGGGTGTCTCCCAACTCCACAAGGAAAACGCAGCATCTGAGCCAGGAAAGGCCTGAGCAGAGCCCTCCACGTGCCCCCACCCCCCTCTTACCAGCAGGACCAGAGGCCGCTGCATGGCGGGGCACTGCCCCGTGACGCACTTGTGCTTGACTTCATTCATAACTTATTTTTCCAAAATAATGCGATCCGTGTGTATATTTTTCAGAAAAATTGGAGACAGAAGACGGCCAGGGTGCACGGCGTGCACGCGTGCCCGCTGTGAACATGTTCAGGGGCACGGGCGGCTGCACACACACAGGTGCATTTGGGGGCACTGGGTGAGGAGCCGCTGCAAGCTCTAGCTGGCACCACCAGGTCTTGGGGTGCCCGCGGCGCCAGGAAGCCTGAGTTCGTGGGGGCGAGGCTGCGGGGAAGAGTGTCCAGGCTCCCAGACAGGGTCCCGGGCAGGGTCCTGGGCAGGGTGGGGTCCACTACGCTCCACCCGAGTTGGCCCCCTGATGGCCCACCCCCCAGCTCTCCTGTTCCTCGTGGGCAGCGCGCGCCCTGCCGCTGCAGCCTTGGCTGGCCTTAGCCCCTCTCCATCACGGTCTTTCTCAATGCTAGAGGTGGGGAAGAAAACAAGCTGCACCCCGGCCTGTGGGCAGGCTTCTTCCGGGCGGTCTTCACACTGGGCCCCCACTCTTTGCCTGGCACGCCACGGCCAGGGAAGGAGAACAGTGCAGGCACCCAGGGAGCAGGCGAGCAGGCGGGTGGGCGGGTCCCAGCAGGTGAGAGCACAGGGTACAGCGGGACCTGGGGACAACCAGGCCATCCACCCCATCAGCGCCGCCACGTGATGGTGGCCGGCAAAGGGCACTGGCACGCAAGCCCCACAAGGTCACCCCAGCACTCACGTGCCAGCAGGCGACCAGCCTGAGGCTTGGCCTGAGGAGCCTGGGGGGGTGCCGGGCTCAGGTGTGTTGACATCCGAGGGGCCCCTCGCCCCGGCAGACGTGCTACGGAGGAGAGGTGGGAAAACGTCACCTCCAAGAGGCAGCAGGGCCATGGCACATGCGCGACCCAGCTGCGTCCTGAGCCAGCCAGCCAGAGCTGGCTTCCCCAGGTTTCCAGGCCTGGCCCTGGGAGCACACGCAGGCCCAGGACTGGCTTCAAGACCTCTCTGCACCCCATGCTGTCCTCCCCACTCCCCAGGCCCCAGCCTACACTGCCTGACCAGCGCTGGCCCCAGGCGCCCGTACCATCCCCGCAGCACCACTCCAGCACGTGTCCTCACCCTGGCACGCGCCCTGTCCCCGGCACAAGGGCCTGCTCTCACTCAGGCGGGCGTCCCTGGGTGCAGGTACACCGTCGGCTACGAGTCGGCATCTATGTATCCGTCTCCACCAAGACAAGCTCATAGATACTGTGAGATGTTCAAATCCTCACCCGGAATTACCTTCCAGAATCCCTCCTTCCTCTTACCCATGCAGTCGCTAGGACACTTCCTCACGCCCTCGCGGGCAACCCCTCCATCCCGCACAAAGGCTGGGCAGGGGTGCTGGAAACTGCCATCGGTGGTCACCCTCACACTGGCCAGATTTGCTGAAGTCACCTCAGTCTAGGCAAAGTGACCTGCCCCCTTGGCGCGGCAGAGCGTGGTCCTGGCCGGCCATTTCCTGAGGTGGCTGAGTTGGGGCTTTGCTCATCCCATGGCGGGCCCCAGAGCAACATGGCCGGAGCCCAGGGATTGGGGCATGTGGGGTGCACCAGGCCCAGGGGTGGGAGGGCCGCCCAGGCAGGGGCAGGTCTGTGAGGCAGGGAAGGGGAAGCAGGAGTCCAGAGGGAGCCCTGGCGAGCTGGGGGGGGGCAGTCACCCCGCGGGCACAGGCCAGGGTCTGGGGGCCGAGGCGTGCTGTGCTCGCTGGGGACGGGACAGTCAGCAGAGGAGGCCGGGCCAGGGGCTTTCTCGTGGGGGAACCCCAGGGACTCGGCAGTTACAGGAGAGGTGGAATCTCTACCCGTAAGGGTAGAGGCGCCGCTCCAGAAGGGCCTTCTAGAGGAGGTCTTCCGGGTCCATGGAAGGAAATTCTAAGACTCACACTTGAAGCCCCGTATGGAGCATCACTGGGTTCAGTATGAAAAAAGGAAATGATTATAAAACTCCTGCGTTTCTTCAGAAGTTTCATAGATGACAGTTATTCATCAGAGCACAGTATGGACAAAGTCTGGATCCAGCTCCAACAGTGCAAACCCCGCCTCTTAACAGGGTGAGGGGGTGCCCCGATGATCTGTCTAGACCTGCTCTCAGAACCACTCCCAGACCCACAGGCCCTGGGCGCGGGCTTGGCACCAGGGAGGGTCCAGCACCCCAGGCCTGCTGGTTACCTCAGATGTGGCTTCCCCAGAGTGCTGAGGGCCCTGGGGGTGGGCCTCAGGGGAGCCAGCGGCCTCTCTGCTCCCTCTCCCTGGGGGATTCTGCAGTTTGGGCCCTTTGAGGACCAGGGAGAGAGACTTCTTTTATCATTCAAATCCCCTTGGGCATGACTTCCAAGGCTGCCACGGGGGGTAGCATCTTCACCAGGCCCCCACCAAGTTATTAAGAGGAGAAACTCCCTCCTCCCCAGGCTGAGCATCCAGCGGGAGTAGCCAGCTCAGAACAATTAGCCCTGGCAGGCAAGTCCCAGGGTACCACCTTCCTTCCTTCCTTCCTTCCTTCCTCTGGGGCACGGTGTGTGCGGGGGTGACGGGTTTGCGTTTATTCAATGCAGGTCAGATGCCAGACCCCACCATACCACCCAGGCCAGCCCAAGGCCCAGGGCCCACCAGCTGCAGGCGGAGAGAGTGGAGGCTCCCAGGGCAGAGGGGGTGCCAGGGCGTGGAGGGGGTTCGCCAGGGCACAGAGGGGGTGTGCCAGGACACAGCGTGGGTGCCAGGGCACAGAGGGGTTGGCCTGGGTGAAGAGGGCATGCCAGGGCATAGAGGGGGTGCTAGGGCACAGAAGGGGTGCCAGGAAGCAGAGGGGGTGCTAGACCAAGGTCAGAAGGGAGGTCTTGCCTCCAGGTCCTTCACCATCATGCAGGCTTTCAGGGCAACCGCAGGGTGATAGCAGGGTCCTGCTCACAGGGCCACCAAGGAATTGCACACATACACGTCGCTACACATGGGTAGGGCAGGTCAGAGCCTGTCAGCTAAGCTGCAGTCCAAGCAGCCTGCTCATGGGTGGGGTGCACCCTGTGCCGGCCCCACGTCCACCTAGGGGAGCTGCTTTCCATTCATCAGTGTCTCCCCAGGAAAAGCGTGAAACTACCAGGACATTTGGTTTCCACGGCAGAGAAGCCGGCAGCCCCTCCCAGCAGCCCAACATGTCACATCCCCAGCCCCCAGAGAGGGCCTGTGAGCCTGGGGCTGCCCAGTGACTGTCCATGGACACCTCCCCACCCAGAAGCCCCTGGCAGCAGCCACAGGCCCTGGCCTTGCCTGGAAAGAAAGTCAGAGCAGGGCCGTGCGCCCCGCACCTGTAATGGTTAGGATTTCACCTTCAATTTCCAAAAAAAGTATTTTTTGATTTTGCTTTTTAAGGGTCCAGCTCTGATCACATTACTTCTTACAAACTTTGAAAATGTGCTTATTTCTAAGCAAAATAACTGAAGATAAACTTGTACTTTTTTTTTAAGATTTTTCTTTATTTATTTATACAAGCACTGGGTACAGTTCGAAGAGTGGGAGGGCGAGAGAATTCACCAGAGCCAGAGCAGGGAGCACAGCAGGCAGAAGGACCGAAGTACACTGCTGAGGGGAGCAGCGGGCGGCAGGAGAGGTCTGCGTGCGATGTGGGACCCTCCTCCGGTAGCCAGAGCAACTGGGGATCGAACTGGTGCTGCAGAGGCTGTGGGCAGCTTCGCAACCCAGCGCTCAACCGCTGTGCCACCGGGGAGGCCCTAAACTTGTACACTTTTTCATTGCTTTGCCTCGTGCTGATTTGCCTCTTGGAAAACCCTCTTTTTAGGTCGCCACCTCCACACCAGCTGGCAGGTCGCTCTCCCTTTATGTCCTGCAGTTGGGATGGCTTCTCTCTGCACCCCGATGCTCACCCGCTGGGTTCGGGAGGACCTGGGGTTCCCATTCTCAGTGCTCACTGAGGTGAGCAGGGGCTGTGCCCCGACGGCCAGGCTGTGGTCCCCACAGGTAGAAGGTGGGGCACAGGGCAGGGCCTGCGGGCAGGCAGGGTTTGGTGTCTGGGCAGCGCTGGCTGGTGTCCAATACCCAGGTGGGGCTGGCCCCTCAGTCCACGGGGACACGGGCTGTCCCTCAGGACATGGCCAGCAGTGCTGTCCCCTGAAGCCCTGCTGGCCCTGGCAGCACACCGGCCGGAGAGGCCTCTGAATAAAATGTGCACAGGAGACATTCTCGAATCATTGAATCACTTAAAAGAGCAAGGGAGCTGCTCTTGAGGTCAGACAGGTGTTGCCTCACTGCTGGGGTGAGGGACAGGCACCTGACAGCAGAATGGGGGTGGACAAAGGGGCGGGCGGGCGGTGCATGGCTCCAGGCAAGAGCCGTGCTCTGAGACACAGAGTGCACACCAGGCACCCGCTACAGAGTGAACACACCTGACAGGTGCACGTACCTGGGGCTCCTGGGTGTCCCTGGGGGCAGTAGGCAGGGGTGGGCTGAGGATCAGCTCAGTGTGTCCGGGGCTGGGGTCCCCTCCCAACCCCCAGGAGCGGCTTGCTTCCCTCTGAATGCTGCGGAGGTTAGCAGGGAGGTGCCCTATGCATAGTGCCTATGCACTTGGACTACGCTGACTACACTCACCAGCCCTGACTGTGCTCCCAGCCCTTGTGCTACCTCCGCTGACAGCTGACTCTCCTACGATATTAACAAATGTACCATTAATCTAGTATTAATAGTACTCAGAAAGTATCCACTAACCTCACTAAAAACTAAGAATGCTAACTTAGCTCTACCAACAATACTAACCTCACTCACCTTACTAGCAATACTAACTACACTACAAATAAATGAAACTACACAAACAAAAAATGACAAATGAGATTTAAATGCAAAATATGATAACAACAAACCAATTACAAACTAACTACTAAATTTAAGAATAAAACAGAACAACAACAAAGACCAATAGAACAAACAACAGAACAAACAACAATTAGAAACTAAAACCTGAAAAAACAAACAAACAAATCAAAATAAAAACCCAGAGAAACGACAAAAGGGAAGAAAGAACAAACAACAAAACAAGAAAAGAAGGGAAGATGGGGTAGATCTCTAGAAAAATAAAAATCAAAAAACTAAAAACTGAAGTAAAAAAAAAATAAAGAAAAGAATAAAGATAAAAATAAAAGCCAATAACAAAAAAATAAAGGAAAATAAAAAAAAGAAATAAAAGGAAACAGAAAAAGTAGAAAAAAAACATAAGCAACTACAAAAAAATCAAGGAAAATAAGGAAAAAAAAACAAAGAAAGAAAAATAAAATAACTAAAATAGCCTAAACAACTAAATAAGTAAAGAAATAAATAAACCAAAAGAAAACCAAATACCCCCAAACACGCTCTCACTCTCTCTGTGGCGTCTGGAGGGCACAGGTCACTGTCCAAAGCTTCCCGGCTCCTGAGGACACAGGTGCAGTCGGCGGGCCTGATGGAGGCGGTGCCGGTGCCGTCACAAGGGCTCTTTGTGGCGTCAGAGCCAGAGGCCACAGCCATTGGCAGAGGGAAGCCCCAGCGATTTCTCAGCCTTAACGAAAAAGCTGCCGCTTAACGGCAACCCTTGGAATGTCGGAGAGGCCCTTTCATCTGTCCTGAGCAATCCCGTCCTGGGTTTTGGCTTTTCCAGGCATCCCCATCCTGGCCCTGCCTTGGGCAGATGCTTTAATGTCGCGCTCACACTGTGGAGAGAACAGCAAACAGGGGGCGCAGGCGGTTGGGCGCGCGCTGGGGAGCTGTCCACAGCCTCTGCCGCGCCCGCGAGGGGCCCACGTGGCACGCAGACCCCTCCTGCCGTGCCCGCTGCTCCCCTCAGCAGTGGATTTCAGTCAGTCTGCCTGTTCTGTTCCCAGCTCTGTCTCTGGGGAATCCTCTCACCCTCCCGCGCATCTGGCAAGCACCCTGGTGCTTGTATAAATAAAATAAATCTTTAAAAAAAGTATTAAAAAAGGAGGCACAGTTACTAGTGTTGGAATGAACTAGTAAGGTTTAAATTCTAAAATTTTCAAGAGGTAATTTCAGATTTCTTTTTCAGCATGTCTTTCTTTTTGGCGGCTATAATTGTTTTTGGCGGCTATAATTGTTTTCTAGTTTAGTAGAAAAATGACATTAAATAATAATACAATATACATAATAGTTCCTTTGAGAAGGAACAAACTACAAATACAATACCAATGTGCTTAAAAACTAAACAAAATTGTTAGGCAATTCAGAATACTTCGTTTTTTAGTTTGCTTGCAACACTTTTGCCAAAATTGATTTAATAGTGATAAATATCAAGAACTATAAGTATCATTGTTTTAATTCTATATATATTACATATATCAGTATGTGCACTTACAAATACATTAATAAGTATCTGAGGAAGGAGATTGTGAGAAGAGAGGTTAATCATTTTTTCCAAGTTTGCCTATATATGATATTCACTCAAAAGAAACAATGACTAATAATTGAGAAACTACATTGTACTTTTGTAGAATTGATAGTGTTCTAGTGATAAGGATATAGAGAGAATGCTGTGATAAAACTGACTTTTCAGTGACAGGGAAAAAAAGCAATATAAATAAGTTTTAAAATATCCAACAGAGAAATAACAAATGGTGATAGGATCTGTACAAAGGATTGAAACAAACCCATTGGATTTTCAATAACATATAGGATAACATCAAAATATGAAACCCTTCAGGATATTTTTTATAAAATGTATGCATCTGTAAAGCTATGAAAACATTATTCTTTAATGGAAATTATAAGACTTCAATAAATGACAATATGAACTCTATTTACAGACCAGGATGCACACAGCAAAGTTTGGGAGAAAGCACAATTGCAGAGGGGAGCACGGACAGGCAGAAATGACTGAGTCACCCTGCAGTAAGAAAAAGGAGGTCAGTGTTTCATGTGGACAAAGAAGAAAGAATTGTGAGATAAGGTCACAGATATTCACAGAAACTAGTCACTCAGAACTTCATGCTAATATTGAAAACGGAGAGAGGTGTTGGAGAGTGGAGTGAATTGGATAGTTTGTGTTTGAGAAAAATCTCTTTGCATTGGGGAAACTAGATTGTAGGAGAACAAGAATGCAACAGGGAAAACAACAGAGAAACTTGCAGTAGACAAAGTGAGAGGAGTGGGTCAGAGTGGTGCGTTGCTTAGGATGTTAGCTAATAGGGCTGATTTGGATGGGTATAGAAAGTGAGAGAAAGACAGAAATTAAAGATGCTGCCAAACATTCTATCCTGAGCAACTTGGTAGATGTAATTACTATTTGCTTTTTTTTAAGTTTTATTTTTACTTGCTGAATTCAGAGAACAAAGAGTAGAGGTTTTGGGTAAGTAGAAGATTGGTGTAGTAGAAGAGGTTAGATTCCATCTTCTTTTATAATAAGTCACACCACTCTATCTAACAAAGATTTATTGATATATAATGTTGTGGGGAAGAATCAAGGTGGAGGCCCTGTTGCAGGGGTGAAATAATTCACCAGAGACAGACAGGAAAGGCCAGGTGAATTTATTGAAATACACTGCTAAATGAAGTAGAGGGCGAAACAGGAGGGGTGTACTGTTCAGAGTTTGGGTCCCAGGTCTTTATTTATACTCTAGACACCATTGACTGGTTAGGGTGACTAGTCTTGGGTGTGTCCTGACTGATGATCTGAATCAGCATAGAGGGTCATCAGTTCTGGGCTTCACCAGCTTAAGGTCCATGTTCCCATGGCAGTCCCATCCACTCCCTTTATCATTCCAGCCTCCCATACTTGCCTGCTGGGTAAGGAGTGGGGGCTTGGTTATAAAATTCTTAATGATACTTTGACAGGCCAGAGGTGCAGGGGTGAAAAATTTCACCAGAGGCAGACTGGAGAACAGAAAGGCACATTTGTTCAAATACACTGCTAAGAGAAGCAGCTGGGGATCTGCAAGTGAAGAAAGATTTGGGGTTTTGTCAGTTTGGCTTTGGGGAGTAAGTTTTGGGCTGGTTAGTGCAGGGGTGTCTGATCATGGGGGGTTGATCTTTGACCCAGAATGTGTCCTGGCCTTTCCTCCACATTCCTGGTCAAGGGGATCCATCTTAAGGTTTGGGACCCAGAGCAGCCTTATCAATTCTTTCTGTGTTCAAGCCTCCCAAACCTTCCTGCTTGGCAATGGGTGGGGTTTAATTTTAACCTTATTTAACGCTACCCCACCAGAAACCATTTGGTTTCTGTTTTCCAACCACAGTGGATGCTTTCCTATATACAATTTACATGCCCTTTTCCTGGTCTTCACCTGTATGTATCCATTAAATTTGGAAGTATCTTGTGACAGAAAAAATTCAAAGCATGCGCTTTATGACTTAACACTCTTATATCAATTAGTGTCAAATAAATTACCAAAAAGAGAAGCCCAAATCCCCAAAGTCTAAACACGGAAGCAATTCTATACTTTCTTAAGAGATAATTTCTGACAATTAAATTGTAAGATATGGTGAAAACAAAAGCAGCAAAAGGGGTGAATAGGGTTGCTTTATGTTTTATTGCTAATTCCCTGTCAAAGCCATATGCTTAATTACCAAATATTAGAACATGTGCCCATCAAATTGTTAGGGGGAAAGGAAGTCCTGAGCTAATTCCATACAGCCTTTGTGGACTACACCCCCATGCCAGACCAAAGTCATCAGGACACTGGGAAAGACAAATCCCATCACCACCAAAAGAGGGTTGCTGGGACCTGAGGGTGGAGTTAATCAGCCAGATTTGGAATAAAACCAGACACATGGGTCTTGGGGGCCCGTTCTTGGCTTCACGGCCCTTGGCTCTTGGCCAGATCTCAGAGTATCATTGGGTTTCCAGGTCGGCAGAACGGGTAGGACACATTTAAGACCATCTCTCTATTTTTCCCTGAGTTGTACATTTCCTCATTTCCCCTTTCCTCAGAGTGCACTCATTCCTCTTGTGGACCTGACTCAGTATGCTCCTGACTACACTGAGCGGGATGAGGAGACTGAGTTTGACCCCAGCTCTACTTGGAGAGTAAACTCCCATGGGATGATACTCCTCCCGAGGCACTGGTATATCCGGTGCTAAAACATCTTCACGGAGGAGGATCTCACTATGGGAGAGATGCCTTATTAGAAACAGTGTGCCCTTATTTGAAGGACACACATTTACATAAAATAGCACACCTGGGGCTGTCAACAATGTGCCAGGAATAACCCCAAGACTGACTCCCACCCTAAAGCCATTGGGGTCAATATTGGGGCAAGTGCCCTTTTGAGGACTGGTAGGTGGACTTTACACAAATACTTAGAAAAACAGGCAGTTTCAAATACATACTGGATTTTGTGGACACGTTCTACGGATGGGTGGAAGCTTTTCCCACAAAGATGGAGAAAGTTTCCAAGGTGGCAAAAGAGCTGCTGAAGGAGATAATCCCTCGCTTTGGGCTTCCCAACTCCATCCAGAGTGATAATGGGCCAACATTCATCTCTGACTTTACTCATGCAGTAAGCAGTGTGTTACAGATCAGCTGGAAATTGCATGCTACACGGAGACCACAGTCTTCTGGAAAAAATGAACCACACCTTAAAGAAAACCTTGGCAAAACTGTGCCAAAAAACACACCTTCTGGCCTCCCCGGTGGCACAGTGGTTGAGCGCTGGGTTGTGATGCTGCCCGCAGCCTCTGCGGCACCGGTTTGATCCCCGGCTGCTCCCCGGCCACCGGAGGAGGGTCCTGAAAGCGCGCAGACCCCTCCTGCTGTCCGCTGCTCCCCTCAGCAGTGTACTTCGGTCCTTCTGCCTCCTCTGCTCCCTGCTCTGGCTCTGGTGAATTCTCTGATCCTCCCGAGCTTCTGACTGTACCCAGTGCATGTACAAACAAACAAACAAATAACTAACTAAATAAATATATGCATGCCTCTTTAAAAAAAAAAAAAAAAACACACCTTTGTTGGGACCAAGTACTATCCCTTGCCCTCCTCCAGATAAGAGTGGCACCTAGAAGTGGGCTACAATTAAACCCCTTTGAAACTGTTTGGAAGACTTTTGCAGGCCTCAGTTCGGAAAGGCAGTCCAGAAATAGTACAAGATTGCCAGATCATACAAGATTCGAAACATATCCAGGAGGTTCTGGCAGTATTTCATAACTTTGCAACCTCGATGATCTCTATGCCTCCTGATCAACCATTGTATACCTTCAGACCTGGAGAGCAGGTCTTAATCAAGACTTGGCAGAGTGGGGATGCCAAAAATCAGCTGTCAGAAAAATGCACTGGTCCACATGATGTTTTGCTGAGAAGACATACTTCTTTGAAACTGGCAGGCATAAAACCCTGGGTACATCATTCCAGAGTTAAGCAAGCACCAGAAGGAACTGATCCAGAGACAGAGTCCCACTGGTCTTGTGAACCCATTGAGGACTTTATTTAAGAAAAACACAAAAACTTGATTGTTACTGACTTCTTTTCCAGTTATTGTTGCAGAGATTCACTTTTCTGGATTTTTTTAAGATTTCTTTATTTATTTATATAAGCACTGGGTACAGTCAGAAGCACGGGAGGGTGAGAGAATTCACCAGAGCCAGAGTGGGGAACAGAACTGGCAGACTGACAAAACACACTGCTGAGGGGAGCAGTGGGTGTGGGACCCTCGCCAGTGGCTGGGCATTGAACCGGTGCTGTAGAGGCTGCGAGCATCCCCACAGTCCAGCGCTCAACCACTGTGCCACCAGGGGAAGACCGGATTCACTTTTCTGAAGAAAACTTAGGATGACTAACATGCTCAAACCAATCTTCCTTTCAAAGTTTCGGAGATGTGAAATAACATCTAGAATCACGCATATGCTGGCAATATTTTTTTTTACACAGAAAGGCTTTCAATCTTGATTTTGGTATTGACATTTAACTTTTTGCTTTTTTTTTTTAACTTCAAGGTTTATTTTCTGCTTGTTTTTGTTACTTTGGCCTATGAGTGAAACTGCAGTTGTATAAGATACCCCACACATGATAAATCGTTACTAAAGAGCTCTTTGTGTCTATATGTTGTATGTCTGTATGTCCTTTCCTTGGTTCCTTGTCTTGGCCTCTATTGCTTGACAAATTTGTATTCATAGTGCCTATAGACATTGAAAAAAAAGTCTCCAGTTATGAAGAAAAGCTAAAGATTATGGTTTGATTGTCAAAATTGTAATACTTAACTAAGCCGGTGCCTTCATAGAGATTGAATATTGTTGTTTCTGCTGTTTTCGGATATTTATGGCAAAGCTTCCCAGAAATCTAAATTCAAGTACAAATTTGGTAGCCTGACATTTGGCCGATGCAAGGAAATTTTGTCGAACCTCAGTAGAGCTCTTCAGACACTCCACATTTCCTCCCTTTCCTCTTGGGAAAGGTATTAGATGAATTTGTCCTATTTGGCTTACCTAGTAGA
This sequence comes from Talpa occidentalis, assembly GCF_014898055.3. Lineage (NCBI taxonomy): Eukaryota > Metazoa > Chordata > Mammalia > Eulipotyphla > Talpidae > Talpa > Talpa occidentalis. The sequence goes on along the minus strand of NW_023601851.1, from coordinate 3,907,691 downwards.
GAAAACTAGAAGGGAAGCATTGTCACTAGGGAAAATGTGTAACCCCTTGACCTGATTATGTATGTAAATTGTCAATGGTGATTGTCGCCTTGTAATATTGTATACATCAATTGTTTATCCACAGAAATTGTTTCTGGAGAAAATAGTGGTAAAGGCCTCAACGGATTCCTAGTGATGGAATTGTTGAGAGTAAAAATTTCCTACAAAGGACTGAATAGATCTGGAGATTCTCCTGAGTTTTACTAAGTTTTGACATAATACCGGTATTTTTTTTTTTTTTTACTTTCGTTCTGAATCCAAAAAATTTTTCTTGTTTTGACTGACCAGGACGTGCAGCAATGTTGATTTTTTTCTTTTTTCAGCAGAGCCAACTTGTGTTCACATTTTCGTTTCCCTTCATACCAACACAGCATAAAAATAGTGCTAGTGATTTTTTTACTACTTATCTCAGAGACTGTTTTTGCATAACTTCTGTAGGGATTTTGTCTGCTTAAACTAAAAAAAAAAAATGGACATGAGTTTCATTGTGTGGCTTTGAGTGGTGTTCTTCCAGGAAGTTGAAGCAGAGCTGAACTAAGAAGAGGAGAACCTGTTGCTTTGTTCGTAGTGTTCCAGAAACCTCCAAAGAAGGTGAGGAACCTTGCCTCCATTGGCAGGACTGGACAACCTGGCAAATGAAAAAGTCCTGGTACCCTCAAGAAGAGGAAAGCCCAGGTGGAGTCTGATGAGACCAACTTTGTTCCTGAAGCCTACGTGGACCATATGTCAACAGTTCACTCTGATCCTATATGGACTATTCCAAAAGCCAGCTAAAATTGCTCTTTAGTTATTTTGCCCTATGATTTTATGCAAAAATAGGTAATATGGCTTACAAGTAGATTTAATTTGCAAACTTTTGCTATGCCGTCAAAAGAATTTGGGCTCAAGGTTGAGAGAACATGGTTTTTACATATGTTGAACCAATTTTAAGATTATTTTTCTTGTGATTTTGACGTCTTTGCTGTCTTGTTTTGGCTAATGCCTCCAGATTTTTTTTTTGTTTGTTTGTTTTTGTTTTTTGTTTTGGCTTGCACTGATGAACTCTTTTTCCAGGAATGGAGGACTTTTGCTTTCCACAATGGACAATTCCTGGGAAGACTGATTTTCTTTCACACTGGAACCCTGAAAAATTTTCATCTGAGACTGTATCGCAGCATCCATATATTTGATCCTCATCACCATGGAAATGGTGGCACAAAGTGAAAGAGGGGAATTGCTAGGGGGAAAAGATGTCCTGAGCTAATTCTATACAGGCTTTGTGGACTCCACCCCCACTCCAGTCAAAGCCATGAATTCACTGGGAACTACAAATCCCACCATCACACAAGGGAGGGTTGCTGGGACCTGAGGGTGGAGTTAAGCAGCCAGGTTTGGTATAAAACCAGACAAGTGGGCCGGGGGTGTGGGGGTCATGTCCCTTGTCTTCATGGCTCTTGGCTCAGGGTCAGGTCTCAGTGTGCCATTGGGATTCCAGGTCAGTGAACATGGGTAGGACACATTTAAGTCTTTATCTCCCTCTTTTCTCCCGAGTTGTACATTTCCTCATTTCCCCTTCCCTTGTAAATAAACCTTTTATTAACCTTTGTGTGTGCCTGCAGTGGAGTATTAATAAGTCCATTTTAAGTGCACGGGTGAGACCCACAGTCAGGTAACCCGTTTTATTTCGGGGTTGCTCTGTAACACTTTCACTTCTCAGATTACAGGCCATTGATCTGAGAAAATGGGGGGCATCACACCCTGAAGGGCCTGTTTCCCCATCTCATCTCCAGCTGGCCTCGTTATAATCAGTCACACACAGACAGTCACAGCAAACAGCCATCAGAACAGCCCGTCACAGCTGGTGCTCCTGGTATCCATTACGTTCAGTGTCCAGTACTGGTTATCAGCCCCCTGCCTCACCCAGACACTACACTGCCACAGTCAGTTTGCATGAATTCATCAGGAACAGAAATTTTTTTTATGCAGAGTTTTAATCTTGCTTTGTCAGACCTTCATACAGGAACCCTCAGACTGAGAGCTCCTAACAGCCAGAAACCCCAAATGTCATGGGAGCCTCAAGAGGAATTTTCTCAATGATAAGGTACTGCAGGCCAATTCTGGTGGTGAGAACTTGGTGTGGTCCTGAAGCACTGACTCCTGGCTGTTAGACTCTGTGGGGACTACACCTGAGGGGGTAGGGGGAAAACATGGATGTGACTGTCACTATCTGCCTGACTTGATCCTATCACACTATACTCCTGTGATGCAGTGTTCTTATTTTAAAGTAGATGAATTATTTTTGAGTCAGTGCATTTGTATTTCAAAAATTAATGTTAAGACCATTGTTGTGGTGGTGTTCATTTTCAGGTTCCCTGAGTTTTCCAAATTGTATCTTGATTCCTCTACCTGATTTTCTACTTGACATTCTTTTAGATAACACTTAAGTTCACTCTTTTTCTACTTCACAAACCATGTTATCTTTTTATATGATGTAAAACTTTATATAAAGTAAAATACTGTAATATTTATGAATTTTTGTTCTCCAAAAGCTTCTGTGCTATAAACCCTGAGGCCTCATGACTGTTTGCCCACTCTGAGAACATGAGCTGGGGGGATGCTCCTCGCTCAAGCATTTTCTCTGGAGCAGGTCACTGTGTCTCCAAATGCTCCTGAGGGATCATAGCATACTCCGTCCAGAAAATACTTCTTTAAAAAAATGTATGTTAATGACCAGACTGACTCCATACAATTTTCAGAATAAAATCTGTGTCGGAAAATCTCTCAAGTTAATAATCTTTCCAATGAAAGACCTTGATCTACTGTTTCTCCTCCCGGGACTTCATCACTCTCTGCTCACATCCTTTACATACTTTCTGTCTTTCCTTTGAAGAAAACTCTAAACTCTGTTTAGAAGAGGATCTGACTTCAGGAGTGGGGTAACATGGGGTCATGTTAATTAACAATTGCCACTTAAAGGAAACACTCATTGTCACATCTCTGTTTTCTTATTGTGGGCTGTATCTCTGCCCATCTGTGTGTGTGTCTCCCCTCACACTCTGGGGAACACCCACATGAATACCCAATTGTTTCCACTCCTTATCCCTCTCCTATCCCCAGTCTCAACTGGTAACAGTGAATTTATTCACTAGTGCAAATAGGTTTTGCTGTATTTTGTAATGTCAGTTTTCTGTATTTTCTTTTTTTTAAAAGACTGATTTATGCATACAGGAACTGGGGCACAGGCCAGAGTTGTGGGGGGTGAGATGATTTATCAGAGACAGAGTGGAGAACAGAACAGGTGCACTGAGTGAAATACACAGATGAGGGGAGCAGCAGACGAGGCAGGAGAGGTCTGCTGTGCCACGTGGGATAGCTCCCTGGCTAGGGATCGAACTCGTGCTGCAGTGGCTGTGGCTAGCTTCATAGGTTGCATCTTAACCCCTTGGGCTACCAGGGAGGACTTGTTTTCTGTATTTTCTATCCTACAGATGAGTGAGACCATCTGCTATCTGTCTTTCACTGTTTTTTTTTTTTTTTCACTTAGCAAGATAACTTAAAGTTCTACTCACCTTGTCCCAAACGTATGATTTGATTTTTTTAATCACTGTGTACAATTCCACTGACTATGGACCCACAATTACTTTATTCACTCCTCTGTTGAAAGCCCTTGGGCTGGTTCTGCAATGGTGCACGTTGCTGTTGTGACACCAATGCCCATGAACATCTCTGTATTGTAGTTTTCACATTCTGGGATAAAAACTTAGTGACAGGATTGCTAGTTACTATGGGATTTCCATTTTTATTTACTTAGGACATCTCCAAACCATATTCCTAGAGGTTTTACCTACCTACATTCCCACCAACAGAGTTAAGAGTTCCTTTCTCTCCACATCCACACAACATAAGTTGTGTTCAGTCTTTCTGATTGGCCCATTCTCATAGGGGTGTGTGACAATTCATTGCAGTTTTAGTTTATGTTTTTGTTCCACTTATAATTAGAGCTACTGAACAATATTATTTGGACTAAAGATTTGGATGTGACAAAGCCATAAATACTTGAGGAACTCTGCCACCCTATTGCACATACACCCCACAAATGAAATTGGGGACACATCTCCAAGGCTCCAAGGACAAGAGAAATGAGCATGCAGGAACAAATGTGCCCCACCACACTAGAGAGTTCATAAACCACTATAAAAACAGGTCCCTGCACTGGGAGAAAATATGTGCACATCATGCATCTAACATGGGGCTGGTTTCCATTCATACAAGGTATGTCACAGCCCAACAACAAAAAGCAGACACCCCAATCAAGAAGTGAGTAAGAAACCAACATAGACATTTCCAAGGAGGACAACCAGTTTCCCGGCAGAGTCGTTGGCAGATGTTATTGGGGTTCTAAACCATGCCTGCTCCTGAACTTTTCCTGCATGTCATGACACTGGCTGACCTCAAATATGTTTTTGTTAAATCCCCAGAGATTAGCACATCTTCATGGAATAGCTGTAGTCTAGTTCATAATTTTATAATTACATAATATAAACTAATAATGATGGATTATTTCTGTCATACTGTTTCCTTGTGATTTTTGAGTGATACAAATTGTGGTGTTTTAATTCATCACATCTAATATATACTTTACAACATTTTCATTATATCTTCACAGATTATACATGTACACCTGAGTCTGTTCCCTGATACAGCATGAAAGCTCTGTAAATATCTACTGAAGTCTCCAAAATTATCTTTGCATCTGTGAGAGATGACAACGAACCTACCTGGCTTTGGATGTTTGAAAAACAATTGGCACAGTTGGCAGGATATGACTCCGAGAGCAGACATATCAAGTGGCATCTACAAATGGAATGAAAGACAACATCAGAGTTTCTGGAGACAGGTGGTGGCCAAAGTCCCAGAAGAGCTAAAGATGCTGCAGGAGCACAGAAGGCAGACAAGGTCTGGGAGATGGAGAACAAGCCCTGGGAATCATCTCGGACCTTGTGGAGAGGAGAAGAAAACCCTGCAAGGCCCAGCCCACCATACCCCTGAGGCAGAAGACTTGTCAGGAAAAAAAGGGGACCCCACCCATCATCTGGAGCTTGCCCAGTGACTAAGATGACACTGACTGACTTGCACAAGCAATCCTGCCACAAGGCGGAGAACTTTGGGACCTGGGGTGGACAGAATCATTTGCCCACCACAGGAGATGAAGAGCAAAGGATGGGCCTGCCATCCCTGGTGGCATAAAGCAAGCTTATCTGCTGCCCGGTACTCCCAGGGCCACAGGGTGGCTGTGCCTGGCACTAGGGAGAGGTGAAAAAATCCTGAAGGGGTGGATTGTAGGGTATATGAGGTAAAAATCAGGATTTTTGCCCCCTCCTATAATTAGCCTCTGTGGCTGACACCCAAAGTCTTGTACATGTGCATGTGAGGGTGGACACCCAGGCCCAGAGAATTTTGTGTATGTGCACATGTAAACCAAGGGATGAGGTGGTATAAGGGTAGTGTCACTCTGAATTCCAAAGCATTTCACATAGTGAAGGCCACCAACAAAAGGCCTCTTACCATGTATTTGAAGACACAATAGTCATGACATCAAACCCCAGGAATCTCAAACCATGAAGAACCATCCACCAGAACCACTCCAACTGCAACGACCCCTCTCCTTGTGAAGATAAAGGACACACACTCACCAGCAGTAGCGATGCAGGTTCAAAGAAGACTTGTACATGCTGAGAACGGACCATTAAAAAATAAACCAAAGCACACACTGGTAAATTTGTGATGACATGAATCATTTCTACTTCAGAAGATTGTTTTCTTCCCATCTATCGCTCAGTTATGTTGAATTTATTTTTGTCTTCCTTCCCGCTTTCCTTTCTCCTTTAGTTCCATCCTACTTGATTTCCCTTCCTCCTTCCCCAACCACTTCACAACTGCCTCTGCAGGATTCCGAATGGAGGGAGCACATGGGGATGATGGTGACTTTGCAGTTCCCTGCGGACATGGCTCTGATAACAGGGCCACACCTGGGTCCCCATGGCCACTCACTGGAGGCTGATGGAGCCTGAGGAGGGGGAACCACAGTCTTGCTTGTGGAGTCTCCTGTGACCCCCTGGCTGTGCTGATGACTCAAGAGGCTCATTAATGGGGACACCATTAAGAAGTCCACGGGGACAAGGGACAACTTGTCCCCTCAGGGTGAGGTCCCTGAGGAAGGGGACCTGGAGATGGTGTCAGGACCTGGGGGGCAGTAGAAGGAGAATGTGAGCCCTGCAGCCTGTCTGCTGGAGTCTGTGAGCCAGAGGCCTGGACCCCAGACACTAGAGGCCAGCAAAGCAGAGGGCAGTGTGTGACCGGGACATCAAGTGAGGTTTGCTTTTCCTCCTGTTTCTGTGAGGGCGAGAATTTTGTGGGAAGCAAACTTCTGGGACAGTGGGTGCGTCATGCCAGACTGAAGTGTCTGTCAAATAATTTTAAAAAGTAAATTTTTTTAAATCTTAAATTTTTAATTTACTGACATTCCATTTAACCCATACATCAAAGTGTTGGCATTGCAACATAAAATATTTATGTTATTGTGTGTGTTTCCAATGGTGACTTTGTTTCTTTATTGAGGTAACACTGTTTTACAACACAGCATCACTTCAAAATGCATATTGTATTTCAGGAGAAGAGTAGCTAGAATATTCATCTTATAAATGAAAACTAATAAATTATAAAGGTGGATTATGGTTCAGTTTCAGAATGCCATGTTGTTCTGGGATAATCTTAATTTAAAGTGTTCCACAGATTATTATCTTTCATACATTTATTATTTTATAATATTCTGACCTAGGGTATATAGGACAATTATTGTTTCATAATTAATTTTTTAACATTCAGCACTCTGAGTTGAAAGTGTATAATGTTACATGAAATCACATTTAATGGAAGTATTTAGAGGGCAGTGGGGAAAATATGAAAGGAAATTTAAAATACTGCTAATTGCTTAAAAAGGGAAGGTACACATCCTCATCCCTAAAATATTATGACAATAAAGGGAGTCAGACAGAATTTCATGACTTTTTCTTGTTATCTGTTTTATTTTTTTTATTTTACACTAACATTTTACAATACATATTTTTTTTAATTTTTATTTATTTTTTGGATTTTTTTTTATTTTTTTTATTTTTTAAATAATAAATTTTATTTTTATATTCCCCATACAATTGCAGCCCCCCCATTCTGACCCCAATCCCTCCCCTCCCGCCCCCGCCCCCCTAAAAATGTCTGGTTCATAGTTTTTTGTTGATTTTGATTTTCACTTTCTTATTTGCTTCCCCCCCCTCAGGTTGAGTCCCCATAGAATTTCCTTTCCCAAGCACCATGCACCATGCGTCATCACCTCAGTCCCCTGTGCTCCTCCCTCCCTCCCTCTGATCCCTCTCCCTCCTCCTCCCCTGCAGGATGTCTCTGATTTATAATTGTCTGATTTTGCTTTGTTGTGTTTTTTTTTTTTTAAGAAATATTAATTTTTTTTTTTTTGTACAAGCACTGGGTACAGTCCGAAGCATGGGAGGGTGAGATAATTCACAAGAGCCAGAGCAGAGAGCAGAGAGCAAAGAAGGCAGACCAATGAAATACACTGCTGAGGGGAGCAGCGGGCAGCAGGAGAGGTCTGCGCGCCATGTGAGACCCTCGCTGGCAGCCGGGGATTGAACAGGTGTTCCAGCCTCGCAACCCAACGCTCAACCGCTGTGCCACCAGGGAGGACATATTTGTTGTGTTTTGTACTGTTATTATTATTTTTTATACTGATGTCTTACTGTGTTGGATTACACTTATTTTCATATGTTGAACCATTCTTGTGTCCCTGGACTGAATCCCAATTTATCGTGGTGTACGATCCCTTTGGTGCATTGCAGGATTCTGTAGAGGAATTTTGCATCAGTGTTCATTAGGGAGATTGGCCTGTAATATTCTTTTTTTGTGCTGTCTTTGTTTGGTTTTGGTATTAGTACAATGATGGCTTCGTAGAACATATTTGGTAGTATTCCTTCTTTTTCGATTTTTTGAAATAGTTTGTGTAGGATAGGCACTAATTCACTGCTGAACATTTGGTAGAATTCATTTGTGAAGCTCTCTGGGCCTGGGCTTTTGCTTTTGGGGAGTGCTTTGATTACGGCCTCAGAGACCATACTTGCTGACCTGTGCTTTTTCCCAGTGGTTCTCTGAGAAATGGTGGAGGGGTGGAGGGGAGCACTTCAACACAGGTACTCTTATTCAAGCTGGGTGTTCTGTCTGCCCCATGTTCACCGGGTGCTGTGCCCACAACTATATGGATCCCGTAGCCTGAATTCTGTGCTGTAGGTCTCCGTTCCAGGGCTATCAGATCCAAAACGCTGGCTGTCACTCTGCAGTGCCTGCTGCCAAGGTGTGTCCCTCACCCTGGATCCTGCTCTCAGTTCCAGGATCGGGGTCTTTCTCCATGCCTTATTTCCCTTCTTTGCCCCATTTGCATGACCCATCCTTTCTCAGAGCCTTAGTGTGTTTTGGAATCCCTGGTTTCCAACTATCAGGATGTTGGTGATTTTGCTCTGGTCGCTAGGTGGCGGCAGAGATCTTTCTTTCCCAGTGATCTTGGGTCTGGGGAACAGAGTGGGGGTGTCGTGGAGCACCTCAGCACCGTGGGGGTGCTGTGTCTTCCCCCTGCCCCACCGTCATGGGGATCCCACACCCTGAATTTAGTGTCCTGGTTCTCAGTTTTGAAGCCCTCAGATACAGGCTGTGGGCGGTAGCCCAGTTCAGTGTCCACAGAAATGGTGCCTTTTGCACCCTGCTCCCGCGTCTGGGCGTCTGGTTTCTGATTACTCAGGGAGGGACATTCACTTCAGTGACAGCTCCGATGCATCTCCCCACAAACCTAGGTTGTGGGCGTGGGGACCTGGGCAGTTGTGATACACATATTTTTTTTTTCAAAGATTTATTATTTATTTATACAAGAAACAGGGTATAGGCCAAATGCATGGGAGGGTGAGAGGATTCACCAGAGACAGAGCGGGGAGCAGAACAGGCAGACTGACGAAATACACTGCTGAGGGGAGCAGTGGGCGCAACAAGAGAGGTCTGCGTGCCATGTGGGACCCTCACCTGCTGGCCGGGATGGAACCCACACTGCAGAGGCTGCGTTCAGCTCCACAGTGCTGCACTCAAACTCCTGTGCCACCAGGGGAGGCCCGATACACGTGTGCTTTTCCAGTGTGCTTTGTTTTTCTGCACAATCATATCAGCTGGCCTTGGGCTATTTGCAGGTGTCTCTGAGGAGTCCTTGTCTAATGGCGCCTGGAGCTGTTCGCTCACTTCCTGGTGATTCCTGCACTGTTCTCCAAAGTTCCCATTCACGGGGTGCGGTGCCTGAAATAGTTCTTTTCTACACAGTGTCCCCCTTGATCTGTAGTTTGTTCTTGTTTTATTTTCTTTCTTTCTTTTTTCCTAATTTCTGTTGGCCAGAGAGTGGGTGGGGAGGGTAGCAGGTTCTCTGATCTGTCATGTTGATATTGCTAGTTCCTTCACACTAAAGCAGAGACACCCATGGAAATCTATTATGGATGTGATATGGTTTTTATTTTAATTCCACACAACACCAGAGCTATGTAAAATCTAATTTTGTCAATATAAATATGGATTCCAGACAACTGAAAAAGCTTTTTCCCTAGGCTACAACATTTTTTGAGTTGATATTTTCTTGTTTTCATTAAATTAGCTGGAATTGTTTCTCTTAGATCTTACAGTAATTATATACTACTACATTCTCCTAAAAATCTTATAGTCACCAGAACCTGCTCCTCTGTCACCCCCACAGAGGGAGGAGAGGATGAAATTGTGGGGAGGAGGGGAGTGGGCGGGGCTGCCCTGTGTCCAGACGTCCCCACTCACACACGGGCCTGAACAAACCTGCACCTGGAGGGGGGGCAGCAGAGCTGGGGCGATAGGGAGGGGCTGTCAGTTGACTATGAGATTCAACCAGAACAGAATCCTAAGATCAGCTGAATTGTCCCTTATTTCCCAATCTCAGATCCTGTGTGATAAAGGCGTGTTTCTGGAGCTGAACACAAAAGGCTCAACAGAGAGTGAGGGACATGGAGCTGCTCCATTCCACACCCTGAGAGTGACCTCGGGGGCATACCTGTGACTTTTCTTGCAGGTGTCATGTTTTATTCTGCTCAACATTTTTATATAGATGATGGCTCCAGGGGTGACCAATCTCATGGCCTTGACAGAATTCATGCTCCTGGGGTTCCCCACCCAGGGGACCATGGGCTTCTTGCACCCACTGCTCTTCTCCTTGGTCTACCTGTGTGCCCTGCTGGGGAACGGGCTCATCATCCTCATCACCATCCTGGACCGGCAACTCCACACCCCCATGTACTTCTTCCTGAGGAGTCTGTCCCTCACAAACTTCTGCCTCCTCTCAGCCATGGTCCCCAAGTCCGTTGACAACTCTCTGAGGCACAGCAGCTCCATCTCCTTCTCGGGCTGTGTCCTCCAGGTCTTTGTGCTGATTCTTTCAGGGGCTGAAGAGTTTCACATCCTTGTGTTGATGAGCCTTGACCGCTATGCTGCCATCTGCCACCCTTGCACTATGATGTCATCATGAGCAGGGACAGGTGTGTGCAGCTGACAGCTGTGTCCTGGCTGGGTGGGGGTGTCATCTCTGGGATGCACACAGCTTGAACCTTTTCGTTGTCCTACTGTGGGTCCATTGTGGTCCTCCCATTCTTTTGTGACATCCCCCAGTTATTGGCTATTTCCTGCTCAGAAAATCTAATGAGTGAACTTGTCCCCATTATCATCAGTGCAGTGATGGATTTCTGCTGTTTTACTTTCATCATCATTTCCTATGTGCACATCTTCTCTGCTGTCAGGAAGATCCCATCCACAGAGGGGAAGACCAAGGCCTTCTCCACCTGCCTTCCCCACCTGCTCGTTGTGGTGCTGTTTCTCTCCAGTGGATTATTTGCTTATCTCAAGCCGACATCGGAGACTCTGTCCATGTCTGACCTGGTCATTTCTATGTTCTACACGGTGATGACCCCACCTTTAATCCCATCATCTACAGTCTGAGGAACCAAGCCATGAAGTCAGCTGTGGGGAGACTGCTGAAGGGCCAATACTATAAGATGTGAGATATCACAATCTAAAATTACAGCCCCTCATTTATTCAGTTTTTCCCTTTAACTCTACATGTTATCGTTTATAAAGTATAGATTTCTTGCATTAGGATTTTTCCTTTTCCAGAAATTTATATTCTCATATTCTTCCATAAGCTGTGGTTTCCTAATTACTGCTATCATTTGCCAAACCTCCAATTATGTGATGTTCATCAACTGAATTCCCACTTATGTTTGAAAACATAGGAAAATGACATTGAAAGAATGCTCTAGAACTCACACATCACCAACATTTACGGGAAACCAAGCAGTGGTAAATGGGGTTTGTCCTTGGGAGCACACTGTCACTGGACCCCAATCCTGGGGCACTCGGTTCCCTCAGCCTGTGTGTGTCTCCACTGAGGGCCCCATCCTGTGTAGGGGAGGGAGACAGCTGAGTGGGATCCCCCACCCCTTACATTTATAATGGGGCTCCTTCCTCTAAGAGACATTCATGTTTCTGATCAAAAGACAAATGGTAACCACAGTTGACTCTGCCAGAAATGGAAGGATGGAAACTTCCTTGGGGAATTGGAGTCTATGCTAAACCCTACAAGTCATGTGAATATTAATTTCTACGATGCCTGATTTGATTGTAACAGGACTACACTGTTTAAGTACTGCAATGAAAGTAAAAAGTGTATGATAATTATTGAGGAACTACATTTTGACTGTTAAAATATATGTTTTTTTATACACATCATTTGTTATACACATCAAATAAAGGGTTTATTTTTGGGTTCCCTTAGTTTTTTAAATTGTATTTTTTTTTAGAGGCATGCTTTATTTATTTATTTATTTAATTTGTTTGTTTTGTTTATACAAGCACTGGGTACAGTCAGAAGCGCGGGAGGGTGAGAGAATTCACCAGAGCCAGTGAGGGGTGGAGAGCAGGCAGATGGACCAAAGTACACTGCTGAGGGGAGCAGCGGGTGGCAGGAGAGGTCTGCGTGCCATGTGGGACCCTCCTCCCGTAGCTGGAGAGCAGCCGGGGATCGAACCGGTGCTGTAGAGGCTTTGGGCAGCTTCACAACCCAGCACTCAACTGCTGCGCCACCGGGGAGGCCCTTGAAATTGTATTTTGAGTCTTATGCCAGGACTTCTTGTTGACTCTGGTAGATGACATTCACTTCCCTTTTCTTCTACTTTGGAAATAGCTATTTATTATACCATGAAAAGAACATTATATAAAGGTCAGCATGACAGTATTTGTAAATATTTATTCTTGTACATCATTTGTACCCTAAATACTCAGCTTCTCATTATTGTTTTCCTTTAACTGGGACCATGAGCTGGGTTGATGTTCTTCCCTCAAGAGTATTTTCAGGGAGCAGGGCACTGTGTCTCCACACTCTCCAGACTGATCATTACATACTCAGTCCAGAAAACATTTCTTTTAAAAATATATATGGGAACCACCAGACCAAGTCCATTCAGATTTCGGAATTGAACATGTGCTAGAAAATCACTCAAATAAGCATTCATTTCAATGAATGTATTTGATCAAAGATCTATCCCCTTGGGATCCTTATTTCAGTCTCCTCTGTTTTTTAAAATATTTTCAGTTCTTCACATGGACAAAACTTCTGTCTTTTGAGATGGGGATTTGATTTCATGAGTGACATAATATGAAATCATGTGAAGTTATAACTTGCCACCATCAAATAAATGCTTTATTCATGGTTTTGGTGGCTTTCATTTGGGGGTTAGTTTCCCACTCTGTTTTCACAGGGCCCTTGCACTCCACAAAACACCCATTACTACCTCATGTACTCCCATGCCCACCCTCTACCCCCTGTTACCTCTGGTAACTGCATGTTTTCCCTAGTCCAAGATTTGCTTTTGCCGCATTTTGTACTATAGGATTTCTGTATTTTTTATTCCCAAATGTGTGAGACCATCCACTATCTGTCTCTTGCTGTCTGTTATTTCACTTTATGAAATCACCACAAGGTCCATCCATGTTGACCCATATACACGGACAGTCTCTAAGTAGGACATGCTGGTGCCTGCAGAGTCACTGGCAGGTTGGATTCAGTCTCCAGACCCTGCTCCGAGCTTCGCAGGCACGTCCTGACCCCCGCACGGATGTGTTTGTTCCAGTCCCAGGATGGGCTCACCCTGAGGGGCCAGTGGAGTCCAGGGTGTGATTGTGTCATTATTCAGCATTAATGTCTAATAAGCTGGGCGGACTCTGCCCTGCTACCTCCTGGGACCTCTGAGAGCTGCCGGTGACTACGCTTCTGCTCCTCACACTCAGCCCACACTTTCCATCATGTCACTTTCCCCTCACAGAGTGTGCTGGACACCCAAATCCAAGTGGTCTGAGTCTGTTTTCTGAGAGACTTAAATGTGGGGAATGTGCTCCTGGATGCTGGGAAGTTTTCTCAGCCTAGATTAGCAGGAAGGACTAACTCTACTTTTTCTCAAGTCATTAAAAGAACATTCAGATGACACCGATTACCCCATGATACCCGGGGTCAACAGCCCCAGTTGCTCCTCCCTCAGGTACCTCACAACCTTCTTCCTGAACCCCTATACAGACACCAGCCCAGCGTTATCTCCTGGCCCTGTTCCCTCAGCCATATCCTCCGCTGAGTAGGAGCAAAGGGGGTGTCCTCTCCCCAGAGGGCACCCGCCCGATGGAGTGTGCAGGGGACCCCCTCCCTGCAGGCAGGAGCCTCCCAGGGCAACCGGGAGAGCCAGGCCCAGCCCCAGGTAGGGAGCTGGGGGACAACCTCTGGTGGACAGGGGGGAATTGCAGGCCTGGAAGGAGGGCCTATCCTCAGCGACCACATGCCAGAAGCTGAGGTCAAAGTTCTGTGCCCTCGAGTCTGGGGAGGTCATCATGGGACATGGTCCCCATGGACCCTGAGCTGGGCCCACCCACCACGTGGACGCACACTGTCTTTAATAATGGGACCAGCACTGGTACCCACGGGAGGTCAGTGGAGGCTGATGGAGTCTGAGGAGGAGGAACCACAGTTCAGTCCCCATAGGAGTCAAGACTAACAGAACTGCCTCTGTCACCCTCAGTGCACTAATTATCACTAGGATGTGCTGCAGGATGATGCCAATTAAGACAGTCAACAACAATAAAAAATGCACTTGTGCCTCTGGAGGAACATCCCTGAGGGCTGGAATCTGGACAGTGTCCAACACGCGGACACCAGCTCCAGAGCTCAAATAGCTCAGCCCTGAGGCCCTGCTCAGTCCATGAGTCGGTGCAAGACAGGGTGGAACATGCTGTGAGTGCTCAGAGGTGCTCCACGAGCCCCGACCATGGAGTGAGAGGCCGGAATGCACTCTGTCCACGCCACGGGGACAACCTTAGGAGAGAGACTCGACACGGCAGCAGAATCTTTCCCCCCAGACTGCAGGTATTTAGTTCTTAAACAGATTCCAAGGAGAATCCATTCAGATTGAAAGATTTCAGATTTCAAGCTTCATTTCACATCTCAGAAAGCACCATAGTTAAAATATTCATTCAGAAAAGAACGACACATTCTCAAGGTTCCCAAATAGTTCCGTTTCACACCACAATATTTTTTATGGGATAAGTTTCAATGAAAGAAATTAACTTTTTTATTAACTCTTCCAAAGTCTGTGACATTTAATTCATTTTTCATAGAGAATGTTTTGAATTGTGGCCGATGACAATATTATTTAATAACTGATTTTAGTATTCAGCACAGTGAGTGAATATCAAGTATTAAATAAAATCACAACTAATGGAATTATAATGATAAAGAAATATAAGATAAAAAAAAGAAATATAAGATGAAATTTAAAATACTTACTGTTAAAATTCGGAGCATTATGCCTTTTTTTCCCAAAATTTACAACATATAGGTGTCAAGCAGAAATTCAAAAGCATTTTAAGCAACAACTGTTGATGGTTTCATGGCTCTGACACTAATGTGAGCCTGGCAGGGATGTCTAATTATGGACATGAACTTGGAATTTTTCCAAAACTCCGGCACACACAGATTGTTAGCGATATTGTAAAATAAAAAAGTGGTAGTATTTTAACAGACTTATATGTCAAAATTTATCTTATTATTATAGATATTTAAATCAATGAAAATATTTGACATCTAGACTACTTTGTGCCCTTATTGATAATATTATTTTTATTGAAGTACTTTTAAATGTTCAAACTAATGTATACCTACAAGATTATTTCCCACATTCTCCTTAAAAATCCTGCTTCCCCAGGGCCTACCCCTCCGTCACCCCACAGAGCGGGGAGAGGATGAGGTTGGGGAGAGGAGAGTGGGAAGGGCTGCCCCTGTCCAGATGTCCCCACTCACCGACGGGCCTAGGGTGAGGAACAATCCCGGGGCCCTGGGACCTGCAGGGACAGCCACATGCTCAGACCATCAGGCACAGCCCTGGAGCGGCCTCCTCCCTGCACAGACATGCATGAGTCTGGGGTTGACAGAGGGGCCGTGGGGGACCCGGGGAGGATGATCTGATCCTTCAGGAGGGATGTGTGGGCATGACCCAGGAGGAAACTCTGAGGGAAACATGGTCTCTGAGTCCTCAGATGTGGGGAGTCAGGGGCAGGGAGATGAGGAGACGAGGGGACGGACCAGGAGGCAGCAGTGAGGCCAAAGGGGCAGGAATCTGACAGAGGAGGCGTCAGGACACGCCATATGGGGACGCTGAGCCCAGATCATTCAGTTCCAGGACAGTGTCTGGTCCTGGGAGCAGGAAAATGGGAACCTGCATGCCCCATCTCCATGCATACCCGTCCCTGTGGGGCCTCCCAGACCAGGGCTCTGCTGGAGGAGCAGCGACAGGCTCTCCAGGGTGGGGAGGAGTTGGGCATGGTCACGTGTCCTCTGGGGCTGTGCCCAGGACAACCTCTGGGAGGTGTGCTGGGCAGAGACGCTGGGGCCTGGGCAGGAGGGGGAGCCGCGGGCCTGGGGCAGTGGGGAGGGGCATTCACTTGGGTTTATTGACACATGTGAGATTCTAATTTGTTCAAGTTTGTATGGGAGAGTTGACATTTTC
Organism: Talpa occidentalis; assembly: GCF_014898055.3. NCBI lineage: Eukaryota > Metazoa > Chordata > Mammalia > Eulipotyphla > Talpidae > Talpa > Talpa occidentalis. Next base: position 3,891,462 of record NW_023601851.1, on the reverse strand, counting down.
TGTTCTTTGCCAAATTTCAGAAACAATTTGGACAACATAATAATGACACATGAGATGGAAATAAAAGTTTGAATTAGCAGGACACACAGAAGAGGATATGAGATTCCATAGCACCTAGAAGGAATAATTACCTGGTAAATAGATTGAATCATTATCCTATACTTATAACTCATCTTATGCTCAATACTTGAAGATTTGACAATTCTTGCTCTTCTCTTTCATGCAGATGATGGTTCCAGGAGGGATGAATCTCTCGGTCATGACAGAATTCGTCCTCCTGGGGTTCCCCACCCAGGGGACCATGGGCTTCTTGCACCCGCTGCTCTTCTCCCTGGTCTACCTGTGTGCCCTGCTGGGGAACAGGCTCATCGTCCTCATCACCACCCTGGACCGGCACCTCCACACTCCCATGTACTTCTTCCTGAGGAGTCTGTCCTTCACGGACCTCTGCCTCATCTCAATTACTGTCCCCAAGTCCATTGCTTACTCTCTGAGGCACAGCAGCTCCTTCTCCTTCCCGGGCTGTGTCGTCCAGGTATTTGTGTTGTTTCTTTCAGTAGGTGCTGAGCTGCACCTGCTCACAGTGATGAGCCTTGACCGCTATGCTGCCATCTGCCACCCCCTGCACTATGACGTCATCATGAGCAGGGACAGGTGTGTGCAGCTGACAGCTGTGTCCTGGCTGGGTGGGGGCATCATATCTGTGATACACACAGGTGGCACTTTCTCCTTGTCCTACTGCGGGTCCAACGTGGTCCACCAGTTCTTCTGTGACATCCCCCAGATATTGGTTATTTCCTGCTCAGGAAATTTGATGAACGAACTTGTCTCGATTCTCATCAGTGTGGTCTGGGGTATCTGCTGTTTTATTTTCATCGTCATTTCCTATGTGCACATCTTCTCTGCTGTCAGGAAGATCCCATCCACAGAAGGGAACGACAAAGTCTATTCCGCCTGCCTTCCCCACCTGCTGGTTGTGATGCTGTTTGTCTCCACTGCATGCTTTGCTCATCTGAAGCCGACCTCAGAGATTCCGTCCATGTCTGACCTGGTCATTTCTATGTTCTACACGGTGGTGCCCCCCACCTTTAATCCTGCCATATACATTCTGTGGAACCAAGACATGAAGTAGGCTGTGGGGAGACTGATGAAGGGGAGACTCACCAAATGTAATAGAGAAGATGAGTTCATATCCCTTTTATGGGAGACTTATTTTAAATTTTTACATTATACTGCCTTTTAAGTTTTTACAATTATATAAGCAACATATATCCTCACGTTACCTTGTGTCTCAGATGGCCAGGACAGTCTGCTGCTCATATGCTCTATTAGCATTGATTGTTCTTCTTTTTAACCCTTATGTGCACTTTGATATTATGTATATACCGGAGGGAAATGTACTTCCAACCACTCTTTGCTGTTCTCCATTTTTGTAGCTCCCAGCTGAGAAAGGCTTCATCTCAGTTGTCAGCAGTTCGCTCACTGGGGCAGCATCTCCAGTCTCTTAGGCGGCTTCCCCTCTAATGTCACTGACCCACTCGGTCACGTGTGGGACCAGAGGCCACTGTTGGGGCCGTGGCCCCTGTACTTAGTGAGTGAGGCCATCATAGCATAAGCAAGGCCTTAGGGTACAAGTTAGAATCTGAATAGTCACCATCTACTGTCAATAAGGACCACAAATGACATGGTAGAGACCCTCCTGGAAGCACTGGTGTGGGTGCCGCCGGCATTTACCATAAACACACTTAGAAATAAGAAAGTTAATTTCCTGTGCAGTATGATTACTAAAATATTACAACAATATTTTAAATATTTTAAATAATAAATTCAAAAATATTTAGATAATATTTAAATTCAAATATTATCTAAAATATTTGAATTTAAATATTATTAAATAGTAGTATTTTATATTATAAAATTTTAGATAAACATTTTAAATAAAATTTTAAATATTTTAGATAAAATTTTAAAACATTAATATTTAAATAATAAATTTATTATAAAATATTAGTATTTTATACAATAAAATTTTAAAGGAACTTTTAAATAAAATTTTAATTAAAATTTTAAATATTTAGATAAAATTTGAAAATATTAATATTTTAAATAATAAATTTTAATATTTTAAATATTAAAATATTAAATATTGAAATTTGGAGATCAGGCAGGGACTGTAGAAGAGGTGGAAGAATCCTGATCTTTGAACTTCTGGGCTGACAACTTGCTATATTATAAAGTATTCAAATGATTGGCTATTTTATGTTTTCTGTCAATAAATAACTTTGCTAAAATTAATTGTTGATACTGTTATAGTTTACCCATCAGTATTTAAATTTTTTAAACATTAAAATGTTAAAATACTTTAAATAATATTTAAAATATTACATAAATGTAAAGCATAAGAAATTTTGGAACAAATAAGAGAAATTAACATGTTATATTTATAAAAGTAAAATTAAAAGAGTAACCTACATCAATTCTAATATTTCCAGAAATCGCTGAGGAATGGCACCACAGCATCACCCCACACTTACACAAGTTTGTCCCCATCTATTTAGTTACCTGGGTGCCTGGGAATTTAGGAACAAGTCCTGTGGCCACCTCATAGGATTCTTACCCAGAGTGTCTGCGTTTCTATGGACATATTCAAACGAGAAAGCTCATCAGATTAGTGTACAATAAAATAATACCATTATTTAGTGTGGACATAAAGATGCAAAGGATTTGAAGAAGATATAATTTGGGGAAGTGAAATGTCCATGGGTGTGGCTGCTGTCTGGCCTCAGCTCCTCTCTGCTGTATGCATCAACCTTTGCTTTCCTGTCTGTGATGCTTGATCTTTGAAAAGTTCACGCCAAATATTTCATGATAAAATGTAGTTCCAATTGGATACCAGACATTCAGTCACTCTCAAAAAGTTTGCCCTGTGAGTAGTGAGTCAGGCTGACCTTGCCTCCAGTCCAGGAAAGTCCCATGTGACACAAGGGACATCTGGAGAATAGCCATGGACAGTAGAAGAGGTGGCAGAATCTTGATCTTTGAACTTCTGGGCTGACAACTTGCTATACTATAAAGTGTTCAAATGATTGGCACTTTTATGTTTTCTGTTGATAAATAACTTTGTTAACATTAATTGTTGATACTGTTATAATTTACCCATCAGTGACAGTTATGGGATATAATAAGAATGTAATATATGTATTGAATTAAGAAGCTCAATCAGACCCTTATAAACATATGTTGAGACTATTCATTCCAACATTTTTGCCGTCTTTGTACAACATAATTAAAATATTTACCTTAATAAAATATGAAATGCCTCAAGGTTGTGTAAATTAAAACTGTTAATTTCTAGACCATGGGCGCAGGGAAATGCCCTCCTGACTCGCAATTTTAGACCAGGTATCTTTGTGTCCGGAATCCACCTAGACTGTGTTGAACTGGGAAAGGGCTGCCCCCACAGCCAGAGGTGACCAAAAAGCCCCACAAGCCAGGCCCCTGTCTGGTAGCCAGTCGGACCCCAGGTGGGGGATCCAGTGATTTGGAGCCAAGTGGACGATCCAGCCATGGCCAGGGTAGTCTGTGGGACTGCAAGACCCACCTCTGGAATTAAACAAATACAGAAGGAGGAGATTTTCTGTGACAGCACCCACTAACATATTCATATTACTACTGCCCTACTGGACTTACATAACAGTTTTTGACTCGACTGGACCACCAGTTTCTGACATCCCAGAAAGAGCACACCAAAAAAATGCTGGCCAGTACCAGTGACATCGTGTCCCAAAGCATAAGACAAATTAGAAAACAAGCAGCAGGGAGAAGAAAAACTACAAGCAACCAAGCGAGTCCTCAGGAAAAAGACACACTGAATAAAGAAAATCACCCACCAGATTGCAACAACAGTGACTTGGAAGAAATTCTGAGCCTTCCAGATACAGAATTTAAAATTGTCATGATTAAAAAACTGAAAGAAGTCTTAAAACAATGATAAGGGAAAAATAATCAATGATCAGAAGAATGAAATTGAGTCCCTAAAGAGGGAAGTAAAAGAAATGCAGGAGATCAAAGGATTAATGGAGGTGCTATAGAACTCCGGGAAAAGCAGTGAAAGCAGAAAAGATGAAATGGAAGAACGAATAAGCACTCTCGAAGACCCAGAAATAAAAAGATTCAAAACAGAAAAGGAAAGAGAGGTACAAAGGAAAAAGAATGAAGAAAGACTTTGGGAACTATCTGACTCCATGAGGAAAGGAAATATAAGAGTTACAGGAATCCCAGAAGGAGAGGAGAGAGACATAGGAACAGAGACCATATTCAAGGAAATAATTGAAGAGAACTTCCCAAACATGAAGAAGGAGCTGAAATAGATGTAGAAAAAACAAAAATGACACCAAACTTCCATGATGAAAGGAAAAATTCCGCAAGACATAATAATAAAGCTCCCAGTAATCTGAGACAAGGAAAAAATAATGATGCTGACAAGAGGGAAGAAACAGATAACGTACAAAGGAAAACCAATCAGGCTGACATCAGACATCTCTAAAGAAACACCATTGACAATAAGAGAGTGGAGGGACATAGTCCATAGGCTCCAAGACAACAAATGCCAACCAAGAATACTCTATCCTGCAAAGCTCTCCTTCCTCTATGAAGAAAGAATAAAGACCTTCTCAGAAAAACAGAAACTCTGGAATTTCATTACGACTAAACCCCCACTCCAAAAAATACTACAAGGAGTCCTAAAGCCAGAACCAACAGAGGAATGAATAAGAATGAAACAACACCAAAAATATTAATTAACAAATAAATAAAACCAGAGAAAAGACAAACAAAATGGAAATACAGACACTAGCCTATCAATATTAGCTCTAAATGTAAATGCACTAAACTCTTTAATAAAAAGACACAGAGTCTCAGGCTGTATTAAGAAACAAGTCTCAACCTTTTGCTGTCTCTAGGAAACACATTTAGCTACAAAAGATAAAAATAGACTGAAAGTAAAAGGATGGAAAACTATCCTACAAGCAAATGGACCAAAAAAGAAGGTAAGAACAGCTATACTTTTATTAGATAAAAGAGATTTCAAACTCAAAAATGTAAAAAAAAAAAAAAAAAAAAAAGACCCAGATGGTCACTATGTCATGATCAAGGGGACAATACTTCGAGAAGAAATAACACTCATTAACATATACTCACCAAATGAAGGGGCACCAAAATATATCAGACAATTATTATCATCTCTGAAAACCAACATCAGAGAAAAAATGTATGTCGTCGGAGACTTCAACACACCACTATCAACAATGGATAGTTCAACGAGACAAAAAATAAGTAAGGACACTAAAGCTCTAAGTAAGGTTCTAAAGCTCATGTGCTTAACAGATATCTATAGAACACTAATCCCCAAAAAATCTGAGTACACATTTTTCTCAGGTGCACACAGATCATTCTCCAGGATCCATCTCATACTGGGACACAAGACAAATATAAACAGATACTCCAAGGTTGAAATCATACCAACCATCTTCTCTGACCATAAAGGAATCAAACTAGAAATAAATCATAAAAAGAAGGCAAGGAACCCTTGTATTTCATGGAAATTGAAACCCATACTACTGGAAGACCACTGGACTAATGAGATCAAAGAAGAAATTAAAAAAAAAAATACTTTGAGTTGAATGACAAGGAGGATACCGATTTCCTAAATGTGTGGGATACAGCAAAAGCAGTAATAAGAGGAAAATATACAGCAATAGAGGCTCACATCAACAAACAAGAAAGAACTCAAAGAAACAACCTAATCACATCTCAAAGAACTAGAAAAAGAAAAACAGCAGCAACAACAACAACAACAAAAAAAAAAACATAAAACCAGTAGAAGAAAGGAAATACTAAAAATCAAATCAGAAATAAATGAAATAGAAATGAAAAAAACAACCCAAAAGATCAATGAAACCAAAAGTTGGTTCTTAAAAAAAAAAAAAAATAGACAAACCCCTAGGCAGGCTCACAAAGGAAAAATGGGAGAAAGCACAACTAAATAGGATCACAAATGCAAAAGGAGAAATCCCAACAGACACAACAGAAATCAAAAGAATAATCAGAAACTAATATGAACAGATATATGCAAACAAACTCAACAATCTAGAGAGATGGACAAATTCCTACAACTCTGCAGTCACCCAAAGCTAGCTAAAGAAGAAATAGAACACCTAAACAGTCCGATTTCAAGCAGTGAAATTAAAATGGTAATTAAAACCCTCCCCAAAAACAAAAGCCCAGGAGCAGATGGATTTACAAATGAATTCTACCAAACATTCAGAACGAATTAGTGACTATCCTTCTAAATTCTTTCAAAAAATTGAGAAGATATTTACTTTCTTATATTTATTCTTTTTCCTGGTCTCTTATTTAAGTTTTCTAGATTGCTGCTAAGAGTGAGACCATCCAGTATTTTTCTTTTTCTTTCTGGCTTATTTCGCTGAGCATGATCCCTTCCAGTGCCATCCATGTTGCTGCAAATTGCATGTGTTTATTTTTTGAATGCTGAGTAATATTCCATTGTGTATGTATACTACATCGTCTTGATCCAGTCATCTGTTTTTGGGCATCTGGGTTGTTTCCATAGCTTAGCTATTGTAAATAGTGCTGCTATAAACATAGGGGTGCAGATGCTCTTTGGAATTGATGTTTCTGTGTCCCTTGGGTAAATAACTAGGAGTGGAATTGCTGGATCATATGAAAGCTCTATGTTTAGTAGGTCAAGTAAAATCAAAATCAACAAACAACTATGGACCAGAGACACTCTATGTGGGTTGGGGGGCGGGGAATTGGGGTCAAAATAAGGGGGTTGCAATTGTATGGGGAATATAAAAATAAAATTAAAATTAAAAAAAAAATAAAATGCATATCAAATGTGAAAAAAAATGTGTTGGAGTCCTAATCCCCAGTACCTCAGAATATGACCTTATTGGGAAATATGATCTTTATAGAGATTCTCAAGCTAAAATAAGGTATTAGGTGGACTTAATCCAGATGTCTTTATTAAAAAAAAATCTGAACACAGAGACAGATGCAAACAGAGTGACAATGATGCGAAAATACAGGGAGAAGGCAGCCATGTGACTAGAGAGATGTACCTACAAGCCAAAAGGAGCTTGAAGCTACCAAAAGCTATGAGAAAGGCAAGAAGCAGTTCCTTTCCCAGAGCATGACAGAGAGCATGGCTTTGCTATCACCTTAATTTTGGACTTCTGGCCTCCAGAAGTATGAGACAATAAATTTCTGATGTTTTATGCCTAAAAAGAAATTGAGAAGGAAGGGATAATACCAAACAAGTTCTATGAAGCCAATATTACACTAATACCAAAAGCAAACAATGACAACACAAAAAAATAAAACTACAGGTCAATCTGTCTAATAAACACTGATGTAAAAATTCTCAATAAAATCTTAGCTATCAGAATCCAACAGTGCATCCATAAGATAATTCACCACGACCAAGCAGCATTTATTCTGGGGACACAAGGATGGTTTAACATCCGAAAATCAATCAATGTTATCCAACACATCAACAAAAAGAAACATAAAAACCATATGATAATATCAATAGATGCTGAGAAAGCTTTCAACAAAGTACAGTACCTATTCATGATAAAAGCCCTTGAAATTCTCGGGATGCAGGGAACATACCTCAACATCATAAAGGCCATACATGACAAGCCAACAGCCAGTATCATCCTCAATGGTGAAAAGCTGAAAGCATTTCCATTATGATCTGGAACAAGACAGGGATGTCCACTCTCACCACTGCTTTTCAACATAATACTGGAAGTCCTAGCCAGAGCAATAGGACAAGGGAAAGACATACAAGGAATCCAAATAGGAAAAGAAGAAGTCAAACTATCACTATTTGCAGATGATATGATAATATACATAGAGAACCCCAAAAACGCCACAGAAAAACTAATTAAACTAATCAATCAGTTTAATAAAGTAGCAGAATACAAAATCAACACACAAAAATCAGTAGCCTTCCTATACACAATCATTAAATCTGAAGAAGAAATCAAGAAAACCATTGTTTTTATTATTGAAAGAAAAAAAAATCAAATACCTGCGAATAAACCTAACAAAAGAGGCAAAGGATCTATGCAAAGACAACTATAAAGCACTGTGAAAAGAAATAGAAGAAGACACAAAAAAAATGGAAAGACACCCCTTGCTCATGGATTGGAAGAATTACCATTATGAAAATAGCCATCCTCCCAAAAGCAATTTATAGATTCAGTGCTATTTCAATAAAAATTTCAATGTCATTCTTCAAAGAAATAAAACAAATACTGATGAAATTCATATGGCACCACCCAAAACCCTGAATAGCCAAAGCACTCCTGAAAAAAAGAGAAAAAAGCACTCCTTAAAAAATAAAATAAAGGAGGGAATGGAGACATCACTCGCCCAGATTTCAAACTATACTACAAAGCCATAATAATCAAAACTGCATGGTATTGGAACCAGAACAGACACATGGATCAGTGGAACCGAATAGAAAACCCAGATGTATGGTCAACTAATCTTTGACAAAGGAGCAAAGAAAGCTTGTTCAATAAATGGTGTTGGGAAAACTGGGTCGCTACATGCAAAAGAATGAAACTTGACTACTACCTCACACCATGCAGAAAAACAACTCAAAATGGATTAAAGAACTAGACATAAGACATGAAACCATAAAATACATAGAAGCAAATATAGGCGAAACACTACATGACATACACCTCAGCAACATCTTTAAGGACTCATCACCCAAAGCAGTGATAGTGAAGGCAAAGATAAACAGCTGGGACTACATCAAATTAAAGAGCTTCTGCACATCTAAAGATACATTAACCAAAACAAACAGACATCCCACTGACTGGGAGAACATATTTGCACACAACACTAATGATAAAGGACAGATCACAAAAATCTACAAAGAGCTGAAGAGACTCAACAAAACAAAGAAAATAATCCTGTCAAAAAATGGCCAGAAAAGCTAAAAAGAAACTTTTCCAAAGAGGAAATGCAAACAGGCATATTAAAACATGTTCAACATCACTTGTAATGAGGGAAATGCAAATCAAAACTACCATGAGGTACTGTCTCACACCAGTGAGAATGGCACATATTAAAAAAACTAGCAACAACAAATGTTGGCGAGGATGTGGAGAAAAAACTCCCACCAGTTTGCTGGTCATGGTGCCACCCTCAACTGTGTCACCGCGGTGCCCCCAAGGGGCATCCCGGAGGACAAGTCCAGAGTAGGGGGTGATGGGTCAGGGCTCGGGTACAGGCTCTGTGCTCAGAGCACTGGGCCCGGTTCTGCTGTTGACCCTCCTTGGTCCTGTTGCCTTATCCTGGCAAGGGGACCTTGGTGAGGAGCCTGCGGGAGGGGGGTTGGGGGGAAGGGAGAGAAGGGCCTGATTGGGCTGTCTGGGGCCACTGGGGTCCACGGGTCACCTGAATCCAGGGGTCATTGGAGTGCAGGTGTCACTGTGGTTCAGAAGATGGGGCTGCAGTGGTCACTGCGGCTCAGGGTCACTGGGGTTCAGAAGCCACCCCGACAAGGTCCTCTCTTACATCCACTGTCCCTCGACGACCACGCAGGACGCCGGTGACGACAGCCATGACCCCACCCGGGGCCTGTCCCCACCCGTCCAGCAAGTGTCTCCGGAGTCCGGACAGCTCCTGGGAGCACCCCCCGCGGGGCCACAAGGAAGCCCCGTCTAGATGCCCGCGGCCCCGACACGACTCCAGCCCGGGGAGAGCCCCTCTGCAGCCACCCAGGGGTGCACGCAGGCAGCCTGGCCAAGGGGACACACACCCCAGCAGAGCTCGGCTCCGCGGGGGACACGGGTTCTGCAGCGACAGGAACATCCGTGGCCCGCGCCGGCTCCGTACCGCTGCCCTCCGGTCCTGCTGCCCTCCTGTCTCTCCCAGCTCCTCCCGCGCTCCCTCCTCCTGTCTGTTCCCTCCTCCTGCCCCAGGACCCCAGGGGGACGCACGGGGGTGGCGGGGACTTTCTAGCCCCCTGTGGACGGGGCTCGTCTGAGGCTCTAAGGGGGCCACACCCGGCCCCGCGGTGGTTACAGGTCACTGATGGGGCTGAGGGGGCGGGTCCTGCTCGCAGAGTCCCCAAGGACCCCCGACGGCGCCTCTGACCCTGGAGGCTCATTACTGGGCACCGCCGAGAAGTCCACGGGGACAAGGACACCGGGGCCCCTGCGAGGCCCCCCCGGAGGGCGCGGACATGTCAGGGCCCCCGGGGTCGCGGACGCGGTTGGGAGCCGAGGCCAGACTAGACAGCGGAGGCAGCGCCGGGGGCAGCGGAACCAGCCGTCCGGGGGTTCGCGTCTCCTCCCAGCTACAGAGGGCGAGCTTCGTGGGCGCCGCTGCTGGGCGTGGACGCTGCCAGCCTGGACATGTAGGTCGGGTAAGGCGGGGGCGCTCCCGGGTGATCCATGTTCTCTGCTGAGTGTCAGTGTCTGTCCCCCTGAGCTGCATCTCAGTCAGCTTTTCACTGGGTACAGCGGACCTTGTTGTATTCTTGTTGTCCTACCAGAGGGAATTTTATTTGTTCTCTTTTGAGGCAACGTGTTTTACAACCCGGTATCACTTCACATGCATTCTGTATTTCAGAATAACAGCAGTTGAAATATTCATCATATAACTGAAAGAAAACTTTTAAAACTACACAGTTCAATGTCACGGTGCTGCATATTCTAGGATGAGTTTCAAAGGGTGGAACTTTTATTGTTTTTTGTACTTTTCTTCCATTAAAAAAGTTCTGCAGCTTATGGTTTTTATTTTTTTAAAGAATACCTTTTTTATTTATTTATTAGATTTATTTATTTATTTATACAAGCACTGGGTAGAGTCAGAAGTGCGGGAGGGTGAGAGGATTCACCAGAGCCAGAGCGGGGAGCAGAGCAGGCAGAAAGACCGAAGTACACTGCTGAGGGGAGCAGCGGGCGGCAGGAGAGGTAGCACACCATGTGGGACCCTTGCCGGTGGCCGGGGAGCAGCCGGGGATCGAACCAGCGCTGCAGAGGCTGTGGGCAGCTTTGAAAGCCAGCACTCAAACGCTGAACCACCCGGGAGGCCCAGCTTACATTTTTTAATATATTTGTGGTCATATAATATTTCAATTATGGTCTATCTGACAATTGTTGTTCAGAGCCATGTATTTCGGCACTGAGAACACTGAGATGAAAGTGCATCACAAGTTAAATATCACATGTACGAGAGCTATTTAGGAGCAGTGAGGAAGAATCTTATGAGGAATTTAAAATTCACACTAGTAGTTTAAAAGGGAAAGCTTCTCATGTTCATCCCCTGAATATGACACAATCGGTAGTCAGAAATTCTTAAACTATTGAGGCGATAAATATTGATCTTTTTTCCTTCACACTGAAGTTATATAAATGTGTAGAAATCAGTCTATCATGGATGTGAACATTTTACATGACTCCACACAGCAAACAGCTATATAAAATATAATATTATCAATATAAATATTATTTTAAGTCACTGAAAAAGTTTTGGCAGAGGACACAAAACAGCAGGTTCTGAATTGGTTTTCTTGTTTCCATTAAATTATCCAAAGTTGTTCCTCTAGTCTCTTACAATAATTCTATAGCAGCATATTCTACAAAAAATCCTGCCTCCCCAGGGCGTCCAATCCGTCATCCCATGGGGGAGGGGGGTGATGAGATTGTGGGGGAGAAGAGCGGGCAGAGCTGCCCCGTGTACAGACGACCCCACTCACGCAGGGGCCTGGGGGGGAGGAACAAACCCGCACCCGGGGTACCCGGGGCCCTGGGACTGGCAGGGACAGCCACACGCACAGACCATCCGGCTCAGCACCAGAGCGGCCTCTTCCCTCACAGATGTGCCTGAGTCTGAGGGGGACAGAGGGGCCGGGAGGGACCCGGGGTGGACGAGCCCATCCTGCAGGAGGGAGGTGTGGGTGTGACCCGGGAGGAGACTCTGTGGGAAATGTGTTCTCTGGGAACTCAGTTGTGGGGAGTCAGGGGGAGGGAGATGAGGAGACGAGGGGACGGACTAGGAGGCATCAGTGAGGCCACAGGGGCAGGAATCTGACAGAGGAGGCATCAGGACATGCCACATGGGGACGCCGAGCCCAGACCATTCAGTTCTAGGACAGTGTCGTGTCCTGGGGAGCAGGTAAACGGGGACACACACATCCCATCTCCCTGCACATGCTTCCCTGTGGGGCCTCCCCAGACCAGGGATGTGCTGGAGGAGCAGGAACAGGCTCTCCAGGGTGGGGAGGGGCTGGGCATGGTCACGTGTCTTCTGGGGATGTGCCCTAGACAAACTCTGGGAGGTGTGCTGGGCGGAGACACTGGGGCCTGTCAGGAGGGGGAGCCATGGGCCTGGGAATGACTGGGCATGTGTGGTCTCTCAATACAGTTCACCGAGAGAACTGATATTCAGATTTTATCAAGGTAATTTATATTTTCATTTCTTCACAAATTTATAGACACATGTTTGGACAATACATTAATAGCACATACACATGAGATAAAATATGAATTTGCTCAGATAACGATAAATCACAAATATTGCAAGATGGTTTTATGTTGATAACACATTTTACATTCAATATTGGAGGATATGAAATGTTTACTTCCTCTTTTTTTTTTTATAATAATGATATCTTCAGGGGGGATGAATCTCATGGCTGTGACAGAATTCATCCTCCTGGGGTTCCCCACCCAGGGGACCGTGGGCTTCCTGCACCCGCTGCTCTTCTCCCTGGTCTACCTGTGCACCCTGCTGGGGAGTGGGCTCATCGTCCTCATCACCACCCTGGACCAGCACCTCCACACTCTCATGTACTTCTTCCTGAGGAGTCTGTCCCTCACGGACCTCTGCCTCATCTCAGCCACTGTCTCCAAGTCCATTGCCAACTCACTGAGGCAGAACAGCTCCATTTCGTTCCCTCCCTGTGTGTTACAGGTCTTTATGTTGGTTTTGTCAGCAGGTGCAGAGCTGACCCTGCTCGCGGTGATGAGCCTTGACCGCTATGTTGCCATCTGCCACCCCCTGCACTATGACGTCACATGAGCAGGGACAGGTGTGTGCAGCTGACATCTGTGTCCTGGCTTGGTGGGGGTCTCTATGTCGTGATGCACATAGCTGGAACATTCTCCTAGTACTACTCTGGGTCCAGTGTGGTCCACCAGTTCTTCTGTGACATTCTCCAACTAATGGCTATTTCCTGCTCAGGAAATTTAATCAAGGAACTTGTCCCCATTCTCATTAGTGCGGTGATGGCTTCCTCTTGTTTCATTTTCATCGTCATTTCCTATGTCCACATCTTCTCTGCTGTCAGAAAGATCCCATCCACCGAAGGGAAGGCCAAATTCTACTCCACCTGCCTTCACCCTCTGCTGGTTGTGGTGCTGTTCCTCTCCACTGGATGCTTTGCTTATCTGAAGCCGACCTCAGATACTCCATCCATGTCTGACCTGGTCATTTCTATGTTCTACACGGTGGTGCCCCCCCACCTTTAATCCCGTCATATACAGTCTGAGGAACCAAGCCATGAAGTCGGCTGTAGGGAGACTGATGAAGGGGAGACTGTTCCAAATGTAATAGAGAAGATGAGTTCATGAATCGATTACAGGGCACTTATTTTAAATTTTCACATTATTGTCCCTTTTATATTCTTATAGCTTCATATAATTCCATTGTACAATTTACAAAGATATGCTGATTTTTAAAATATATTTATGATGACTTCATATATTCTGCTGCTCATTTACTCTATTATCATTGATTGTTCTATTTTTTAACACTTAGTTGCACTTTGATATTCTCTGTACAATGAAGGTCACTGAACTTCTGCATCTGTCTGCTGTTCTCCATTTCTGTGCTCCTGCACGAGAGAGGCGATGGTTGGGTTTCACCTCAGTTGTCAGAATCTCTCTCACTGGGGCAATCTCCCCAATCTCTAAGTTGCACCCGTTTCATGTCACTGACCTTCTCGGTCATGTGTGGGACCAGGGCCACGGAGAGGACAGAGGCCCCTTTACATGTTGAGTGGGGCCTTTATAGCATAAATAAGGCCTTAGGTTCCAAGTTGGAAACTGAGTGGTCTCGACCTTCTTTAGACAGGCTGTGTGGAGACTGATGAAGGGGAGACTGTCCCAAATGTAATAGAGAAGATGAGTTCATGAATTGATTACAAGACACTTATTTTAAATTTAAATCATTGGCATTGTACATTTTTCTGATGATAAATAAATTTCTTAATATTAATTCTTGATACTCTCATAGTTTACTGGTCAATAGAAGTTATGGGGTATAAACAGAATATGGTTATGGTATATAATGAGAATTCAATGCACATATTGACTGAAGAAGCTGAATCAGACTATTATGAACATATACTGAGACTATTCATTGCCTTCATTTTTTCACTTTTGTGTAACATACTTAAAAATTTTAAAATAATAAAACATTAACTGTCTGTAGTAGATTATATGGATTTAAACATTTCAGCACAATTAAAACCATTGTGGACAACACAATATACACTAAGAAAACAAAGACCCCACTGAAAAAACAGATTAAAACAATAAGCCACTTCAGTGTGGTTGGAAGCTTACAAAATCAACACACAAAGAAAATCAATTGCCTTCTTATATGCAAAAATTGAACTAAAAGAGAAGTTAAGAAAACAAAACCACGTACAATCACAAGACTAAGTGCCATGGAGTAACATAACAGAGGAGGTGAAGATATAAGAAAAGTGTGAGGCATTGTTAATAGAAATAGAAAAGACAAAGAATTGGAAAGAGGGCCTCCCCAGTGGCGCAGCGGTTGAGCGCTGGGTTGCGAAGCTGCCCGCAGTCTCTGTGACGCCGGTTCGATCCCTGGCTGCTCCCCGGCCACCTGAGGAGGGTCCCGCATGGCGCGCAGACCTCTCCTGCCGCCCGCTGCTCCCCTCAGCAGTGTACTTCGGTCCTTCTGCCTGCTCTGCTCTCCGCTCTGGCTCTGGTGAATTCTCTCACCCTCCCGCGCTTCTGACTGTACCCAGTGCTTGCATAAATAAATAAATAAATCTTTAAAAAAAAAAAAAAAAAAAAAATTGGAAAGATTTTCCCTGCCATGGGATTGGAAGAATCAACATTACCAAATGCCCATCTGACACAAAGCAACTTACAGATTCAATGCAATCCCAATAAGAACTTCAATGGCATTCTCCAAGGATATAAAACAAACATTACTGAAAATGTATATGCAACAGCCAAAGCATCCTGACAAAAATGAGGACAAATGGCGGCAGCACATTCCAGATTTCAATCTAACCATAAAGCTATGAGTTAAAGCAGCATGGTTCTGGGACAAAAACAGACACAGATATCTGGAATATAACAAGGGCCCAGGAATCCCCCCTCATCAGGATGGACAGTGACTCTATGGCACAGGAGCCAGAGCAGGCACTGATGCAGGGAAATTGGGGAGATGGTGCTGGGAGAAGCAGACAGACACACGCAGCAGAGTGAAGCAGGTCCTGCCCCACCCCCTACAGAAGAGTAAACTCAAGCAGATAAACACCTGTTTCCATGTGTGACAGCACCATCGTCATGCAGCAAACCTAAGGATATGACACCATGAGCAGAAACCCTAAAACACTACTTCCTAAAGATTAAAAGCAAATGATCCCAACAAAAGGACAATTCTACTGTAAATGCAAGGACAGATGCTGGGGTGGAATAGAACCGCAGGATACACAGTTTCAGAGACGTGTAAAGTTTCTCTTCCCGAAGGGCTGGTGACCCCCATGGTCACTCACATCTGCTGGACGCCCATTGTCTTTCCACCCCACACCCCCTCCCTGGGCTCCCTCCTGCCTCTCTCTGTGTTCCTTCCCTCCCTTCCAGGCCTTTCCATATCCCCTCATGCCCATCCCCATGGCCTCTCCGTGAAGGGCACACGGGGGAGGGGTGACGGGCGACTGTCCAGCTGTCTAGACAGGGGCTCAGGGCACTGAATGATGGTGCCCACCACAGGGGACACAACAGGTGGTGAATGGAACCTGTACATGAGGATTTGTCTATTCACTTCCATAGAGGTGTGAGCCAGACACAAAATCACATCTACAAACCGAGTGTGATAATTACTCCCTGAGATGCACTGCAGGACACTCCAATTAACACAGTCAAGTAAACACACACTTTCCCTGGGGAGGAAGGTCCCTGAGGGCTGGAATCTGGACAGGGTCCAACACACAGACACCAGCTCCAGAGCTCATATAGCCCAGCCCTGAGGCCCTGCTTGGTCCATGAGGTGGCGCAGGACGGGGTGAAACATTCTGTGAGTGCTCAGAGGCGGCCCCATGAGGCCCCACCATGGAGTGAGAGGCCAGGGCGCCCTCTGTTCCACCACAGGGACAACCTCAGGAGAGAGACTCGACACGGCAGTGGAAACTTTCCCCCCAGACTGCAGGTATCTTCCCCCAGCCGTTTGCCAGGGAGAATCCACTCACACCTGAAAATTTTCAGATTCAAGCCCCATTTTAGACCTCAGAAGGTGCCGTAGTTAAGCTATTCACTTTGTAAATCACAACAACTAATGCTGACGTGGCCCAAGTCCTCATGTCCCACTGCCCTGTCAGCCTGGGTGAGACTCGGTGAGAGAAAACATATTCTCTTGTAATTTAAGATGTTCAAAGATATTGCCTTTTAATACATTGAGCATACTAGAAGATTTTGACTTATGGGAGATGTGACGATTATTGATTCGTATGAGATTATAGCATCACCACACTCAGTGTGTTTCAGATAGTAAACAAAATCACAAAGTTAATGCAATAAAATGGTATTGAAGAAATTTCAGAATAAATTAAAAATAATATATATTGTTAAATTCAGAATATTATCATTTTTATACTAACACTACGACAGATATGCGTCAAGTATAAAATCAAAAACTCTTACAGCAACATGTTGAAAGCTTCATGGCTCTGATGATAGCGTGAGGCTGGCAGGGGCATTTGAGCATTTATGGAGGCAAATTTGGGATTTTTCGCCAAGTCCATCACTCAGGGATTGTTAATGATGTTGTAAAATAAAATCGCTGTATTTAAACGGCCTGCAGGAGATATATGTCAAAAGCTTTATTATCATTTTAAATTTTATATATCACTCAACAGATGTCAATGTTATTGACCACCATGTATCCTGATTTATATCTTTGTTTTTATTAAATTATTTGGAATTATTCCCTCCAACTTATTGCAAATATTTTATATCAGCACATTCTCCCAAAAATCCTGCCTCACCAGGGCCTGCCCCTCCGTCATCCCACTGGGAGAGGAGAGTATGAGATTGGGGGTGCGGGGAGGACAGTGGCAGGGCTGCCCTGTGTCCAGACGTCCCTACTCACACACGGGCCAGGGGAGGAACAAACCCGCACCCTGGGGACCCGGGGCCCTGGGACCGGCAGGGACAGCCACACACACAGACCGTCCGGCTCAGTCCCAGATCGGCCTCCTCCCTGCACAGATGTGCATGAGTCTGAGGGGACAGAGGGACTGGGAGGGACCTGGGGGTGGATGAGCCCATCCTGCAGCAGGGGCGAGTGGGTGTGACCATGGAAGTAGCTGCAGGAGAAACCACCTCAGCTCCTCGGGGGAGGAAAGGGGCAGGACAATGACCAGGATGGGCAGGAGCGGATGGTCACTATCTCAGTGAATGGGACACAGGGGCGAGGGGCAGATGGTCATCAGACAGTGACACGGATTTGGGACACCCCCCCACACTGCAGTCATGAGGGCGCCGAGCAGGAGCCAACTCGGGGCCATCAGTGTCCACTTGGTCCAAAATGTGCACCTGGAGCTGCCCTGGCCAGTGTTTGCAGGGACTTGGTGGCTGAGACACCACAGGCTAGATTTGGGGCATCCTTGACCGTCACGTTCCTTAGGCTACTTGGAGGTCCCACTTCTGGGAGGTGCATGGACTAGGGCCTGGAAATGGCGAGGAAGGGCTGGGGTCAATGTTTCAGGGGTAGCCATGCACGGGAAGTGGTGAGACCGGAGGAGACTGCTCAGGGAGCTGAGGTCAGTTGAACTCTCTGCCCTTCTGCATCTCCCACAGGTGGCGTGGACAGTGGCGTCATCTGTGGGTCACTGAAGCTGGAGAGGCCAAGCAGAGCAGAAGGTGAGATCCCTGTGGGGGACGCTGGCCTGGGCACAGAGAGAGGTCAGTGGGGAATGACAGTGCTGGTATCCTGCAGAGAGACACCGTGGGTCCAGAAATAGCAGATGTTCCCAGCATTTGATTCCTCCAGACTTTCATGCAGATGATGGTTCCAGGAGGGATGAATCTCTCGGTCATGACAGAATTCGTGCTCCTGGGGTTCCCCACCCAGGGGACCATTGGCTTCTTGCACCTGCTGCTCTTCTCCCTGGTCTACCTCTGCGCCCTTCTGGGGAACGGGCTCATCGTCCTCATCACCACCCTGGACCGGCACCTCCACACCCCCATGTACTTCTTCCTGAGGAGTCTGTCCCTCACGGACCTCTGCCTCATTACAGCCACGGTCCCTAAGTCCATTGCCAACTCTCTGAGGCACAGCAGCCTCATCTCCTTCCCGGGCTGTGTCCTCCAGGTCTTCATGATGATTATGTCAGCAGGTGCAGAGCTTCATCTGCTCACGGTGATGAGCGTTGACCGCTATGCTGCCATCTGCCACCCCCTGCACTATGACGTCCTCATGAGCAGGGACAAGTGTGTCCAGCTGACAGCTGTCTCCTGGCTTGGTGGGGGTCTCTATGCTGTGATGAACACAGCTGGAACCTTCTCCTTGTCCTACTGTGGGTCCAACGTGGTCCACCAGTTCTTCTGTGACATCCCCCAGTTACTGGCTATTTCCTGCTCAGGAAATTTAATGAACGAACTTGTCCCCATGCTCATATCTGTGGTGTTGGATTCCTGCTTCTTTATTTTCATTGTCATTTCCTATGTCCACATCTTCTCTGCTGTCAGGAAGATCCCATCCACAGAAGGTAAGGCCAAGGCCTATTCCACCTGCCTTCCCCACCTGCTGGTTGTGGTGCTGTTTGTCTCCACTGGATTCTTTGCTTATCTGAAGCCAACCTCAGGGACCCCGTCCATGTCTGACCTGGTCATTTCTATGTTCTACACAGTGGTGCCCCCCACCTTTAATCCCATCATATACAGTCTGAGGAACCAGGCCATGAAGTCAGCTGTGGGGAGACTGATGAAGGGGAGACTCACCTAAATGTAATAGAGAAGATGACTTCATGACTGCATTATAAGACATTTATTTTAAATTTTTCATTATGTTTTATATTCTTATAGTTATGTTTAATTCCATTGTATAATTAAAAATATATAAGCTTATATTTAATTTATATTTAGGATGACTTCATATACTCCTATAGCTTATATTTTGCTCTTTTGAGCACTGAGATGTTCTTTGGTATTCTGTGTGTACTGGGGTAATTGGACTTCAGCATCTTTCTGCTGTTCTCCATTCTGTGCTCCCGGCCGAGGGAGGCGATGGTTGGCTTTCATCTCAGTTATCAGCAGTTCTCTCGGGGACCACTGATAGGACAGAGGCCCCTTTACTTAGTGAGTGAGGCCTTCACAGAATAAATAAGGCCTTGGGATCTGTAGTAGAATCTGAGCAGTCATGACTTCTGTCAATAAGGACCACATGTGATGTGGTGGAGACCCTTCTGGAAGCTTTGGGTTTGATGCTGTCGGCATTTACCGTAAACACACTCAGCATACAATGGACACCAGAAATAAGACAGTGAGTGAAAGCAGATAATTTCATGTGCAGTATAATCACTACACAGTTACTAATCTATAATGGTTAGGGTTTTTTAGAATCAATAAAGGAACTTAGGAATGGCACTCACAACATCATGCTGCACTTTACACGTGTGTTTATCCACATTTATTTAATTATCAAAAACACCTGGGAATTTGAGGTAATATCATTTTGGACACATTTTTATGGGATCTCAGAGTTTTTCTGTTTCCATATGGAGTTGTTCAAATGTGAAAACTCAATAGATTTACATATCATAAATAACACTATCATTTAGTGTAGACATAAGGACATAAAAATTTTGAAGATTTACAATTGTGAAGTGAAATGCCCCATGGGTGTGGCTTCTGTCTGGCCTCAGCTCCTCTCCATTGACTGCATCAACCTTTGCTGTCCCGTCTGTGACATGCCATGTCTGAAAATTTCACACCAAAATATCTCATGATATAATGTAGCTCCCATTAGATATCAGACATCTAACTCATTGTCAAGCATTCACCCTCTGAGGGTGCTAATCAGGCTGATCATGCATGTCCAATGTGGGCACAATGTCAGTTTGGAGGCAGCCAGGAATATTTAAAACATTGTAAAATTTCAATATTAAAATTTCTAGGTTGACAACTTGCTACTGTTATTTAAATCATTGGCATTTATTGATCTACTGATAAATAACACTCTTAATATTAATTCTCGATACTGTCATGGCTTACTAGTCAATAAATATTATGCAATAGAACAATGAGGTTATGGGATATAATGAGAATTCCAAACATGTATTGATAGAAGAAGGTGAATCAGACTATTATAAAGATATACTGAGACTATTCATTGCCTACATTTTGTCACTTTTGGGTAACATAATTGAAATTTTCAAATTAATAAATCATTAGCTGCCCCTAGGTTGTATTAACTTAAACATTTTAGCACAATTAAAGCTGTGTGGACAACATAATATTCACTAAGAAAGCTATAGATTCCACTGAAAAAGAAATTAACTCAATAAGCCAGTTCAGTGTAGTTGCAAGCTTACAAAATCAACACATTCAATAAATTGCCTTCTTATATGCAGAAAGAATGAACTACAAGAGAAGTTAAGAAATCTATCCTACTTATAACCACGAGACTAAGTACCATGGAGTAAACATAACTAAGGAGGTGAAGATACAACAAAAGAGTAAGACATTGTCAAAAGAAATAGAAAAGACAGAGAAATAGAAAGATATTACCTGCCCTTGGCTTGGAAGAATCAACATTACCAAATGCCCATCTGACCCAAAGCAATTTACAGATTCAGTGCAATCCCAATAAGAAATTCAATGGCATTATCCAAAGAGAATAAAAAAAAAAAATACTGAAATGAATATGGAACCACAAAAGACCCCAAACACCCAAAACGACCCTGACAAAAATGAGGAAGAATGGTGGAGGCAGCACATTTCAAACTCAAATCCATACAATAAAGCTATAATACTTAAAGCAGCATGGTATTGAGATAAAAACAGACACACAGAGCAATGGATTATAATGAGGGCCCAGGAATACACCCTCATCGACATGGACAGTTACTCTATGACAGAGGAGCCAAGAGCACACACTAGAACAAAGAAAGTGGGGAAATGGTATTGGGAAAAGCAGACAGACACACGCAACAGAAGAAAACAGGTCACTGCCCCACACCCTAAAGAAGAATAAACTCAAATAGATAAACAACTGTTTGCAAAGGTATGAAGTCACCATAGTCATGCAGCAAACCTAAGTATATGACGCCACGTGCAGAAGCCCTAATATTCCACTCCATTTTGTTAAGGTTAAAAGTAAAATTTATCAAACAAAATAAGAGTTCTAATTTAAAATCAGAATTATAGGTGCTGAAAATGGAAAAAAAAATTATTAGAGACTAATAAAGTTTCTCTTTCCAAAGGGCTGGTGATCCCCATGGTCACACACTTCTGCTGGACGTCCATTGTCTTTCCAACCCACTCTTCCTCCATTGGGTCCCTCCTGCCTCTCTCCATTTACCTTCCCTCCCACCTCTGGCATTTCTGCATCCCCCTCACAACCATCTCCAGGGCCTCTCCGTGAAGGGCACACGGTGGGTGACTGGTAACTTTCCAGCTGTCTAGACAGGGACTCAGGGAACTGTTACTACTGATGGTGCCAACCACGGTGGACACGACAGGTGGTGAATTAAAAAAAAAATAAAAAGGTTTACTTATTTTTATACAAGAGCTGAGATACAGGCCAGAGGTGCAGGAGGGTGAGAGGATTCACCAGAGACAGAGCAGGGAGCAGAACAGGCAGACGACAGAAATACACTGCTGAGGGGAGCAGCGGGCACAACAGGAGAGGTCTGTGGCACCACGTGAGACCCTCACCAGCTGGCTGGGATCGAACCCATACTGCTGAGGCTGTGGAGAGCTTCACAGCGCGGTGCTCAACCCACTGCACCATTGGGGAGACACAAAATAGGATTTTTCTATTCACTTCGATAGAGGTGTGAGCCAGAGACAAAATCACATCTACACACCGAGTGAGATAATTAGTCACTGAGATGCACTGCAGGATGCTCCAATTAACACAGTCAAGTAAACACGGCACTTTCCCTCTGGAGGAAGGTCCCTGAGGGCTGGAATCTGGATAGCATCCAACACATGGACACCAGATCCAGAGCTCAAATAGCCCAGCCCTGAGACCCTGCTCTGTCTATGAGGCAGCACAGGATGGAGTGGAAGATCCTGTGAGTACTCATAGGCTCCCCCTGAGCCCCGACCATGGAGTGAGAGGCCAGGATGCCCTCTGACTGTGCCATGGTAACCACCTCAGGAGAGGGACTTCACATGGTAGCATGATCTTTCCTCCAGACCGCAGGTATTTTGTTCTTAAACAGTTTTCAGAATAGAAATCATTCAGACTTGAAAGTTATTAGATTTCAAGCTTCATTTAAGATTTGAGAAAGAGGACCTCCCCTGGTGGAGCAAGCAGTTGAGCACAGCGCTGTGAATCTGTCCGCAGCCTTTGCAGCGCTAGTTCGATCCCGGCCCACCAGCGAGGGTCCCACATGGTGCGGCAGACCTCTCCTGTATGCCCACTGCTCCCTTCAGCAGTGCATTTCGTTAGTTGGACTGTTCTGTTCCTTGCTCTGTCTCTGGTGAATCCTCTCACCCTCCCGTGCATCTGGCGCCTGTACCCCGATTCTTGTATAAATAAATCTTTTTTAAAAAAGAGTAAGAACAGTACTTTGAGAAAGAACAGTAATTAAAATATTTGTTTTATAAATGGCAATGAATAAATTCTGAAGGTTCACAAGTTTCTCAATACCCCAATGCCATATCACACTGGATGACAATATTAGAGTCTGTAGGACCTAGAAGGAGCAATGACCTGGTAAATAGATTGAATTATAATCCATTTTATGTCAATACTGTAGATTTGACAATGTTTTCTTCCTCTTTATTTTTTTCATGTAGATGATGTCTCCAGAGGTGCCCAATCTCACAGTTGTGACAGAATTCATCCTCCTGGGGTTCCCCACCCAGGGGACCATGGGCTTCTTGCTCCCACTGCTCTTCTCCCCGGTCTACATGTGCACCCTGCTAGGGAACGGGCTCATTGTCCTCATCACCACGTTGGACCGGCACCTCCACACTCCCATGTACTTCTTCCTGAGGAGTCTGTCCTTCTTGGACCGCTGCCTCCTCCCAGACATGGTCCCCAAGTCCATTGTCAACTCTCCGAGGCACAGCAGCTCCATCTCGTTCCCTGGCTGTGAGGTTCAGCTCTTCATGATGATTATGTCAGCAGGTGTCAAACTGACCCTGCTCATGGTGATGAGTTTTGACCGCTATGCTGCCATCTGCCAATCCCTGCACTATGAGGTTATCATGAGCAGGGACAGGTGTGTGCAGCTGACAGCTGTATCCTGGCTGGGTGGGGGTCTCTATGCTGTCATGCACACAGCTGGAACTTTCTCTTTGTCCTACTGTGGTTTCAACGTGGTCCATCAGTTCTTCTGTGATGTCCCCCTGTTACTGGCTATTCCTGCTCAGGAAATTTAATCAACGAACTTGTCCCCATTGTCATTATGTCAGTGTTGACTATCTGGTATTTTATATTCATCGTCATTTCCTATGTCCACATCTTCTCTTCTGTCAGGAAGATCCCATCCACAGAAGGGAAGGCCAAAGTCTACTCCACCTGCCTTTCCCACCTGCTGTTTGTGGTGCTGTTTCTCTGCATGGCATGTTTTGCTTATATGAAGCCCACATCAGAGACACTGTCCATGTCTGACCTGATCATTTCTATGTTCTACACAGTGGTGCCCCCCACCTTTAACCTCATCATATACAGTCTGAGGAACCCAGCCATGAAGTCCTCTGTGGGGAGACAGATGAAGGGAGTTCTCACAAAAATGTAATACAGAAAATGAGTTCATGACTCCATTACTTTTAAATTTTAAATTTTAAATTTTAATTTTCATTTTATTTTAAATGAAATAAATTTAATTTTAAATTTAAATTTTAAATTTTAAATTTTCACATTATATTCTTCTTCATATTCTTATAATTACATATAATTCCATTGTATAATTTAAAAATATATTCTACTTTTTAAATTATATTTAAGATGACTTTATATACTTTTATAGCCTTCTATTTTGCTTTTTTTAGTACTTATATTTTCTTTGATATTGTGTGTGTACTGTGTGTACTAATAATCTGTGTGTAATGGGGTAATTAAACTTTAGCATCTTTCTGCTGGTCTCCATTTCTGTAGCTCCCGGCCGAGAGAGGCGATGTTTGTGTTTCATCTCAGTTGTCAGCAGAAGTTCTCTCACTGGGGCAGCCTCCAGTATCTAAGGCGCTTCCCCTTTCCTGTCACTGACCCATGCGGTCACACATGGGATCAATTCCTAACTGTGGCCCCTTTACTTAGTGAGTGAGGCCTTCATAGTGCAAATAAGGCTTTGGACCTGTACTTATAATCTGAGTAGTCTCAACCTTCTATTGATAAGGACCACACGTAATGTGGTGGAGACCCTCCTGGAAGCTCTGGTGTGGGTGCTGCCAGCATTTACCATGAACACATTCAGCACAGTGGACGCCAGAAATAAGACAGTGACTTGAAAGCTGTTAATTTCACGTGCAGTATAATCACTAAAAAATTACTAAAATATATTGAGTAGGGTTTTTTAAGAACCAATGAGAGAACTTAGGAAGGTAAAATGGTAAAAACAAAATAATAGCTAGAGGACTAAACCATATTCTAATATTTCCAGGAATAGTTGAGGAATGGCACTCAAAACATCACACCACACTTTACACATGTGTTTATCCCTATTTATTTAATTGTCTACATTTGGTCAATTTTGTATAACTTTTAAAATTTTTAAATTAATAAAACATTCACTGCTTCAAGGTTGTATGAATTTAAACTATAAGCACACTTAAAACTGTTGTAGACAACACAATATACACTAAGAACACTAAAGATTCTACTGAGAAAAAACACAAATTAAATCAATAAGTCACTTTAGTGTAGTTGGAAGCTTACAAAATTTACACACAAAAAATCAATTGTCTTCTTATATGCAAAAAATGAACTAGAAGCGAAGAAAACAATCCCTCTTATAATCACAAGAAAAAGTACCATGGAGTAAAAATAAGTAAGGAGGTAAAGATAAAAGAAAAGAGTAAGGCATTGTTAAAATAAATAGAAAAAACAAAGAAATGGAAAGATATTCCCTGCCCTTGGCTTGGAAGAATCAACATTACCAAATGTCCATCTGACCCAAAGTAATTTACAGATTCAATGCAATCCCAATAAGACCTTCAATAACATTCTCCAAAGACATAAAACAAACATTACTGAAATGTATATGCAACAACCAAAACATCCTGACAAAAATGAGGAAGAATGGGGGAGGCAGCACACTTCCAGACTCCAGTCCATACAATAAAGCTATAATACTTAAAACAGCCTGGTACTGGGACAAAAACAGACATACAGAACTCTGGAATACAATGAGGGCCCAGGAATCCACCCTCATCAGGATGGACAGTGACTTTACGACAGAGGAGCCAGAGCAGGCACTGGAACGGGAAATGGTGCTGGGAAAAGCAGACTGACACACGCAGCAGAATGAAGCCAGGTCCTGCCCCACACCCTGTAGAAGAATAGACTCAAACAGATAAATGCCTTTTTCCCTGTGTGACGTCACCATCATCATGCAGCAAACCTAAGTATATGACACCATGAGCAGAAACCGTAATATTCTACTACATTTTGTTAAGGTTAAAAGTAAAATCATTCAAATATAATAACAGCTCTAATGTAAGTGAAGAGTTATAGGTGCTGTGGTGGAAAAGAACCAGGATACACAATTTCAGAGAAGAGTAAAGTTTCTCTTTTGAAGGGCTGGTGAAACCTGTGGTCACTCACTTCTGCTGGACGTCCATTGTCTTTCCGCCCCACTCCCCCTCCTGCCTCTCTCCCTGTCCCTTCCCTCCCAACTCAGGCCTTTCCACATCGCCTCATGCCCATCCCATCCCCAGGGCCTCTCTGTGAAGGGAACATGGTGGGTGGTGGGGGACTATCCAGCTGTGTTGACAGGGACTCAGGGCACTGTTATGACTGATGGTGCCCACCACGGCAGACACCACAGGTGGAGAATGGAACCTGGACATGAGGATTTGTCTATTCACTTCCATAGAGGCGTGAGTCAGACACAAAATCACATCTACACACCAAGTGTGATAATTACTCGCTGAGACGCACTGCAGGATGCTCCAATTAACAGAGTCAAGTAAACACACTTTCCCTCTGGAGGAAGGTCCCTGAGGGCTGGAATCTGGACCTGGTGTCCAGAGCTCAAATAGCCCAGACCTGAGGCCCTGCTCTGTCCATGAAGTGGCACAGGACGGGGTGAAACATCCTGTGAGTGCTCAGAGGCGTCCCCACAAGCCCCGACCCTGGACTGAGAGGCCGGAAAGCACTCTGGCCACACGCCATGGGGACAACCTCAGGATAGTCTCGACATGGCACCCAGACTGCAGGTATTCCGTTCTTAAGCAGTTTTCAGTATAGAAATCATTTAGACATGAAAGGTTTTAGATTTCAAGCTTCATTTTAGATGTGAGATAGAACAGTAATTAAATATTCATTTTATAAATAATTATGACTATTAAGTTCCGGATGTGCATGAGTTTCTCAATGCTCCACTTCTTCATCATGCTTGATGAGTCTCAGTGAGAGAAAATATATTCACCTTTAATATAAGAACTCAAAAATATAATGACTTTTAGTACATGTATCTAATTAAAGATTTTCATTCATGGTATATGTGACAATTAATGCCCCATGCCTGTGATTTTAACATCAGCACAAGAGTGTGTTCTGGTTAACCCATAAAATCACAAAAAAATAATGGAATTAGATTGTAATGAAGGAATTCCAGAGGAAGTTGAAAATAATACTTATCGTTAAAACTCAGAATGCTATGCTTTTTAAGCTTAAATATGATGGCACACAGAAGAGTCGAGTAGACATTCAATAAGTTTTATTTTTAAAGATTTATTTATTTATGCATACAAGAACTGGGGTACAGGCCAGAGGTGCGGGGGTGAGCAGATTCCCCAGAGACAGAGTGGGGAGCGGAACAGGAGGATCCAATGAAAAACACTGCTGAGGGGAGCAGCAGGGAGTCAGGAGAGTTGTGGAGCAGCTCCCTGGGGGGGGGATGGACTGGTGCTGCAGGGCCTGGTGATAGCCTCACAGAGCTGAGACAGACCCCTGCAACCCCACAGCAGCGCCGATTCAATAAATGTGACTCAATGTTTATGACCATGCCATGGCCCTGGCACGAAGAGAAGATGGGTGCAGACTCCTGTGTATTTATGTGCACGAACTGGGGTTATTTCCTAACTCCACCATTCAGGGCTGTGAGACGGCAAAATGAAGAAGACACAGTATTTAACAGACACAGGAAAGGACATAGGTCAACAATATTTCATTATTTGAAATATGTATTTAAATCACTTAAAATATATCAACATCTTTGACCATATCATATTCTGATTTATTTCCTTGTTTTTATTATTTTTTTTGGAATTATTCCAACCAATGTGCTGCAATTATCTTGTATACTATATGCTCGAACATAATCCTGTCTCCCCAGGGCATGCCCCTCCATCACCCCACAGATGGGGGAGAGGGTGAGATTGGGGAGGGAGTAGAGCAGGCAGGGCTGCCCCGTGTCCAGACGTCCCCATTCACGCCCGGGCCTTGGCGGGAGGAACAAACCTGCACCCGGGGGACCCGGGGCCCTGGGACCGGCAGGGACAGCCACACACACAGACCATCCAGCTCAGCACCAGAGCGGCCTCCTCCCTTCACAGACGTGCATGAGTCTGAGGGGGACAGAGGGGCCAGGAGGGACCCGGGGTGGAAGAGCCCATCCTGCAGGAGGGACATGTGGGTGTGACCCAGGAGGAGACTCTGCGGGAAACGTGGTCTCTGGGTCCTCAGAAGTGGGAAGTCAGGGGCAGGGAGATGAGGGGATGAGGGGACAGACCAGGAGGCAGCAGTGAGGCCACAGGGGCAGTAATCTGACAGAGGAGGCATCAGGACACGCCAAAAGGGGACGCAGAGCCCAGTTCATTTAGTTCCAGGACAGTGTCAGGTACTGGGAGCAGGAAAACGGGGACCCACACAACACATCTCCCTGTACACCCGTCAATGTGGGGCCTCCCCAGACCAGGGCTGTGCTGGAGGAGCAGGGACAGGCTCTCCAGGGTGGGGAGGGGCTGGGCATCATCATGTGTGTCCACTGGGGCTGTGCCCTGGACAACCTCTGGGAGGTGTGCTTGGTGGAGATGCTGCGGCCTGGGCAGAAGGGGGAGCCGCGGGCCTGGATTGGGTTGTTGAGAGCTTTTATTATTTTACTTTTTAGACAGATTTGACATTCTAATTTGTTCAAGTATTTTAGGGACTGTTGAAATTTTCAGTTTTCACCAATTTCCAGGGCTCATGTGGAGAATGTAATAATGACATATTCACATGAGGTGATAATAAATGAGTTGAATAAAACAACAGACATAGTGAGGACTTTAGTTTCCATAGAACTGGAAGGAATAATTATGTAGAAAATACATTATTATCTTGTATTGATAACCCATTATATTTTCAATATTGGAAGAATTAAGACTTTGTTTCTCTTTACTCTTGTATACAGATGACATCTCCAGGGGTGACCAATCTCATGGCCATGACAGGATTCGTCCTCCTGGGGTTCCCACCCAGGGGACCATGGGCTTCTTGTACCCGCTGCTCTTCACACTGGTCTGACTGTGTGCCCTGCTGGGGAACGGGCTCATAGTCCTCATTACCACCCTGGACCAGCACTTCCACATCCCCATGTACTTCTTTCTGAGGAGTATGTCCTTCACAGGCCTCTGCCTCATCTCAGCCACAGTCCCCAAGTCCATTGCCAGCTCTCTGAGACACAGCAGCTCCACCTCCTTCCCAGGCTGTGTTCTCCAAGTCTTCATGATGGTTATTTCATCAACTGCAGAGCTTCACCTGATCACGGTTATGAGCCTTGATAGCTATGTTGCCATCTGCCACCCCCTGCACTATGATGTCATCATGAGCAGGGACAGGTGTGTGCAGCTGACAGCTGTGTTCTGGCTGGGTGGGTGTATCTATGCTGTGATGCACACAGCTGGAACCTTCTCCTTGTCATACTATTGGTCCAATGTGGTCTACCAATTCTTCTGTGACATCCCCCAACTATTGGCTGTTTTCTGCTCAGGATATTTAATGAGAGAACTTCTCCCCATACTCATTAGTGTGGTGTTAGGTATGTACTATTTTGTTTTCATGATCATTTCCTATGTCCACATCTTCTCTGCTGTCAGGAAGATCCCATCCACAGAAGGCAAGGCCATGGCCTACAACACATGCCTTTCCCACCTGATGGTTGTGGTGCTGTTCCTCTCTGTTGGTTGCTTTGCTTATCTGAAGCCAACCTCAGGAACCCCGTCCATGTCTGACCTGGTCATTTCTATGTTCTACACGGTGGTGCCCCCCACCTTTAATCCCATCATATACAGTCTGAGGATCCAAGCCTTGAAGACGGCTGTGGGGAGACTAATGAAGGGCTCATACTCCAAGATGTGAGATATCACAGTCTAAATTGTAACTCCTCATTAATTCAGATTTCCCCTCCTCTAACTTATATATTTTTCTTTTATAAAGAAGAGTCTTCTTGCATTACAATTTTTCCTTCTCCAGAAATTTATATTCTCATATTCTTCCATATTCCTGTTTCCTAAAATACTGCAATCCTTTCCCCACACCTCCCCGTGTGATATGCACAAACTGAATCCTGCTCATAGTTAAAAACATCTATTTGGTATAGAAAGAATGTTCTAGAACTCACATATCACCAACATTTACCTGCCTGGACAGAGTCACAGATTACAGCGCCTGCTGCATAGACTCTCTCGCATTTCCGTGGCCTCTTTTTGATTTTATTATTGGATAGAATCTAAGTATCATTAATCATCCTGTCAGGTCATTTCCTGTGATGTCTGACTGTTTCAAATTGATCATTTTTAATACATCACATACGAGGGCGGACAGGGCCGCAGTGGCCCCTTGCGGGGAGACAGGGCGGCAGCGTCTGTTCCCTGAAACGGCACCTGCCATGATCCCCGGAAAGGCAGAAGCGTCAGGCGCCCTCCCGTCTGCAGCCACGGACGTCCTCGCTGTGCAATGCGTGTCCCTCACCCTGGCCTCGGCCAGCCATGAACTCCGAGCAGACACCTCCCCTGGGCCGCGTCCACCCTCACCAGAGGCCTTTATTCACAAATACATCAATTTCTAGCCAAGGGCGAACACACATCTGGGAAGTTCTGGGACTTGTCATTTGTGTCCTCCCATCCCGCAGGACAGGGCCCGTGGACACTCACCCCAGGGAGACAGGGGCTGGTCGGTGGATGCTCCCCCGAGGAGGGAAGGGCGGGGCCGTGGACACTCCCCCGAGGAGAGGAGGGCGGGGCCGTGGACACTCCCCCGAGGAGAGGAGGGCGGGGCCGTGGACACTCCCCCGAGGAGAGGAGGGCGGGGCGTGGACACTCCCCCGAGGAGAGGAGGGCGGGGCCGTGGACACTCCCCCGAGGAGAGGAGGGCGGGGCCGTGGACACTCCCCCGAGGAGAGGGGCGCGGGGCCGGGGTCACTGGGCAGCTGGACAGGCTGAGGCAGGTCCAGGCACTGAGCTGGGCCCGGGTGCGGGCTGGTCGGCCCGGACCAGGCTCGTCAGTGGGCGTCCGGCACCCCTGAATCCCCCACTGCGAGCCACCCCCAAGGGGGAGGCACAGCCTCTCCTGGGTTCCCCCAAGAGAGCTGTTCCTGCCCTGGCGCCTCAGGGCCCTTTTATGGAGAGCCGCACATCTGTGTCGGGGCGTCGTGGACCAATCAGGCGCCGGGGCGGACGGGCCCGGCCCGGCCCAATCAGACGCAGGGTTGCGACATGATCCAATGGGGCTGGGGGCGGGGCAGCTCGAGAGGCTCTACCCCGCCTGCTGAGGGGAGGAGCCAGGGAGGGGGCGGGGCCGCGGCCTGAGGGGGAGCCAGGGCCCTTGAGGAGAGCAGGGCGGGCTCTGAGGCAAGGGTCCAGGATGGGGACACTGAGGCTGAGGGGAAGAGGAGCTGCGGGTGCCGCAGGGGCGGGCAGAGAAGCCGGCGCCCGTCCAGGCGCGGGCCGGGCCTCATCCAGACACCCGGAGCGGGGGACACTCCGGCTCTGACGCTGCCCCGGGCCAGGAGGGACCTCCGCGAGCGCCCCTGACCCGTGCGCCCGGCCGCGCGGAGACCGGGGGTGACCACGACCGCTGGCTGGAGCTGCCCGCGCGCCTGGGGCAGCGCCCGCTTCTGGGCTCCATCGGGCGAGACGCCGGCGCCTGCACGGCAGCCGCTGGCCAGCGGGGCGGGTGGACGCGGGGCCGGGGAGGCGCCAAAGCCCGAGCTGCCTGTGGACGGGCCAGGCTGACCCCGCCGGGCACACGGGGCAGAGTGTGGACTCGTGTCTGGACCCGGGTGTCTCCAGCGGTCCCAGGGCGGGCGGGTCCTCGAGGGGCCTGGAGACTTTAGGGGTCAGGAGCCGGCGGCAGCGGGGCTTGGAGCAGCGCCTCTGAGCACAGCACAGCCCGGGCTGCGTCTCCCTCCCCCCGCACCCCAGGGTGTCCAGCTCAGCACCCCGCCCCCGGTGCGGGCACCATCATGCTGAAGCAGCTGTAGGCTGGGCCTGGCGGACACCAGGCACGGGGCGGGACGGGGCATGTGGCCCAGGACCGCCCCGTCTCACCCCCAGATAGCCCCTTGTCCGTGCACCCCGCCCCAGTGGTGTGAGCATGCGGGAGACACCCCTGGGAGACGGTCCCCCCACTGCTGTCTCAGAGCCCAAGACACAGACCAGGAAGTTGACAAGCCAAAGAGAGCAGCCCCTTGGGACTTCCCTGAATTGTAACAGAAACACAAGATTTAGTAAAACACGAGGATTCAGGTTGTAGCACATTTATAGGTGCTGATGATAAAATGGAATTTAAAAATATTTAGTAACGTGAACAAATCCACATATTTCTTGGTTTCCCTCCTCCCCTCCCCTCCTGCCTCCACATTTCTCCATCCCCCTCATGCCCACCTCCCAGGTCTCCCCACGGAGGGCACACGGGGTGACAGTGTCTTTCCAGTGGCTCATCACGAGGCCCACAACCGGGTCCCCCTGTGACGGGTCAGTGGAGGGTGATGGAGCCTGGAGGAGGAGGAGCCTCGCCCTGTCCACACAGGTGTGAACCACTAAGGAAATTGCCTCTGGCACCCTCAGTGCAGGAATTGCTTCACTGAGATGTGGTACAGGATGATGCCCATTAACACGGTCAACTCAAAGAGGGCGATTGTCCCTCAGGAGGAAAGTCCCTGAGGGCTGGAATCTGGACAGTGTTCCACACACGGACACCAGCTCCAGAGCTCAAATAGCCCAGTCCTGAGGCCCTGCTCTGTCCATGAGGCAGCGCAGGATGGGGTGCAACATCCTGTGAGTGCTCAGAGCATCCCCAGGAGCCCCGACAATGGAGTGAGAGGCCACGACACCCTCTGTCCCGCCATAGGGGCAACCTCAGGAGAGACTCCACACGGCAGCGGGAACTTCCCCCCAGACTGCAGGTATCTGCCCCCAGCTGTTCACAGAGGACAATCCATTCAAAATTGAATTTTTTTCTATTTCAAACTTCATTTTTGACTTGATATAGCAGTTAAAATACTCACTTGTATATTATAAGAACTAATAAATTCTAAAGATACACAAGTTCCTGATTTCCACAATTCCATATTCTGGGATGAATTGCAATGTGAGAAAATAATGGTTTTTATAATAACTCTTCCAAATATGAATTTCAATAGCATCAGATTTTGATTGTGATATATGATGCTTCATAACTGTGATTTAGGTGTCAGCACAATGTGTCAGTGTATATTATAAAAAAAAAACATTAAATTGTGATAAAAACTAAACCTGAGTTGAAATTAAAATTTTATTATAAAAAATGAAAATGTTATGCCTTTGTGTCCCAAAGGGTGATGAGATCTATAAGAGTAAAGTAGAAATTCATTAACTGTTTATAGCAACTTTCTTGACAGTTTCATGGCTCTGACACTGAAATGAGGGTGCCATGGAATTCTGACTATGGATGTGAACTTGGAATTTTTCCCCAACTCCATCACTAAGAGACTTTTAGTGATAGTGTGAGATGAAGAAGTAACATTTTTTTTAAAAGACAGGAAGGGACTTAATCAAAACATATTTTGTCATTATATTTACTGTAAAGTAATCAAAGATTTCTACATCTAGACCACTTTGGCAACTAATTCAGTTTATTATTTTTATTAAACTATTTTAATTGTTTGCACTTAATCACCACATTTTCCTTAAAAATTCTGCCGTCACCAGGGCCTGCCCCTCCGTCACCCCACAGAGGGGGGAGAGGATGAGATTGGGGGGAGGAGAGAGGGCAGGGCTGCCCCGTGTCCAGACGTCCCCACTCATGCACAGGCCTCGGGGGAGGAACAAACCATACCCGGGGGACCCGGGGCTTTGTGACTAGCAGGGACAGCCACACACACAGACCATCCGGCTCAGCTCCTGAGTGGCCTCCTCCCTGAACAGATGTGCATGACTCTGAGGGGGACCGAGGGGTCCGGGAGGGACTCGGGGGAGGGAGACGAGCCCATTCTGCAGGAGGGACATGTGGTGTGACCCAGGAGGAGACTCTGTTGGAAAAGTGGTCTCTGGATCCTCCGATGTGGGGAGTCAGGGGCACGGAGATGAGGAGACGAGGGGACGGACCAGGAGGCAGCAGTGAGGCCACAGGGGCAGGAATCTGACAGAGGAGGCGTCAGGACATGCCACACGGGGACACCGAGCCCATATCACTCAGTGCCAGGACAGTGTCGAGTCCTGGGGAGCAGGAAAACGGGGACCCGCACACCCCACCTCCCTGCACACCTGTCACTATGGGGCCTCCCCAGACCAGGACTGTGCTGGAGGAGCAGGGACAGGCTCTCCAGGGTGGGGAGGGGCTGGGCATGGTCACGTGTCCTCTGGGACTGTGCCCTGGACAACCTCTGGAAGGTGAGCTGGGCAGAGACCCTGGGCCTGGGCAGGAAGCAGGAGAGCAATACTGAGGAAGAATAGGGAGGGCTGTCACTTGGGTTTGTTGACACATACAAGATTCTAATTTGTTCAGGTTTATAAGGGAGATTTGACATTTGTCCTGTTTACCAAATTTTAGAGTCAAGTTGGACAAAATAAAATGACACATGAGATAGTCAAAAAAGGTTGAGTACAGTGGACACACAGATGAAGTTATAGATTCCGCCAAACATAGAAGGAGTAATTACCTGGTAAATAGACTGAATTATTATCCTATGATTATAAAAAAAAATTATATTCAATATTGGAAGATTTGAATTTTTTTTCCTGTATCCTTTTTTTTACAGATGATATCGCCAGAGGTGACCAATCTCTCAGCCATGACAGAATTCGTGCTCATGGGGGTCCCCACCCAGGGGTCCATGGGCTTCCTGCACCCGCTGCTCTTCTCCCTGTGCACCCTGCTAGGGAACAGGCTCATTGTCCTCATCACTACCCTGGACTGGCACCTCCACACACCCATGTACTTCTTTCTGAGGAATCTGTCCTTCTTGGACCTCTGCCTCATCTCAGCCACGGTCCCCAAGTCCATTGCCCACTCTCTGAGGCACAACAGCTCCATCTCCTTCCCGGGCTGTGTCTTCCAGGTCTTCGTGATGATATTTTCAGCAGGTGCAGAGCTGACCCTGCTCACGGTGATGAGCCTTGACTGCTATGCTGCCATCTGCCACCCCCTGCACTATGAGGTCATCATGAGCAGGGACAGGTGTGTGCAGCTGACAGCTGTGTCCTGGCTGGGTGGGGGTCTCTATGCTGTGATGAACACAGCTGGAAACTTCTTCTTGTCCTACTGTGGGTCCATCGTGGTTCTTCTGTGAAATCCCAGAACTAATGGCTATTTCCTGCTCAGAAAACCTAATGAGTGAACTTGTCCCCATTCTCATCAGTGTGGTGTTGAGTATCTGCTATTTTATTTTCATCATCATTTCCTATGTCCACATCTTCTCTGCTGTCAGGAAGATCCCATCCACAGAATGGAAGGCCATAGTCTACTCCAACTGCCTTCCCCACCTGCTGGTTGTGGTGCTGTTTCTCTCCACTGCATGCTTTGCTTATCTGAAGCCGACCTCAGGGACCCCGTCCATGTCTGACCTGGTCATTTCTATGTTCTACACGGTGGTGCCCCCCACCTTCAATCCCCTCATATACAGTCTGAGGAACCAAGCCATGTAAGTCAGCTGTAGGGAGAATGATAAATGGCCATTACTCCAAGATGTGAGATATCACAGTCTACAGTGATAACCCCTCATTTATTGTTTTTACCCTCTAACTCCTGCATGTCATCACTTAGAATGTATAGACTTCTTGCATTAGGATTTCTCCTTTGACAGAAATTTATTTTCTCATATTTTTCCATAAGCTCTAGTTTACCCCAAAACACAATCCTTTGTCCAACATCGACATGTGTGATATTCATAAACTATATGCAGCTCATTGTTAAAACAATGTATTTGGTGCGGAAAGAATGTTCTAGAACTCAAGCATTCATGTAAAATGATGCAGTGGTAAATGGTGTCTGGCCTCAGGATCACTCGAGTCACGGGGCCCAGTCCCTGGTACTTGGTTCCCACAGCCCGTGTCTGTCCCCACTGAGGGCCCCGTCCTTGTGGAGCAGAGGGGAGACAGTTGAGTGGGTTCCCCAACCTTCACAATTCCTAAAGGAGCGTCTTCCTCTAAGAGACATTCATGTTTCTGTTTAAAAGACAAGGAGATCTACTCCTGATTCTGCCAGGGATGTGCGGATGGAAGGATGGAAACATCCTTGGGGAATCAGAGTCCACACTGAACCCCACAACTGATGTGAATGTTCATTTCTATGATGTCTGATTTTATCTGACAGGACTACACTGTTGGAGGGACTGTCAAAAAATAAAAACTGTATGAATTTTACTGAGGAACTACATTTCTACTTTTAAAATATATGTTTTTTATACATTTGTCCGTGTGTTTACTTTCAGATTCCCTTAGATTTCCCAGTTATATTTTGAGTGTCACACCAGGACTTCCTTCTCCTCTGAGGTAGATGAAATTTAGTTACCTCCCCTTCTATCTTGAAACCTGCTATTTATTATGTCATGTAGAGAACGCCATGTAAAGGTCAGCATAATGCTATATGTGAATTTTTATTCCCAGCAGCTTCTGTGCCTTAGACCCCTGGGTCTCACGACTGCTTACCCACCCTGAGATCATGAGCTGGGGTGATGATCCTCCCTCAGGCCTTTCTCAGGGAGCAGGTCACTGTGTCCCCTGCACTTCATACTGTTGATAACATGCTAAGTCCATGAAACTTTTCTAAAGAAATGTTTATAAATCACAGGGCTTGAGTCAATTGAAATTTCAGAATAAAAATGTGCTAGCTATCTCTCAAATTATTCTCATTTCAACGAATGTCTTTGAGCAAAGATATCTTCCCTGGGGAGACTTATATTAGGCTCTGGTCAGATCTCTTTAATATTTTCTATCTTCCTTTGGACCAAACTTCTACATCTCTGTTGAGCCAGAGAGTTGATTTCATCAGTGACGTCACGTGAGGTTATGCAAATTCACAACTTGCCACCATCCAATAAATGCTTTATTCACGGGGTTTGTTGCTTTAATGTTGGGGTTAATTTCCCACTCTGCAGGCACAGTGCCCCCCCGCAGTTCACACAACACCCCATTAGTGCCTCCTCTTCTTCCATGCCCGTCCCCTTGCTTCTTTCTCTCCGTTCCTCAAGGAACAGCACATTTTTTCACTAAGCCCGACATCTGCTTTTGCTGCATTTGGTGAGGGAGCTTCTCTGTATTTCTGTTCCACAGATGAGTGAGACCATCCACATCTGTCTCTCATTCTCCGGCTCATTTCACTTCTCAAAACCATATGAGGATCCAGCCACGCTGTCGAAAATGACACGATTTCATCCTTTCACAGCTGGGTGATACCCACTGAGCATGGACCCACATTCTGTATTCATTGCCCTGTAGCCAGCACTTGGGGGGGTCCAGGACCAGCCACGGTGGACAGTGTGGCTGTGACCACAGGAGCACGTGGTCTGCCACGACTACCCCCCCCCGCGTGTTGTGAGGACACACTCCAAGGAGAAGGGCGCCCAGGACGCATGGACAAGTGGCCCCACACCCCAGGGAGTGTTTGAGCCTCAGAGACACCATCCCCAAAACCAGCCCCCACTCTGGATCTTGCACATGTGTCTGTGATGTGGACACCGGGGCCAGAACATGGACACACACATGTTAATGGGGACCGTGTGCCAAGGGACACGGGGGATGAGGGCAGCGTCGTCTGAGACCCAGAGGTCAGGAGAGGCCAGAGAAAAGCTGCGGGAGAGCCGGTCAGCCCCTGGGGTCAGCATTACAGGCCTGAAAACTTGACCAATGCCACAAAAGCATCTTCATGCATGAGAACCGACCATGACCCACGCGGCCTGCGATGGCCGCACAACTGGGCCCAAACCAGGCTCCCGGTGCCCGTGTTGGAAGGTAAATTAGCCTTTGAGGAGGATGGTAACACGGGCGTTTCTCACCTCATAGGAGAAGCCGTTTTCATGTCGGGCCGACTACAGGAAGGTGCTGCAGTGACACCTCCATCCCCGCCACGTCGCCGAGTGACTTAAACGGCCTGGAAACGGTGGAGGACGTCGCGCAGGTAGAGTCTCCGCCCAGCCTCTCCCCCGTGGCCAAATGCCCAGCCGTGGGATGGTCGCAGGGAGGTGGTGACAGCGGCTCCAGGCTCGGCAGGACGCAGAGACCGTCCCACGCACGCGCCACACACAGCCGCGCTGGTCGGCACGAGGCGTGATCTGCTCGCTGAGGGGCGGCCCGTTCCAGGCCCCTCACAGTCCAGGCCACACACAAAAGGCCTCTTCCCGTGGGGCAGAGGACACGACAGGTGTGACGCCCACCCAGGAGCCGCGCGCCGCGCACAGCCGCCCACGACCTCGGCCCCCGCCACGGCCCCTCCCTGCGTGAAGACCACGGAGAACCCCCGCGAGCAGCAGCCGTCACACCCCACAGACGGGCAGGTGTGAGGCAGAGCAGCCACGCGCACATGACCAAACACACACACAGCAACTGGTGAGGGCATGAAGCACCCCACTTCGAGGGTCCAGTGTTCTTCTCTCTGTCGTTCATTCTGGTGAATTTCTCTTTGTCCTCTTTCCCTCTTTCCATCCTCCCTTACTTCTGTCCTACTTTGTTCATTTCCCTCCCTCCAGCCTCAACCTCTTCACAAGCACCTCTGCAGATCCCCCCAGGACGGGCGCACAGGGGGTGACGGTCATTTCCCAGCTCCCTGTGGACGTGCTCATCTGTGGCTTTCGATGGGGCCACCCCTGGATCCTCCATGGCTGGTCAGCGGATGATGAAGGAGGCCTCAGATGAAGATTAATTACAAGCTTGTTACAGAGTGCAGACTACACGCAAAATCGCCTCTGACAACTCAGTGAACCAGTTATCACTGAATGTGGGACAGGACGACGCCAATTAAGACAGTGAAATGAAAAAGGGCATTTGTCCCTCTGGAATAAAGTCACCTGATGGGCAGAATCTTGACAGTGTCCAACACATGGACACCGGCTCCAGAGCTCAAATAGCCCAGCCCTGAGGCCCTGCTCTGTCCATGAGGCAGCGCAGGACAGGGTGGAACATCCCGTGAGTGCTCAGAGGCACCCCATGAACCCCGACCATGGAGTGAGAGGCTGGGACACCCTCTGTCCTGCCATGGGGACAACATCAGGACAGAGATTCGATACACCTGGAAGTTTCTACTCATACTGCACATATCTGCCCCCCAGCCATTGTCAGAGGAGAATCTATTGTAATTATAAAGTTTAAAAATTTCAAAAACTTCAAGCTTCATTTTAGTGTTGAGAAAGTACCATAAATAAAATACTGATTAATAAAGAAAACTATTCAAATAAAAGGTGGACAAAAAGTTGAATTTCACAATGCTGTATTAATCTGTGATATGTTTCAATGGGGGAAAATATTTTTTCTTTACTTTGTTCCAAAGGTTATGGCATTTTTATATGCTTAAGATATCAAGAAACATTGATTTATGGCATAAGACAATTATTGGTTCATAACTGTAATTTTAACATTTGCCACATGAAGTGGGAGTGTATTAAGTAAGGAATAAATCACAAATGAATGAACTTAAGTTGAAATAAAGAAATTATGAGAACAAAATTAAAAATAATACTTCTTATTCAATTTCAGATTCTGGTTCACTTTTGTCCCTAAATACTATGAGACATGAAAGACAAGTGGAAATTAAATAACTTTTACAGAAACTCTGTGGACTGTTCGTGGCTTGGACACTGAAGTGAAGATGAGTGTAGAAATCTGAGTATTATCAACGTGAACTTGAATTGTTTAACTCCATCGGTGATGAATTCTTATTCATATTTTAAAATGGAAAAGTGACAGATTTTAAAAGAACCAGGAAGAGAATATTTATCAACATATCATAATTATATGTGTTTTAAATCAGTGAAATGTTGTTTACATGCAGGATCACCAGTTATCCTGATTTATTAACTTGTTTTTATTAGAACTATTTGGAATTATTTCCACAAATCTATTACAATTATTTTATATTATTACATTCTTCTAAAAATACTTCCTCACCAGGGCCTGCCCCTCCATCACCCCACAGAGGGAGGACAGGATGAGATTGCTGGGGAGGAGAGTGGGAAGGGCTGCCCCATGTCCAGATATCCCAACTCACGCATGGGCCTGGGGTGAGGAACAAACCTGCACCCAGGGGACTAAGGGCCCTGTGACCAGCACACCCCACCCCATCTCCCTGCACTCACCTGTCACCGTGGGAGCCTCCCCAGCCCAGGGTTTTGGTGGAGAAACAGGGACAAGCTCTCTAGTGTGGGGGAGGGGCTGTGCTTGGTCAAGGGTCCTCTAGGACTGCCCTGGACAACCTCTGGGAGGTGTGCTGGGCTGAGACACTGGGGCCTGGCAGGAAGCAGAAGCAGCGGGGCTGTGGTGGTAGGGAGGGGTTGAGTTTGTTGTAAGTTGAGTTGGTTGACACATATGAGATTTTAACTTGTTAATGTTTTGTGCAGAGTTGAAATTTTCAGCCCTTTACCAAATTTCAGAGACAAGTTGAACGACATCATAATGATAAATGACATGGAAACGAAAGGTTGAAGACAGCAGGACACGCAGATGAGAATATTAGACTCCGTAGGACCTAGAAGAGAGGACCCAGTAGAGAGATTGAATCCACTATCCTATGCTGATAAACCATTTCATGTTCAATACTGGTAGATTTCACAATGTTTTCATCCTCTTTTTTTTTTTTTATTGAGATGACGTCTCCAGGGGTGACCAATCTCATGGACGTGACAGAATTCGTCCTCCTGGGGTTCCCCACCCAGGGGAACATGGTCTTCTTGCACCTGCTGCTCTTCTCCCTGGTCTACCTGTGCGCCCTGCTGGGAACGGGTTCATCATCCTCATCACCACCCTGGACCGGAAACTCCACACCCCCATGTACTTCTTCCTGAGGGGTCTGTCACTCAAGGACCTCCGCCTCATCTCAGCCACGGTCCCCAAGTCCATTGCCAACTCTCTGAGGCACAGCAGCTCCATCTCCTTCCCAGGCTGTGTCTTCCAAGTCTTCATGCTGGTGGTTTCAGGAGCTACAGAGCTGACCCTGCACACAGTGATGAGCCTTGACCGCTATGCTGCCATCTGCCACCCCCTGCTCTATGGCGTCCTCATGAGCAGGGACAGGTGTGTGCAGCTGACAGCTGAGTCCTGGCTGGGTGGGGGTCTCTATGCTGTGATGCTCACAGCTGGAACCTTCTTGTCCTACTGTGGGTCCAACGTGGTCCACCAGTTCTTCTGTGACATCCCCCAGTTATTGGCTGTTTCCTGCTCAGGAAATTTGATGAACAAACTTGTCCCCATTCTCATTAGTGTGACAATGGTTATGTCCTGTTTCATTTCCTATGTCCACATCTTCTCTGCTGTCAGGAAGATCCCGTCCACAGAAGGGAAGGCCAAGACCTACTCCACCTGCCTTCCCCACCTACTGGTTGTTGTGCTGTTTGTCTCCACTGCATTCTTTGCTTATCTGAAGCCGACCTCAGCGACCCCGTCCATGTCTGACCTGGTCATTTCTATGTTCTACACGATGGTGTCCCCCACCTTTAATCCCGTCATATACAGTCTGAGGAACCATGCTATGAAGTCGGCTGCGGGGAGACTGATGAAGGGCAGTTTCACCAGCAAGTAAAGCTCGCCCTTCTTTCCCTCAGCCACACAGACCATCTACAAGTGCATGCCCGGGTACTCCAGCCACACTCACAGGTGGTTGTGTCACAGGGACACCAGTCCACCCCTTTGTCCTCTGAGCCCTCCCCTCCTTTCTCAGAGCCCTCAGGAGGTTGTTCCCCAAGACTTTTCAAGTGTTTCCCTGCTCACATGACTGTTCTCTGCTGCCCGGAGTGTGTATACCCCCGGGGAGCTGGTCCTGGGCACTGTGGTGCCATCGGTTGGGGTTTCAGGGAAAGAAGAGAAAGGCCCAGGCAGGTGTGGACAGGGTCGGGCGGCCCCAGCATTGGTCTCACAGACACAGCAGAGCTGCCCACCAGCCACAGTGGATGCAGGGCTGGGGTGGATGCAGCACCCTGCGCTGGTCTACAGGGCCAGGCTGACCCCAGACCCCAAGGGCGCGGGCTCACACCCCTCGGAAACTTCTGTTGGTGTGTGGCCTCAGGACTGGCAGGCTTGGAAAGGGTGGACAGGTCTTCGGGGGTCCAGGAACTGGGGCTGCTGCGGGGCCTCAGGAGCAGCAACCACGCTCACCCCCATACCAGGATGCCCCCCCCAACCCTGCCCATCCAGGCCTCCAGCTCCGCCACCCTCAGGGTGGTGCCATCTTGCTGGGCTGCTGTGGGCTTGGCCTGGTGGTCGCTGCGGACCCGTGGTCGGGGGGAACATCATGTGGGCCCAGGACCATCCATCCCCGTGTCCTCAGTCAATATCCCCCACTGTCTCCACCAGGCTTCGTGGGGCCCCTGAACACACAGGAGGAACCCACAGCTGGGAGAGGGTCCCCCCTCTCTGCTGTGTCAGAGCCGAGTCACAGACCACCCCATGGACACCCCAACAGCTCCGCCTCGGGACTGATCCACGTTGGAAGATAAATACAAGCTTCCCTCACACACGACAACAGTTCAAATGTGATGACAGAGTCACAGGCGCTGAGAGTAAATGGCATTTTTGAATAAAATAATTCTAAGAGACACAA
Organism: Talpa occidentalis; assembly: GCF_014898055.3. Classification (NCBI taxonomy): domain Eukaryota; kingdom Metazoa; phylum Chordata; class Mammalia; order Eulipotyphla; family Talpidae; genus Talpa; species Talpa occidentalis. Next base: position 3,848,547 of record NW_023601851.1, on the reverse strand, counting down.
ACAAATTTCCATGTCAGAAGACCCAGGTGCTTCCCCTTCTCACTCCTGGGGGATTGCTTGGTTCCACCTCCCTCCCCCTCCACGTCCACATGCCCGTCCCCACCTGCCAGGCCCAGGAGGGCGCACAGTGGGTGATGGTGACTTTCCAGCTCCCTGTGGCCATGGCTCATCAGTGGCTCTGACCACAGGGCACACCTGTCCCCACGGCAGTCAGGGGAGGGGATGGGGCCTGAGGGGGAACCAGGTGCAGACCTACCTGGGTGAAAACTAAGGAAATCGCCTCTGGCACACTCGGTGCCCTAATTGCTCAGTGGCGGTTATTTGAGGTTGAGGCCAATTAAGCAGATGAGCGGGAGAGAGCACGGCCCTCCTCCCCGGGGATGACCTGGTTGGGGCTGGCAGACTGAGAGCACCCGGGGACCAGCAGGAAGATCAATGGTCCTCAGGCCCCTGCCCTGGAGTCAAACTTGTGCCTGCCCTGAGTTTTCTGAGGCCTCAGAGCCGGTGTCACGGCCGTGCAGCTGGGATCTGGCATCTCCTCTGTGGATGCCACTTGATGGCTTCGCAGGTAGCACAATTTAAAAGACAACTTGCCTCACAGGCTCGGGGGCTGTGCTGGTGTGTGTACTGGAGAGTCACTTGGGTTAAGGGGATGGTGCTAAGTCATGGAAGCCAGAGTTGGAAGAGACCCAGAGGCCCTCCATGGTGGCCTAGACACAAATGCGGAGCTGACCCAGTCACCGACATGCCTGGCCGGACCACAGGCTCAGGGCACGGGGCAGCGGCCGAGGTGGGTGAGGCCTGTGGTGCTGGGGTGGTGGGTGTGGAGACACTGTGGCTGGGGGGTTACTCCCTAGGTCGTGTGCACCCCATCATGCAATGTTACCTCAGCGATGAAAAGACCACAATTTAAATAAATCCATAAATTTAAAAAATTCTAGATTTGAGAACAAAGTAGAAATGGTTCATTTCACGATAAATGTAGTGATAGCTAGAGGGGTATTTTATAGCCTGGTGCAGGAATTGTGCAGTTTTCACAGCCAACTGTCAGAAGCAGTTTCAGTGGAGAAAATGTTTTTTTCTCTTTAATTGAAGGTGTAGCTCTGATTGTGGTTTTAATAGATTTGCCCCTTTCCTGCTACATGTGACGACTATCTGGTTCCAGGGCTGCCCACTATGTGTTCAGCCCATGAGCACACTAAGGGACTTTGTGTTCAATTCTAAGTGAAATCATAAGAATGAATGACAAGACATTAAACTCAGTGAAACCGAACAAACAAGGCTAAAGCTAAAACGCTAACACTGTCCTTCCAAGTCCCCAGTTGATCAATGGCATATCTGATTTGCATGGAAATTCAGGAGCATGGAGGCAATGCCTGATGAGTTGAGACCTTTCATGTTGTGGTGAATATTGACTCTGTGAATGAGTCGAGCACAGCCAGGTCAGTATCTCCTTAATCTCCTAGCAAAAGCCCAGATGGTAGAGCCCCTGCATGGGGGTTTTGTAGACAGCAGGTGGAGACCTGTCACTTGGGGTGGGTAGAGCAGTTTGTGGCACAGGGTGCTGCTCGCCAGGTCTTGCTGACACTGGATTCCCGGACGGTGGGCACACAGGCTGGCTTGGCAGGGCCAGGGAGGAAGGGACAGACACAGGCGGGCCTGGTCCACTGGTCGTTATTTCCACTGACTGGAAAATATGCAAGGGTTTTCCAGGTCTTGTTATTGTAAATTGAAATTTCAAATTGTTGTGTCTTTCATATGAAAAGCTTGGAAAACATTACAGGGCACATTCAGGGTGAAAATGCAATTCTTTGACAGGATGAAGCTACTTGGAGAATGACTAGGGATGAGACCGGGGAGGACCAGGAGAGTGGGTGGTGAGAAGCTGCTGTGATTTTTGTATGAGACACCCAGTTACACTCAGTCTGTGGAGACTGGACAGCACTGATTTCTTCCTCCCCACATTTTTATACAGTGATGTCTCCAGAGGTGACCAATCTGACCATCTTGAAAGAATTTGTCCTCCTGGTGTTCCCCACCCAAGGGACCATGGGCTTCTTGTACCCGCTGCCCTTCTCCCTGTTCTACCTGTGCTCCCTGATGGGGAACAGGCTTATCGTCATCACCACCCTGGGCCTGCACCTCCACACCCCCATGTACATCTTCCTGAGGGGACTGTCCTTCACAGACCTCTGCCTCATCTCAGCCACGGTCCCCAAGTCCATTGCCAACTATCTGAGGCATAGCAGCTCCATCTCCTTCCCGGGCTGTGTACTTCAGGACTTCATGATGGTTATGTCAGCAGCTACAGAGATGCACCTGCTCACGGTGATGAGCCTTGACTGCTATGCTGCCATCTGCCACCCCCTGCACTATGATGTCATCATGAGCAGGGACAGGTGTGTGCAGCTGACAGCTGTGTCCTGCCTGGGTGGGGGTCTCCACACTGTGATGCATACAGCTGGAACCTTCTCCTTGTCCTACTGTGGTTCCAACATGGTCCACCAGTTCTTCTGTGACGTCCCCCAGTTATTGCCTATTTCCTGCTCAGGAAATTTGAAGAGCAAATTTGTTCCCATTCTCATTAGTGTGGTCTGGAGTATCTGCTGTCTTATTTTCATCGTCATTTCCTATGACCACATCTTCTCTGCTGTCAGAAAGATCACATCCACAGATGGGAAGGCCAAGGCCTACTCCACCTGCCTTCCCCACCTGCTGGTTGCCATGCTGTTTATCTCCACTTGATGCTTTGCTTATCTGAAACCGACCTCAGGGACCCCATCCACGTCTGACCTGGTCATTTCTATGTTCTACACGGTGGTGCCCCCCACCTTTAATCCCGTCATATACAGTCTGAGGAACCAAGACTTGAAGATGGCTGTGGGGAGACTTATCATTGGCCAGTACTCCAAGATGTGAGATATCGAAATCTAAAATTATAACCTCTCATTAATTCAGCTTTTGCCCCCTCACTCTTAACATTTTATTCATAAAGAATAAATTTCTTGAATTAGGATTATTCCTTTGTCCCAAATTCATATTCTCATATTCTTCAATATACCCTGCTTCCTAAAATTTCCTGAAATCCGTTGCCAACCCTCTGCCTGTGTTTTGTTCATAAACTGAATCCAGCTCATGTTTAAAAACATGAATTTGTTATGGAAAGAATGTTCTGGAACTCACATATCACCAACCTTTACATGAAACGAAGCAGTGTAAATGGGGGTCTGTTCTTGGGAGCACAAGGTCATGGGACCCCAGTCCTGGGCACTCAGTCCCCACAGCCTGCTTGTGTCTCCATTACGGGGTCGCATCCCTGTGGAGGGTAGGGGAGCACAGTTTTGTGTTGGACCCCTATCCCTCACGATTCCTAATGGGGCATCTTCCTCTAGGAGAAGGTCATGTTTCTGCTCACAGGACAAAGGGAAACCACACTTGACTCTGCCAGAGGTGGAAGGATGGAACCTTCCTTGGTTCATAGGAATCTATGACTGAAACCTGGAATGGATAGAATATCAATTTCTATTATGCCTGTTTTGATGCCAATGTGACTTCACCCCCTCGATGTGGTGTTTCCCAAAGTAAAGTTATTTGAATTATTTTTGAAAAACTACATTTTTACTTAAAAATTTGTAATTTTTAATTTGTTATTTTGTTTAAGTTCCTTTAGTTTTCCATGTTGTATCTTGATCCTATAGTAGGTCTTCTTCTCAATGTTCTTATAGATTACACTTAAGTTCACTTTTTTTATACTTGGGAACTATGTTTTTTTATTATGTAAAACATCATGGAAACTAAAGCCTGGCGACATTTGCTGATTTTTTTTTTATAATACTACACATCTGCATTGCACGTACGGAGGTTCTCACGTTGTTCCCTAACACTGAGAACATGAGCTGGGGTGATGTTCCTCCTCCCTGGAGCAGGTCACTGGGTCTCCAAACTCTCCTGACAGATGAGCATATATTGTCCATGAAACTATCTATGATAATAAAATGTAGTTAATCACAAGACATGACTCATACATTCAAATTTCAGAATGAAACCTTAGTTAGAAAATCACTCACAGTAATATTTGTTTCAGTGATAGCATGAGAGCACAGTCCCCATCCCTTGGGTTATGACCTCATTCCCTGGTCAGATTCCTGTTAATTTTCTATTTCTCCTTCGAATAAATGCAGTGAGTGTCTGCTGAGATGGGATCTTTACCATGAGTGTTTCATCACACTGTCACGTTAATTTGTTATTTGTTCTTATAAAAGGAGTTCACACATTTACACTTTTTACTGTTTTCACTGTTTACTGTGGGTCACTTTTCACTCCCCGACCTGCACAAGTGTCCACTCAGAAGCTACTAAGTGCCTTACAGTGCCCGCCCTGTCCATCCACACTCCTATCTCCTCCCCATTCCCTCTCCCCATTCCCTCTGATAATGAGCAAAGCTTTGCACTCAGTCCAACATTTCCTTTTGCTGTTTGCCACTATATTTTCTCAGTTATTGGCCTTTTTATATTATAATCCACAGATGGGTGAGACCAGCCAATATCATTCACTTTTTGACTCATTTCACTAGCATGAGCACCTCAAGGTCCACCTTTGGTCCCTAAGGGCACTAGTTCACCTTTTTAATAGCTGTGTAGTATTCCATTGTGTGTGGACCCACATTATTTATTTATTCACTCCACAGTGCATAGCAATTGGGTTCGGGCCATGGCCAGCAACAGTGGTCAGTGCTGCTGTGAACACAGGTGTGCATGGTGCATCAGAGAGTCTGCACATCTGGGACAAATACCTGCAGAGGTTGGTCCAACCCTTGTTGGTTCTGTTTTCATTGTCTGAAGACATCTCCAAGCTGCTTTCCCAGCAGAGGTATGAGGCCCTTTATCTCTCTGCTCACCTCCTTGCTGTGTCCAGTCTCAAGCTTGGTCCCTTCTCACGGGTGACAGTACATTACAGTTTGGATTTCTATTTTCCTTATTATTAGCACAGTTGACCAATTTGGAATGGATTAAAATCTGCATTGATGAGGGCTTAATATACCAGAAAGCACACCTGGGTGCTGCCCACTGCACATCCACCCCACAGATGAACTTGGGGACACATCACGAAGGTCCAGAGAACAAGGGCATGAAGGAACAAGTGGCCCCCCACACTAGAGAGCTTCTGTGCCTCAGAAAACCCATGCCCAATATGGGCCCCTGCGCTGGGAGAAAACTGTGCACATCACACACCTGACAAGGCGAGTGTCCAAAGTACACAAAACCTACAAACCCAGAACAGAAAGAGACACCCCAATCCAACACGCCTCAGACCCCCAGAGACATTTTCTAGGAGAAACGCTCAGTGGCCCTGCAGAGCCATTTGCAGATTTTATTCAGGGTCTAAACCTTCCCTGCTCCTGAGCTTGTCTTCATGTCTGAAGTGACGTGAAAGTGCTTCCACGAAGGCACAAGTGTTGTTGTGCACGACTTTCTATCTCTCACCTCCTTTGTGCTTCTTTATAATTTTATCATGTGAGTATAATCGATCCTGAATTAGTCCTGCCGGGTCATTTCCTGCGGCTCTGACTGGCAAACTGGTCCTTTCCATCCTGCCCGCTCGCTGCGCCCTGTCCCCCCTGGGGCCTCCGGGGCGATGCGCACCTGAGTCTGTTCTCTGAGCCGCACCTGCGGGCGCAGGGGTGGACGCTGCGCGCCAGGACCACGGGAGGGACGGACACACCCTCGTTGGCCGAGACGTGACCCAGTCTCTGCGCCATGCGGTGTCCCCGAGACCCCCGAGCAGTGCCCCAACTCCTGTCCACAGGCCGGGCCCCCCGGGCAGGGCAGGGTCATGCTCCAGGCCGAGGGCAGACGGGGTCGCAGCGTCCGTCCCCCAAACACGCCCACGGGGATCCCCGGAGTGGGAGAAGCGCCAGGCGCCCTCCGGCCGTGGCCCGGCCCATCCCCTGGGCAGCGCGTGTCTCCCCGCAGCCTCGGCCACCCCAGGCTCCGCGCGGACCCCCCTGACCCCCGCCTGCCCTTGGGGCCACGGCCGCCTCGTGGAGCCCTTGGGGCACAAATACCCACATTTCCACCCAAGGCACACACGATGGGGGGTTCTGGACTGTCCTGCGTGACCTCCCAGCCGCGGGACCAGCAGGACCGCACATGAAGGGGTCACCCCATCAGGGAGGACACGGACTACGGTCCCTCACACTCCTGGGAACACTCACATAAATACCCACTTGTTTCCACTCCTTATCCCTCTCCTATCCCCAGTCTCAACTGGTAACAGTGAATTTATCCACTAGTGCAAATAGGTTTTGCTCTATTTTGTAATGTCAGTTTTCTGTATTTTCTTTTTTTAAAAGATTGATTTATGCATACAAAAACTGGGGCACAGGCCAGAGTTGTGGGGGGTGAGATGATTTATCAGAGACAGAGTGGAGAACAGAACAGGTGCAGTGAGTGAAATACACTGCTGAGGGGAGCAGCAGATGAGTCAGGAGAGGTCTGCTGTGCCCTGTGGGTAGCTCCCTGGCTAGGGATCGAACTCGTGCTGCAGTGGTTGTGGCTAGCTTCATAGGTTGTATCTTAACCCCATGGGCTACCAGGGAGGCCTGGTTTTATGTATTTTCTATCCCACAGATGAGTGAGACCTTCTGCTCTCTGTCTTTCACTGTTTTTTTTTTTTTTTTTTCACTTAACAAGATAACTTTAAGGTCTACTCACTTTGTCCCAAACGTATGATTTGATTTTTTTCATCGCTGTGTACAATTCCACTGACTATGGTCCCATGTATTTTCTACATGATTATTCTTTCCAGTTCTATGGACACTAATGTCATCTATGTCTGCTGTTTCATTCATCCCATTTATTGCCACCTCATGTGAATATGTCATTATTACACTCTCCACATAATTCCTGAAAATTGGTGAAAACTGAAAATTTCAACTCTCCCCTACAACACTTGAACAATTAGAATCTCATATCTGTCAAAAAAGTCAATAGACAAAGCTCCCCCACAACCCACCCCAGCCCCGCGGCACCCCCTCCTGCCCAGGCCCCAGCATCTCCGCCCAGCACACCTCCCAGAGGTTGTCCAGGGCACAGCCCCAGAGGACACGTGACCATGCCCAGCCCCTCCTCACCCTGGAGAGCCTGTCCCTGCTACTCCAGCACAGTCCTGGTCTGGGGAGGCCCCACAGTGACGGGTGTGCAGGGAGATGGGGTGTGCGGGTCCCTGTATTCCTGCTCCCCTGGACCCGACACTGTACTGGAGCTGAATGATCTGGGCTCGGCATCCCCGTGCGGCGTGTTCTGACGCCTCCTCTGTCAGATTCTTGCTCCTGTGGCCTCACTGCTGCCTCCTGGTCCATCCCATCGTCTCCTCATCTCCCTGCCCCTGATTCCCCACTTCTGAGGACCCAGAGACCACGTTTCCCACAGAGTCTCCTCCCGGGTCACACCCACACATCCCTCCTGCAGGATGGGCTCGTCCACCCCTGGGTCCCTCCCAGCCCCTCAGTCCCCCTCAGACTCACGCACGTCTGTGCAGGGAGGAGGCCACTCCGGAGCTGAGACTGATGGTCTGTGTGTGTGGCTGTCCCTGCTGGTCCCAGGGCCCTGGGTCCCCCAGGTACGGGTTTGTTCCTCCCTCAGGCCTATGCGTGAGTGGGGACGCCTGGACACGGGGTAGACCTGCCCTCTCTCCCACTCCCCAAGCTCATCCTTTCCTCCCTCTGTGGGGCAATGGAGGTGCAGGCCCTGGGAAGGCAGGATTTTTAGGAGAATAAGGTAATATAAAATAATTCAACACATTGGTGGGAATAATTCCCGAAATTTAATAAAAACAAGTAAATAAATTAGGGTACTTAGTTGTTAATAATGTTGACATCTGTTGACTGATTTATATACAAATGTAAAATGATAAAATAACATTTGACATCTATCTCCTCCAGGCCCTGTTTAAATATTGTGACTTTATTTTACAATATTACGAACAATCCCTGAGTATGGAGTTGGGGAAAAATCCCAAATTCACGTCCATAAATAGTCAGGCGTCCCTGCCAGCCTCAAGTTTGTGTCAGAGCCATGAAGTGGTCAACATGTTGCTGTAAATGTTATTGAGTATCTACTTGACTCATATCTGTCATGATGTATAGGACAGAAATGCTTAACATTCTGAATTTAACAATAAGTATTTTTTTTAATTTCCTTTTACATTTCTTCATTGCATTCTAATTCTATTAATTGTTGTATTTTTGTTTATTATCCAAAACACACTGTTTGTGCTGATGCTAAAATCCTAGGTATTAACATTAAACATCACATCTCCCACAAATCAAAATCTTTTAGTATGTTCAATGTATTAAGTCAATATCGTTGAACATCCTAAATTATAAAGAATGTTTTCTCTCATTGAGTCTCACCCAGGCTAACATGGGAGTGGGACTTGAGAGACTGGGGCACCTTCAACATTAGTTGTCATTATTTAGAAAATTAATAGTTTACCTAGGGCACATTCTCAAGTCTAGAATTAAGCTTGAATTTGAAAACTTTCCAGTGTGAGTGAATTCTCCTCTGTGAACAGCTGGGGGCAGATACCTGCAGTCTGGGGGGAAAGATCCAGCTGCTGTGTTGAGTCTCTCTCCTGAGGTTGTCACCATGGCAGGGCAGAGGGCGTCCTGGCCTCTCACTCCATGGTCGGGGCTCATGGGGAGCCTCTTAGCACTCACAGGATGTTGCACCCCGTCCTGCGCCACCTCATGGACAGAGCAGCGCCTCAGGGCTGGGCTATTTGAGCTCTGGAGCCGGTGTCCGCATGTCGGACACTGTCCAAGATCCATCCATCAAGTGACTTTACTCCAGTGGGACAAGCGCCCTTGTTCAGGTCACTGTCTTAATTGATGTCCTCCTGTGGCACATTCAGTGATAACTGGTGTCTGAGTGTGTCAGGGATGATTTTGTTGGTGGTTTCCGATGTGGGGAGGAATGTAGTTTATCTTCTTCTCCCAGCCCCATCCCCTCCCCTGACCACCCAGGGTGGCCCCGTCGTCAGAGCCAGGAAAAGCCCAGTCCACAGGGAGCTGGCAAGTTACCGCCTGCCCCTGTGAGCCCTCCCGGGGCCTGGCAGGTGGTGGATGGGGTGTGTGGGCTGTGTGGATCCGGAGCGGGAGGGAGGGAGGACATGAAGAAAGAGAGAGGAGGGACGAGGAGGGAGAAATTTTGCAGAAGCGAGTGTGAAGGGCCGAGGTCTGGGTCTCCTGGGATGTGAATTTGTTTGTCTCTGAGAAATGTGACTAGTTTTCCCTTCTGAACCCATTTGTCTGCATTTGTTTGGATTTTTATTTTGTGATTCTGCAACCTTGGTCTCGTAGACAGTGTGTGATTTAGGGATGCAGACTAACATCTCTCACGCAGTCACCACAGCCCTCCAAGGCCACAGCCCCCACTCTGTCCACATACCGCGACCCCTGCTCTCCCCTTCCCACTGGAAATAAAAAATCTCTGACTATGGAGTAGAGGCTCCAGGAGCAGCTGGGAAGGAGGGAGCGCCCTGCGTGGGAGGTTTGGCTGTGGCTGGAACAGCCTCCTCTTACCTGCTTTTTCGCATATAAACTTTAAAACAGCATTTCCAATAAAAGTCGAAAACGTTGCTTTGCCCATCAATAGGGAAAGGTGAATTTATACACCTTCAAGCACAGAGTCAGGGCATCTTTTGTAAGAGTTAAACTTTATTATTGTATATTGACATTTTAGCAGACATGGAAAAAATTATCCCGATGTGGAAAAAACCTGAATCAGAAATCTCCTGTGCCTGTGCATGCCAGCTGCTGCCTCCTGGCCCGGCACTCTCTCCATCATAGGTTGAGGGGCAATAGTAACATGCGTGGGTTGTTAATGAGAATTAATTGAGAGTGCCTTTACTTTTGGATAGAAGAATGCTAAAGAGAACACACTGCGATCATGAAATGCATCATGCAAAGATTGTTTTCATGGGGAAGATGCAGTTGTCAGACTCATCCATAGAGTTGCATTCTCTGTGGACAAGTCAGCGCCTTCTTCTAGGCACACCGCCAGTCTAAGGAGGAGGAAATCGAGAACCTTCCCCTCAAAGTCAGTGAAGAAATTGACTTTGGGGATAAATGAATCTAGCAAAGAGGTGAAGGACTCAAAGAGGAAAACTTCCAAACACTGAAAAGGAATATTGGAAGATAAAAAGAAGTGGAAGGACATCCCCAGCAGACAGGTCAGTAGGGTCAGTATTATCCAAAAGCCTCCTACCAAACATAAGTTCCAGAGCCAGTGCCTTTCCAGTGGGAACCTCCATGGCATTCTTGAGAGAAATAGAACAAATATTGCTGAAATTCCTAGGGAATCACAAGAAACTCTCAAATAACCAAAGTTCTCCTGACTAGAAGGGGAGGAAGGGCAGCATTACTCTCCATACATCATGCACAGCCACAAGCCACCACAGGAAAGAACAGTGTGGCGCGATGGAGCCCGTGGGGAAAGTCTCCATCCCGCACACTTGGTGCATAGGTTCAAAGGGTAAATGGAAAACACACTGTCGGGATCTGACACGGGAAGGGCATGACGACCAGGGGGTTGGGACTGTGGTCCCGTCACCCCTGTGGTGCGGTGACACTCAGGAGCAGCCCTGAGCAGCTGCTCAGGCCATGCTGGGGAGAATCTACATGTGAGCGACTCCCAGGCCGTGTGACCGGGACCTGGAATGGACTCGAGCTCGTGGCCACCGGGCCTTCTCCTTGCGAAACTCACTCAGGGGCTGACCACGGTAGAGCCACTGGGAGAGTGTGGGGCACAGTGGCCTGCCCCAGAGAATGGGCATGAGGGTCAGAGCATCACCAGCTCGGTCCTCAGGGTCGGGGAAACGTGTGAGAACCTCGGCCGTGCAGGAGAGATGCCGCGAAGAGACAGGAGTCGGCAACACCGCCCTGCTCTCCTCACAGGATGTTTAAATAAGGAACGACACAGTCCCCAGCGAAGAGGCACAGTGAGTGCCAGAGTTCTCTACAAGACAGTCGGGAAGGAGACCTGCCACACGTCAAGGGGCGACCTGGAACCTGAGGGGAGGTGCCCATGAGCCTGAGGACAGCCCACAGCTTCAAAGTCATAAATGTGAAAAACAGAAAGGTAGTTCTTCACAGCGATGCAGTCTCCTAAGAGCTATTTTATTTTCAAAAATCTCCATCAAGGCGGTGGAGAGTCTCCATCGAAATAGGACGGATGGAACTGAACATGCCCGGCAGCCGCAGGCTTCAGTCGTCCATTCTGACTCCTTCAGTATCACCTTCTGCCCATCTCTGGCAGATTCAGGAGGAGATTCCTCGTCTTTTGAACAGAAACATGAATGTGTCTTAGAGGAAGATGCTCCTGTAGGAATGATGGGGGGGGGACCCCACTCACCTGTCTCCCCTCCCCTCCACAGGGACGGGGACCTCAGTCTCCAGTGAGGCTGTGGGAACCGAGTGTCCTGATCCGGGTCCCGTGACCGTGTGCTCCCAAGGACAGAACCCCTTCACCACCGCTTGGTTTTGGAAAACGTTGATGTGTGAGTTCTAGAACATTCTTTCTACACCAAATACATGTTTTTAACCATGAGCTGGATTCAGTTTATGAACATCACACAGGGAGAGGATTGGCAAAGGATTGCATTATTTTAGGAAACAGGAGCACATTCACAATATGAGAATATGAATTTACAACGAAAAATACTAAAGGGAAGGATCTTTACCTTGTGAATGATGAATGTAGAGTTAGTGGGAAACTGAATAAATGCAGGTGAATAATTGATGATGCCTTGTTTGTTGGAGAATTGGCCCTTCATCAGTCTCCATGCAACCGACTTCATGGCTTGGTTCATCAGACTGTATATGATGGGATTAAAGGTGGGGGGCACCACCGTGTAGAACATAGAAATTACCAGGTCAGACATGGACGGAGACTCTGTGGTTGGCTACAGATAATCAAAGCATCCAGTGGAGACAAACAGCACCACAACCAGCAAGTGGAGAAGGCAGGTGGAGTAGAATTTGGCCTTCCCTTCTGTGAATGGGATCTTCCTGACAGCAGAGAAGATGTGCACATAGGAAATGATGATGAAAATAAAATAGCAGATACTCAACACCACAATGAAGAGAATGGGGACAAGTTCACTCATTAAATTTCCTGAACAGGAAATAGCCAATAACTTGGGGATGTCACAGAAGAACTGGTGGACCACGTTGGACCCACAGAAGGAAAAGGAGAAGGTTCCAGCTGTGTTCATCACAGCATAGAGACCCCCACCCAGCCAGGACACAGCTGTCAGCTGCACACACCTGTCCCTACTCATGATGACGTCATACTGCAGGGGTGGCAGATGGCAGCATAGCGGTCAAGGCTCATCACTGTGAGCAGGTAAAGCTCTGTAGATCCTGAAATAACCACCATAAAGACCTGGAGGACACAGCCAGGGAAGGAGATGGAGCTGCTGTGCCTCAGAGATTTGGCAATGGACTTGGGGACCGTGGATGAAATGAGGCAGAGGTCCTAGAAGAACAGACTCCTCAGGAAGAATTACATGGGGGTGTGGAGGTACCAGTCCAGGGTGGTGATGAGGACGATGAGCCCGTTCCCCAGCAGGGCGCACAGGTCAACCAGGGAGAAGAGCAGCGGGTGCAAGAAGCCCATGGTCCCCTGGGTGGGGAACCCCAGAAGGATGAATTCTCTCACTATGGTCAGATTGGACACCCCTAGAGCCGTCATCTGTACAAAAAAAAAAAAAAAAAAAAAAGAGGAAGAAAACTTTGTCATATCTTCCAATGTTGAACACAAAATGGGATATCAACATATAACAATCACACAATCTATTTATGCTAATTGTTATCTGAGCAAATTTATATTTTATCTCATGTGAATGCGCTATTGATATATTGTCCAAGCATGTGTCCATAAATTTGTGAAGAAATTAATTTTTAAATGACCATGATAAAACCTGAATATCAGATTGCTCAGTAAACTGAATTGAGAGACCACCAGTGCCCATTCATTCCCTGGCCCGCGGATCCCCCTCCTGCCAGGCCCCAGCGTCTCTGCCCAGCACACCTCCCAGAGGTTGTCCAGGGCACAGCCCCAGAGGATACAAGGTGAAGCCCAGCCCCTCCCCACCCTGGAGAGCTTGTCCCTGCTCCTCCAGCATAGCCCTGGTCTGGGGAGGCCCCACAATAACGGGTGTGCAGGGAGCTGGGGTGTGCGTGTCCCCGTTTGCTGTTCCCCTGGACCCGACACTGTCCTGTAGCCGAATGATCTGGGCTCGGCTTCCCCTTGCGACGTGTCCTTACACCTCCTCTGTCATATTCCTGCCCCTGTGGCCTCACTGCTGCCTCCTGGTCCATCCCCTCGTCTCCTCATCTCCCTGCCCCTGATTCCCCACATCTGAGGACACAGAGACCACATTTCCCGCAGTCTCCTCCTGGGTCACACACACATGTCTCTCCTACAGGATGGGCTCGTCCACCCCGGGTCCCTCCCGGCCACTCTGTCCCCTTCAGACTCATGCACGTCTGTGCAGGGAGGAGGCCGCTCCGGGGCTCAGCCAGATGGTCTGTGCGTGTGGCTGTCCCTGCTGGTCCCAGGGCCCCAGGTCCCACGGGTGCAGGTTTGTTCCTCCCCCAGGGCCATGCATGAGTGGGGACGCCTGGACACGGGGCAGCCCTGCTCTCTCTCCTCCCCTCCAATCTCACCCTCTACCCCCTCTGTGGGGTGATGGAGGGGCAGGCCCTGGGGAGGCAGGATTTTTTAGGAGAATATAGTAATACAAAATAATTGCAACACATTGGTGGGAATAATTCCAGAAATTTCATGAAAACATGAAAATAAATCAGGGTTCATGGTGCTGAAAAATGTTGACATCTGTCACGTGACATATTTAAAATGGATAAAATAACGTGACATATCTCCCCATGCCCTGATTAAATACTGTGACTCATTTTACAATTACACTGACAATCCCTGAGTGTGGAGTTGGGGAAAAATCCCAAGTTCACGTCCACAAATAGACAAATGTCGATGCCACCATCTTGTTAGTGCCAGAGCCATGAAAGGGTCAACATATTGCTGACAAGTTACTGAATTGCTTCCTGACTCATATCTGTCATCCTATTCAGGAGAAAAGGCATAACATTCTGAATCGAACAATATGTGTAATTTTTAATTCCCTCTGGAATGTCTTCATCACCATCCAATTCTATTGATTCCTGTGATTATATTCAGTGCCCAGAACCCACTGAGTGTGCTGATGCTCATCACAGGTGTGCAGTAGAAATAGTCACATCTCCCATGTATCAAAACCTAAGCTCAATGTATTAAAAGTCAATGTGTTTGACCGTCGTAAATTACAAGAGAAAATGTTTTCTCTCACCGAGTCTCACCAAGGCTGAAAGGGCAGTGGGACATGACAACTTGGGCCCTGTCAGCATTAGTTGTTGTGATTTACAAAGTGAAAAGCTTAACTCCGGCACCTTCTCCAGTCTAAAATGAAGCTTGATCTGAAAACCCTCAAGTGTGAGTGGATTCTCCCCTGCAAACGGCTGGGGGTAGATACCTGCAGTCTCGGGGTGAAGTTCCCACTGCCGTGTCGAGTGTGTGTCCTGAGGTTGTCCCCATGGCAGGACAGAGGGTGTCCTGACCTCTCACTCCATGGTCGGGGCTCGTGGGGAGCCTCTGAGCACTCACGGGATGCTACACCCTGTCCTGTGCCATCTCATGGACAGAGCAGGGCCTCAGGGCTGGGCTATTTGAGCTCTGGAGCTGGTGTCCGCATGTTGGACACTGTCCAAAATCCATCCATCAAGTGACTTTACTCCAGAGGGACAAGCACCCTTGTTCAGGTCACAGTCTTAATTGGTTTCATCCTGTGGCTCATCCCAGTGATCATTAGTGCCCTGAGTGTGTCAGAGGCCATTTCCTTAGTTTTTACCCCTGTGAGGACAGGACCTGTTCCCCCCTCAGGCCCATCACCCCCCTGATGTCTGCAGGTACCATGGTGTCCCTGTTGTCAGAGCCAGGATGAGCCAGTCCACAGAGAGCAGGAAAGTCGCTGCCACCCCCGTGTGCCCTCCTGGGCCTGGCAGGTGTTGGGTGATGTGCTGGCAGGTCGGGAGGGGCCGAGTGGGGGACAGGGCGAGCAGGACATTGAGCAGACACCCCGGACCGGGTGGAGACGGGGCAGAGGCTGGATCCCCTGAAGTGTGAGCATTGGCACTGCGGCTACTCTCCCTGTCCTGACGCTCCCGCCGGCCCCTCTAGTGCCTGAGAGTCTGACTTGCTGCTGACCTCGCGTGAACATCGCCTTCACATGGACAGTCCTGCCTGGGTGCGTGTGGAGTGGACACAGCTGGGCTGGGGTCCCCTGTGGGGCAGGGGTCTGGGTCTGCCTGTGCCACCCAGGCCGCTGCCTCGGCCACCCAAGCCCGGACAGCAGCCGGGGAATCGTGGCCAGCTGCTAGGAGGGGAGGACAGGACTCTGGGGATGCTGAGGAACCTGCATGCCAGGAGCCTCCTCCACGCGAGTGGCCGGCAGCAGGTCACTCTCCGGCATCAGAGCCAACCTGACAGTGGTCAGCAGAGAGCTGTCCACGCCCGGGGGAGCTGTGTGGCCTCTGAGGCCTGGGGAGGGACATGAAGTGACCAAAGTCCGTTTCCTCCCCTGACGCAAAGTGACCCCTTCATGTGAGGTCCCGGCTGGGTCTGCGGGACGGGAGGACACACAGGACAGTCCCAGAACTCCCCAAATGGCTCTGCGAGGCGGAGGTGGGGGGTCAGGCAGTATCTGCTTGGAGCCCGGGACTGGCCGAGTCCGGGGTGAAGGATCACGTGCTGCCCAGCAGGGACATATAATGGCCACAGACAGGAGGATGCCTGGCGCTTCACCCAACTCTGGGGATCCCCGTGGGTGTCGTTTAGTGGGACAGACCCTGCACCCCAAATGCTCGCTCGTGTGCCCACATGTCCCCCCACCTCGGCCTTGCAGACGACACATGCCTACACCCCTGGGGGATCCTGCCTCTAGGCACTGTGACCACTGATGCTCTGGATGCCCTAGACCGCACGGGAGATGACACCCACTTCTTCCTGCTCGGCCTGAGTGGTATGGGCAGGTGGTGTCAGCACCGGGCGGGGTGTCCTTTAGGCCTCAGGGAGAGGGTCATGAGTGGCTGGAGGGGCTGGGGTGCTTCTCACGTGGGTTGTGGGGGATCCCACATCCTCACTTAAACTCTTCTGGTAGAAACGCCTCAGCCAATGAAGGGAATGATCAGTCCTTCCTGCTAACCCCAGCTGAGAAAGGCTTCTCAGTCCCAGGAGCACATTCCCCACATTTAATCGCTCTGGATACAGACTCGAGTCTGTCCACCATGTGGATCCCGGTGTCCAGCACCCGCTGAGGGAAGGGGACATGTGGAAAGTGTGGGCTGAGTGTGAGGAGCTGAAGTGTCGTCATCGGCAGCTCTCAGAGGTCCCAGGTAGCAGCAGGACAGAGTCTGCCCAGCTTATTAGATGTTAACGCTGAATAATGACACCATCACACCCTGGACTCCACTGGCCCCGCAGGATGAGCCCAACCCGGGATGGGAACAGACACATCCGTGCTAGGGTCAGGACGTGCCAGCGAGCTCAGAACAGAGTCTGGAGCCTGAATCCACCTGCTCATGACTCTGCAGGCACCGTTGTGTCCTCCTTAGAGACTGTCCGTGTCAACCATGGCCCGTGTCTCGACTGGGGTGCTGTTCCCTGTTGTGGTGGGTACACACGTGTGTGGATGGAACTCACCCTTGTAAGTAGTATGGGGTACACATGGCTTCTCCCCGCGCATGGCCTGTGCTCTCAGTGGTTTCTGAGGCACATGAGTGCTCTTGTGTGGGTTGGCCGCTTGTTTATTACCCTTGGTGTTCCCTGTCCTTGAATTGTGGAGGCAAGAGGGTGTTCACATGGGTGTTCCATGAAGTGTGAGGGGGGCACCGCACACACAGAGGGGCAGAAATGGAACCCCAAGACAGACAGCAAAGACGTGACAAATGGCAATTATTACCATGACCCCACATCATCGCTCTTGGGAGGTCAAATCCTCTTCTCAACAAAGTCTAGAAGCTTCGCTCAAAGCCAAGACAGAAAGTGTGTAAGGGCACGGATGGGGTCTCTGAGGTTGGTTTCAGATAAGCAAAGCATCCAGTGGAGATAAACAGCACCACAACCAGCAGGTGGGGAAGGCAGGTGGAGTAGAGTTTGTCCTTCCCTTCTGTGGATGGGATCTTCCTGACAGCAGAGAAGATGTGGACATAGGAAATTATGATGAAAATGAAACAGCAGATACCCAAAACCACACTAATGAGGTTGGAGACAAGTTTGTTCATCAAATTTCCTGAGCAGGAAATAGCCAATAACTGGGGGGTGTCACAGAAGAACTGTTGGACCACATTGGATCCACAGTAGGACAAGGAGAAGGTTCCAGCTGTGTTCATCACAGCATAGAGACCCTCACCCAGCCAGGACCCAGCTGTCAGCTGCACACATCTGTCCCTGCTCATGATGACCTCATAGTGCAGGGGGTGACAGATGGCAGCATAGCGGTCAAGTCTCATCACTGTTAAGAGGGTCATCTCTACACCTGCCAAAAAAATCATCATGAAGAGCTGAATGACACATCCCAGGAACGAGATGGAGCTGCTGTGCCTCGGAGAGTTGACAATGGACTTGGGGACCTTGGCTGAGATGAGACAGAGTTCCAAGAAGGACAGACCCCTTAGGAAGAAGTACATGGGGTTGTGGAGGTGCTGGTCCAGGGTGGTGATGAGGACGATGAGCCCGTTCCCCAGCAGGGCACTGAGGTAGACCAGGGAGAAGGGCAGCGAGTGCAGGAAGCCCATGGTCCCCTGGGTGGGGAATCCCAGGAGGACAAATTCTGTCACAGCCATGAGATTGTTCACCCCTGGGGCCATCATCTATATAAAAGAGGAAAGAGAAACAAAATTTTATTTCTTCCAATATTGAAAATAGAATGGGTTATCAATACAAGATAATAACTGAATGTACTTTCTACATGATTATTCCTTCCAGTTCTATGGACACTAATATCATCTATGTCCGCTGTTTCATTCAACCCATTTATTTCTACCTCATGTGAATATGTTATTATTACACTCTCCACATAAGTCCTGAAAATTGGTGAAAACTGAAAATTTAATCTGTCACCTACAAAACTTGAACAAATTAGAATCTCGTATTTGTCAAAAAAATCAACAGAGCTTCCACGCTAAGCTCATCAACCAGTTGTGCTGCTTCCCCTCCTGCCCAGGATCTAGGTCTCTGCCCAGCACACCTACCAGAGGTTGTCCAGGGCACATCCCCAGAGGACAAGTGACCATCCCCAGACCCTCCTCACCCTGGAGAGCCTGTCCCTGCTCCTCCAGCAAAGCCCTGTCTGGGGAGGCCCCAAAGTGACGGGTGTGCAGGGAGATGGGGTGTACAGGTCCCATTTTCTTGCTCCCTGGAACCGAACACTGTCCTGGAAATGAATGATCTGAGTTTGGTGTCCCCGTTGCGCGTGTCCTGACGCCTCCTCTATCAGATTCCTGCCCCTGTGGCCTCACTGCTGCCTCCTGGTCCGTCCCCTCTTCCCCTCATCTCCCTGCCCCTGACTCCCCACATCTGAGGACCCAGAGACCTCATTTCTCGTGGAGTCTCCTCCTGGGTCACACCCACACGTCCCTCCTGCAGTATGGGCTCGTCCACCCTGGGTCCCTCCCAGCCCCTCTGTCCCCCTCAGACTCATGCACATCTGTGCAGGGAGGAGGCCGCTCCGGAGCTGAGCCGGGCGGTCTGTGCGTGTGGCTGTCCCTGCTGGTCCCAGGGCCCCGGGCCCCCGGGTGCAGGTTTGTTCCTCCCCAGGCCCAAGCATGAGTGGGGACGTCTGGACACGGGGCAGCCCTGCCCTCTCTCCTCCCCCCAATCTTATCCTCCCCCCCTCTGCTGGGTGATGGAGGGGCAGGCCCTCGGGAGGCAGGATTTTTAGAAGACTATAGTAATATAAAATAATTGCATCACATGGGTTTGAATATTCCCAAAATTTAATAAATACAAGATAAGAAATCAGGATATTGGTGGTGAAAAATGTTGACATCTGCTGAGTGACCTTAACTACATATTAAAATGGATAAAATAACTTGACACATCTCCTCCAGGCCCTGTTTAAATACTGTGAATCATTTTGCAATTATACGGACAATCCCTGAGTATGGAGTTGGGTAACAATCCCAAGTTCACATCCATAAAAAGTCACACGTCCCTGCCAGAGTCACATTCATGTCAGAGCCATGAAGCCATCAACATGTTGCTGCAAAAATTATTGATTTTCTACTTGACTCATTTTTGTCATAATGTTTGGGACAAAATGGCACAACATTCTGAATTTAACAACTAGTTTTATTTTTTAATTTCTTCTGGAATTCCTTTGTTACAATCTAATCCCATTCATCGTTGTGATTTTATTCAGTGCCCAAGACACACTGAGTGTCCTAAAGCTAAATTCTCAGGTTTGAAGCAATAATCGTTGTTAGCTTTGCGCAGTGGCAGTATCGTAGCCAATGAGGTTTATCCGAGGCGCGATTATTGCTAATTGAAGCAATAATCGTCACATCTCCCATATATCAAAACCTATGATCAATATATTAAAAGTCAGTATCTTTGAGCATCATAATTACAAGAGAATGTGTTTTCTCTCACCGTGTGTCACCCAGGCTGACAGGGCAGTGGGACATGACGACTTGGGCCCCGTCAGCATTAGTTGTCATGATTTACAAAGTGAATAGTTGAACTATAGTGCGTTCTCCAGTCTAAAATGAATCTTGACCTGAAAACCCTCAAGTGTGAGTGGATTCTCCCCTGCAAACGGTTGCGGGGGGAAGTTCCCGCTGCTGTGTCAAGTCTCTCTCCTGAGGTTGTTCCCATGGCGGGACAGAGGGTGTCCCAACCTCTCACTCCATGGTCGGGGCTGGTGGGGAGCCTCTGAGCACTCACAGGATGTTTCACCCTATCCTGTGCCACCTCACAGACAGAGCAGGGCCTCAAGGCTGGGCTATTTGAGCTCTGGAGCTGGTGTCCGCTTGTTGGACACTGTCCACATTCCAGCCTTCAGGGACCTTCCTCCAGAGTGAAAGTGTGTGTTTACTTGACTGTGTTAATTGGAAGGTCCTACAGTGAGTCTCAGCGAGTAATTATCACACTTGGTGTGTAGATGTGATTTTGTGTCTGACTCACACCTCTATGAATATGAATAGACAAATCCTCATATTCAGGTTCCATTCCCCACCTGTCATGTCCAGCGTGGTGGGCACCATCTGTCATTACAGTGTCCTGAGTCCCTGTCTAGACAGGTGGACAGTCGTCCGTCACCCCCCATGTCCCCTTCATGGAGAGACCCTGGGGATGGGCGTTAGGGGGATACGGAACGGCCTGAAGCAGGAGGGAAGTGAAACAGAGAGGTAGGAGGGACACCAGGGAGGGGAGTGGGATGGATAGACAATGGACGTCCAGCATAAGTGAGTGACCACGGGGGTCACAGCCATTCGATAAGAGAAACTTTACTCATCTCTGAAATTGTGTATCCTGTGGTTCTTTTCCACCCCTGCCCCTTCCCTGCACTTACATTAGAATTGTCCTTTTTTTGGGATAATTTGCTTTTAATCTTTAGGAAATAGTATTTTAGAGTTTTTGCTCATAGTGTCATATGCTTAGGTTTGTTGTCTGACGATGGTGACATCACACATGGAAACAGGCGTTTATCTGCTTGAGTTTACTCTTCTGTAGGGGATGGGGCAGGACCTGCTTCACTCTGCTGCATGTGTCTCTCTGCTTCTCCCAGCACCATCTCCCCACTTTCCTGCTCCATTTCCTGCTCCGGCTCCTCTGCCATAGAGTCACTGTCCATCCTGATGAGGGTGGGTTCCTGGGCCCTTGTTGTATCCAGGGGTCTGTGTGTCTCCTATTCTCTAGTGCCATGCTGCTTTAATTATTAGAGCTTTATTGTATGGACTGGAGTCTGAAAGTGTGCTTCTCCCTGTCTTACTCATTTTTGTCAAGACTGTTTGGATAGTTGGTGTCTTTTGTAGTTCCATATGCAGGGTCATCAGCAGTTTGCTCAGGGGAGGCGCAGCCAGAGCTGGCTCTGGTGGGCCTGACGCTGCGTGCCCTGAGCACTTCAGAGTATCTGGGCCGGGATGCAGGCGCCTCACTGCTGAGCTGAGACGTGGGTCCAGCAGCTGCGCCCTGGGCCTGCTCTCCTGTGGTTCATGCCAGGCTGGGTACAGTTGGCATGTCAACCCAGGGCTAGTGCCCAGGCAAGCCTCCGTGCCCCGGGTTGCACCTGTGGGCAGGGCCCCTGGAACACCGAGACTGGACAGAAGGACACTGAGGACTCACGGAGGCTGAGGAGACTCCAGTCACTCAAGGCCAGCCCTGAGGTCTGTTGGTTGTGTGACCTTGGGGGACACCCTCCAGCAGCAGGAGGCCCAGAGCTTTGCCCTTGGTCTCTGCCAGATCCGCTTCCTCCCATTTCTGCCCACGGGGCTGAACTGAGGTGCAGGTCTCTGTCCTCCTGCCTGTGTCTGAGAGTCCACCTTCCCCCAACAAGGCATCATGGCTTTCTCTTCCCACCCCTCAGTGTGGAACGGGCAGTGTCACCCTCATCGGGACTCCCGGTGGGCACGGCACATCATTCTCCCTGCCTCCTCCGTAGAGGTCGCTTGTTTTGAGTCCGTTTCTGAGGACACCGCCTGCCACCCCCTCTGTTGCGTCTTTGACTGGGCGACCGGCCCTGAGAGTGGGCGCCGTGGGTCCACACTGGCCATTGGGGATGGCACCCTCTGCGGCTTCCTTTCCCATCCCCGCTGAGGTTTGGTCTTAGGATGGCCACTGTGGCGTCTCCTTCCTGTCGGGCTCCTGTCCCGGCCCTGGCGCGTCTGTCTTTGCTTTTCCCATGCACCCTGTGCTCTGAGTTGTGGGCATCAGGTGGGCCCGCCAGGGACAAGCACATGGAATCCTGACGTTGTGCCATGACACGTCCTCCACCCTCGCGAGTGGCCTCGGGCTCCAGGTGCCAGACACTTCACCCCGGGCTCTGCCCAGCCGCTGTCTCAGGCCCTGGGGCCAGGCCCGAGCTGGCAGCCATCCAGGGAGTGCGGCCGAGCCCAGCGTGCTCGGGAGGAAGAGAATGTCCATGTTGTCTGTTTGCGTGTGAGCGGGTTTCTCCCTGATAGACGCGAGTGTGAGGGAGATGCAGTTTATGGTCCCACATGTTCTGCCTTTGGAGTCATCTCCTTTGTCTTGTAAATATGCCCCATGGTCTCTTTTCATCCACGATAAGCAAAACTTCTTTCGTTTTGTCTCATGTGTTGTTTGTGTGACAGAGGAACAATCCTCCAGCTGCTCTGAGGAGACAGGGGCCGGGACAAGGCCCAACCGGGTCTGTGCAGGCTGCGCTGCGGGGCTGCGGGGCTGCGGGTGGGGACCCTCGCTTCCCTGACGCATCATGGGTGCCGTGAGCTTGGTGTGGGGGGGAGCCCGGGGTCAGGGGTTGGGGACAGCAGGCCCACTGGCGAGCTGGCAGACGGGGCCTGCACCCAGAGGCGGCAGGGGCGTCGCCTCTGAGCTTGGAGTGCGGGTGGGCAGCCTGCAGCCCCCAAGGCTCGCCTGTGTCTCCCCGGGGCATCATGATTCTAGGCACGGCACGGTCAGCAGTTTCTCAAGTCACCTTTGACAAGAGACCATCCACACTGACTGACAGTGGCCCCGGATGAATCCCGGAGCCGAGCCCTGGGGAGAGGACACCCCCTTACCTCCTGCTTCCCTCCCGGGCGGCAGGGCAGGTGGGGTCAGCACGTGGGTGGGGTGTCCTTTAGGGGCTCAGAGAGAAGGGGGCAGAGGTTGGGGTGCCGCTCGTGGGGTTAACTGGGAACCTGTGTGGTCACTGAGACTGTTGTTGTGTCTCGGCCAACGAGGGAATATCCGCCCATCCCGCCCATCCTGGCTGAGCAGCGTCCAGCCCCGGGCACCCATGAGTGAGACTCAGAAAGCAGACTCAGGTGCTCTGTCTCCTGGGAGACCTCTGTGTGGAGACAGCGGGACAGCGAGTGGGATGGATGAAGAGGATCAATTTGCAACAGTCAGACGCCACAGGAAATCCCCTGACAGAACTAATTCAGGAGACTCAGAGTACATCCAATATTAAAATCAAAAGAAGCATCAGGAATACAGGAGACTTTATGTCTCACAAACTTTCACTTGTGACACTGTCAAGGATGTTCAAGTGGCTGCAGGTGTGAGGCAGGTGGACGAGCCCAGGAGCCAAGATGGTTTCAACCTGAATAAAAGGTGTGAGAGGCTGCAGGCTCCTGAAGTCCCCCAGGAAAATGTCTCTGGGGGTCTGTCCACCGTATTGGATTGGGGTGTCTCTTTCTGTTGCTGGTTTTGTAGTATTTGTGTACTTTGGACACTAGCCCTTGTCAGGTTTGTGATATGCACGATTTTCTCCCAGTGCAGGGGCCTATTTTAGGGATGATGTCTTCTGAGGCACAGAAGCTCTCTAGTGTGGGGGGCACTTATCCCTACATGCTCTTCTTCCCTGGTCCTTGGTGTGTGTCCCCAAGTTCATCTGTGGGGTGAGTGTGCAGTGAGAAGCACCTGTGTGTTCCTTCTGGTATTTTAAGGGGTTATCTAATGCAAATTTTTAACCCATTCCAAATTGTTCTAATAGTAAGGAAAATAGAAATCCAAACTGTTGTCACCTGTGAGAAGGGACCAATCAAGAGACTGGACACAGCAAAAAGGTGAGGGAGGGAGAGAAAAGGCCTCTCACCTCTGCTGGGAATTAGCGTAGAGACATCTTCAGACACTAACAACAGGACAACCACAGGATGGAGCAACCACATCTGATATTTGTCCCAGATGTGCAGACTCTACAGTGCAGAACATGCACACCTGTGTTCCCAGCAGCACCGTCCACTGTTGCTGGCCATGGCCCCAAACCAAGTGCTAGGGACAGAGGAGTGAATAAAGAATGTGGATCCACACTGAATGGAATACCACATGGCTATAAAAGAGGTGAACTAGTGTCCTTAGGGACCAAAGTGGATGTTGGAGAGCGTATGCTAGTGAGATAAGTCAAAAAGTGAAAGATATTGGCTGCTCTCACCCATCTGTGGATTATAATATAAAAAGCCAACAATTAAAAAATTATAGTGGCATACAGCAAAAGGAAATGTTGGACTGAGTGCAAAAATTTGCTCATTACCAGACATAACAGGGGAGGAGATAGGAGTGTGGACAGAGGGGCCGGGCACTGCAGGGCATTTAGTAGATTCTGAGTGGACACTGGTGCATGTGGGGGAGTGAAAAGTGGCCCACAGTGAAAACAGTAAAAGTGAAAATGAGTCTTCTCCTTTGATAAAAACAAATAGCAAATTAGCGTGATATTGTGATGAAACACTCATGGTAAAGATCCCTTCTCAACAGACACTTACTGGATTTGTTCAAGGAAAAGCAGAAAATACATCAACAGGAATCTGACCAGGGAATGACGTCATATCCCAAGGTCATGGGGACTGTGCTCTCATGCTATCGCGGAAAAGAATATTACTTTCAGAGTTTTTCTAACTCAGGTTTCATTCTGAAATTTGAATGGACGAGTAATGTCTGGTGATTAACTACATTTTATTATCACAAATAGTTTCATGGACAAAATGTGCTCATTGGTCAGGAGAGTGACCTGCTCCCAGAGTGGAGCAACATCACCCCAGCTCACGTTCTCACTGTTAGGGAAACAAGAAAGAGAACCACTGTGACTGCAGTGCAGATGTGTGGAATTATTTTAAAAAGTTGCAAATATCACCAAGCTTTAGTTTGCATAATGTTTTACATCATAAAAAAAAAACAGTTCCCAAGTGGAGGAAAAGTGAACTTAAGTGTAATCTACAAGAAGGTGGAGAAGACCTGGTAGAGGAGCAAGATGCAATCTGGAAAAGTAAGGGAACCTAAAAATCAACACAATGCCAAGTTACAAATTTTAAACTTTTAAGTAGAAATATAGGTCTTCAAAGATAATTCAGATAACTTGACTTTTGAAAACACCACATCGAGGGGTGCTGTCACGTTGACATCCAAACAGGCATCATAGAAATTAATATTCCATCCATTCCAGGTTTCACTCATAAATTCCTATTAACCAAGGGAACGTCCATCCTTCCACCTCTGGCAGAGTCAAGTGTGGTTTCCTTTGTCATTTGAGCAGGAACAGGAACTTCTCCTAGAGGAAGACACCCCATGAGGAATCATGAGGAATGGGAGTTCACTCAACCTCTCCCCTGCCATCAACGAGGACAAGGCCCTCAGTGGAGACACACACAGGCTGTGGGAACCGAGCCCCAGGACTGGGGTCCCGTGGCTATGTTGTCCTGAGGACAGACCCTTTTACCACTGCTTCACGTTATGTAAATGTTGGTGAATGTGAGTTATAGAACATTCTTTCTACACCAAATACAAGTTTTTAACCACAAGCTGGATTCAGTTTATGAACATCACACAGGGAGGGCTTGGGGGAAGGCTTGCAGCAATTTAGGAAACAGGAGTCCAGTGAGGATTATGAGAATATGAATTTGTGACAAGGGAATATTCCTAATGCAAGAAATTGATGCTTATAAATGATGACATGACATACAGTTGGGGGAAAAAGCTGAATTAATGAGGGGTTATAATTTGTAGATTTGTGATATCTCACATCGTGGAGTAATGCCTATTTATCAGTCTCTCCACAGCTGTAGAGTCACTCTCCATCCTGATGAGGGTGGGTTCCTGGGCCCTCCTTATATTCCAGTGGTCAACCTGTCTGTTTTTGTACCAGTGCCATGCTGCTTTAACTATCAGAGCTTTACTATATAGTTTTAAGTCTGAAAGTGTGTTTCTCCTTTCGTACTCATTTTTGTCAGGTTTGTATTGGCTGTTTGTGGTCTTTTGTATTTCCATATGCTTTTCTGTATTGTTTGTATCATATGTTTGAAAATGCCATTGAAATTTTCATTTGGATTGCATGAATCTGTAAATTGCTTTGAGTCAGATGGATATTTTGTAATCCTGATTCTTCCTGTCCATGAGGAGGTCATATCTTTCCCTTTTTTTGTGTTTCCTATTTATTCTAAGAATGTCTTTGTTTTCTGTATATCTTCAGTTTCTCTTTTAGGGTGACTCCTAGGTAATTTTATGATTATATGTAAGATTGCCTTCTCATTCTTCTCTCCTGATTCATTTTTTGCACGTAAGAAGACAATTGATGTTCATGTGTTGATTTTGTAATTTTCAAGTATACTGAAGTGGCTTATTTAATTTAATTTGTTTTTCAGTGGAGTCTTTAGAGTTCTCGATATATATTACCTTGGTGTCCACAACAATTTTCATTGTGCTTACATTTTTAAATTCATACAACCTTGAGACATTTAATGTTTATTACATAAATATTTTAATAATATTATACAAAGTTGGCAGTGAATGTCTCAAAAATGTGAATAATGCTCGAATTGAGGTTCTTAATACATATATTAAATTCTCATTATATCCCACCAGTGAATGATAACAGTATCAAGAATTGATATTAAGAAATTAATTTATGGGCAGGAAAATTAAAAATAACAATCACTTAAAAGAACAGTATCAAGTTGTCATCACAGATTCCAAATATCCAGATGTTGACATTTTCCAACCTTTCCTGGCAGCCTCCATATTTACTTTGTGCCTGCATGGTTCTCACCTGAGCAAGGTCAGCCTGAATAGCCTCCTCACAAGGCAAACTGTTTGATAATGACTTAAATGTCTGATATCCAGTTGGAACTACATTTTTATCATGAAATATGTTGCTGTGAAATTTTCAAATATTGGCCATCACAGACGGGAAAACAAAGGTGGATGCAGTCAGCAGAGAGGAGCTGAGGCCAGACAGCAAGTGACAATCATGGGGGCATTTCACTCCCCCAATTTAAATCTCCTTCAATTCCTTACATGTCTTTAAAAGTATACTAAATGATAGTATAATTTCATTGCACGTAAATTTGATGAGTTATTTTTTTTTTTTTTCATTTCAACGTGCTTGTGAAAAATGCAGAAATTCTAGGTATGATTCCTCTTGATGACCTGCCCGGCCAGGGCATTGTCCTGCCACCCCGCCCACTCTAGGGGATGAAATAAATGGGGACAACACTCCTGTAAAGTGTGGGGTGAGGTCACGGATGGCATCCCTGACACATTTATGGAAATACTAGTTATGAGGCAGGCTACCAGCTATCATTTTGTTTTGACCATCATAACTTGTTAAGTTCTCTTAATGTATCTCAAAAATTCCTATGTAGTGCACTTTGGAATTTTATTTTTTTTTGTAATTATACTGCACATGAACCTAACTTTCTTATTTCTTGTGTCCACCATGGGTGAGTGTGATTATGGCAAATGCAGGCGACACTACACCAGTGTTTCCGGGAGGGTCTCCACCACGTCACGTGTGTCCTTATCGAACAAGGTCTTGACTACTCAGATTCTAACTTCGAATCCTCAGGCCTTATTTATGCTATGAAGGCCTCACTCACTAAGGGATCTCTGTCCTGCCCGTGGCCCCTCATCCCACCTGTGACCAAGAAAACATTAAAGGCGAAGCCGCCTTAGAGACTGGAGATGCTGCCCCCGTGAGAGAAATTCTGCTCACGACTGAGATGAAACCCAACCATCACCCCTCTTGGCCTGGAGCATAGAAATGGAGACCAGAAAATAGTGTCTGCAAGTTCAGTGACCTCCATTGTACAGAGAATATAAAAGAACACCTAAGTGTAACAAAGAAGAACAATCAATGCCAATAGTGTCTACGAGTAGCAGACTGTATGAAGTCACCATAAATATAATTTAAAAATGAGCATATATTTTAAAATTGTGTAATGGAATTATATGTAATAAGAAAAATATGAAGAGGAGTATGATTCAATAATTTAAAATATGTGTCTCATAATGGAGTGATGAAGTCATCTTCTCTATTACATTTAGTTTTGTCTCCCCTTCAACAGTCTCCCCACAGCCAACTTCATGGCTTGGTTCCTCAGACTGTAGATAATAGGATTAAAGGTGGGGGGCACCACCTTGTAGAACATAGAAATGACCAGGTCAGACAAAGATGGAGTCTCTGAAGTCGGCTTGAAATAATCAAAGCATCCAGTGGAGAGAAACAGCACCACAACCAGCAGGTGGGGAAGGCAGGTGGAGTAGACCTTGGCCTTCCCTTTTGTGGACGGGATCTTCCTGACAGCAGAGAAGATGTGGACATAGGAAATGACGATGATAATGAAACAGCAGAAATCCAACACCACACCAATGAGAATGGGGACAAGTGCACTGATTAAATTTCCTGAGCAGGAAATAGCCAATAACTGCGGGATGTCACAGAAGAACTCGTGGACCACGTTGGACCCACAGAAGGACAAGGAGAAGGTTCCAGCTGTGAACATCACAGATATGACACACCCACACAGCCAGGACACAGTTGTCAGCTGCACACACCTGTCCCTGCTCATGATGAAATCATAGTGCAGGGGGTGGCAGATGGCAGCATAGCGGTCAAGGCTCATCACCGTGAGTAGGTAAATCTCTGCACCTGCAGAAAGAATAATCATGAAGACCTGGATGACACAGCCCGGGAAGGAGATCGAGCTGCTGTGCCTCAGAGAGTTGACAATGGACTTGGGGACCGTGGCTGAGATGAGGCAGAGGTCCGAGAAGGACAGACTCCTCAGGAAGAAGTACATGGGGGTGTGGAGATGCTGGTCCAGGGTGGTGATGAGGACGATGAGCCTGTTCCCCAGCAAAGTGAACAGGTAGACCAGGGAGAAGAGCAGCGGGTGCAAGAAGCCTACGGTCCCCTGGGTGGGGAACCCCAGGAGCACGAATTCTGTCACGGCTGTGAGATTCATCCCCCCTGGAGCCATCACTGCATGAACGTCTAGAGGAGTGAAGTGCCGGGAACATCTACCATTGCTGGACCTGCGGTGTCTCTCTGCAGGTGACCAGCGCTGTCCTTCCCCACTGACCTCTCTCCATGCTCTGTTCAGCGTCTCCCCCACAGTAATATCAGAACCTGCTCTGCTCAGCCTCTCCAGCTTCAGTGACCCCCCAGGTGCTGCCACTGACCACGACGCCTGTGGGAGATGCTGAAGGGCAGAGAGTTCAACTGACCTCAGCTTCCTGAGCAGTCTCCTTCCGTCTCACCATGTCCTGTGCCTGGGCACCCCTGAACCACTGACCCCAGCCCCTGTTCTGCCAATCCCGGGCCCCAGGTCAGCACAACTCCCAGGAGTGGACCCTCCAAGAAGACTCAGGAACATGAACGTTCAAGCTCACACCAAATCTGACCTGTGGATCTCAGCTCCCAAGTTCCAGCAAATCAAATGCCAGTTGCAGCTCCAGGTGCATATTTTGGGAGCAAGTGGACACTGATGGTCCCAAGTCTGTTCCTGGTCTGTGCCCATGTTCATCATCACAGAAGTAGGTGGAGTGTCCTGCGTGCCCATATTGCCATCTGAACACTGGCTGCCCCTCGCCCCTGCATTGTATATGCTGAGAGGGTGACCACTCCTGCTCCTCCCGGTCATTGTCCTTCCTCGTTGTTTACCGGAGGAGCTAAGGTGGTTTCTCCTGCAGCTACTTCTTCCCATGGTCACATCCACACGTCCCTCCTGCAGGATGGGCTCATCCACCCCTGGGTCCTGCCAGCCCCTCTGTTTCCCCATCACACTCATGCATGTATTAGGACGCTCCTGGGCTTAGCCGGACGGTCTGTGCCAGTGGCTGTCCCTGCCAATCCCAGGGCCCCGGGTCCCCCAGGTGCGGGTTTGTTCCTCCTCCCAGGCCTGTGGGTGAGTGGGGACATCTGGACATGGGGCAGCCCTGACCTCTCTCCTCCTCCCCAATCTCACCCTCTCCCTCCTCTCCGGGGATGATGGACGGGCAGGTCTGGTGATGGAAGGATTTTTGTAATGTAGTAATATAAAATATTTGCAATAATTTGGTGGGAATAATGCCAAATAATTTAATAAAAACAAGGAAATAAATTAGGGTACTGGTTTGTTAATAATGTTGACAGCTATTGAGTGATTTATATAAAAATCATAAAATAAAATTTGTCATATAGTTCCTCCAGGCCCTGTTTAAATACTGTGATTTATTTTACAAAATCGCTAACAATCCCTGAGTGATGGAGTTGGGGATGAATCCCAAGGTCACATTCATAAATAGTCACTCATCCCTGCCATCCTCATGCTAGTGTCAGAGCCATGAAGCCGTCAACATGTTGCTGTGAGAGTTTTTGATTTTCTACTTGGCTCATATCTGTCATAATGTGTAGGACCAATGGGCATAGCATTTTGAATTTAACAATAAATACTTTTTATTTTTTTTCTCTGAAATTTCTTCCATACAATCTAATTACATTAATTTTGTTATTTTGTTTAGTATCCAAAACACACCGAGTGTGCTGATGCTAAAATTCTAGGTATGAATCAAAAATCGTCACATATCCCATAAGTCAAAATCTTCTAATATGATCAAAGTATTAGTCAGTATCTTTGAGCATCTTAAATTACAAGAGAATATGTTTTCTCTCACTGAGTCTCACCCAGGCTGACAGGGCAGTGGGACATGATGACTTGGACCCCATCAGCATTAGTTGTCACGATTTACAAAGTGAATAGTTTAACTGCTGTGCTTTCTCAAGTCTAAAATGAGGCTTGAATCTGAAAATTTCCAAGTGTGAGTGGATTATCCCCTGCAAACTGCTGGGGGCAGATACCTGCTGTCTGGGGGTGATATTCCCTCTGCCGTGTCAAGTCTCGCTCCTGAGGTTGTCCCCATGGCAGGACAGAGGGCATCCCGGCCTCTCAGTCCATGGTCGGGGCTCGTGGGGAGCCTCTGAGCAGTCACAGGATGTTCCTCCCCATCCTATGCCGCCTCATGGACAGAGCAGGGACTCCAGGCTGTGCTATTTGAGCTCTGGAGCTGATGTCCGCTTGTTGGAGACTGTCCACATTCCAGCCCTCAGGGACCTTCCTCCAGAGGGAAAGTGTGTGTTTACCTGACTGTGTTAATTGGAGTTTCCTGCAGAGTGTCTCACCAAGTAGTTATCAATCTCGGTGTGTAGATGTGATGTTGTGTCTGGCTCAAGCCTCCCTGGACGTGAATAGACAAATCCTCACTTCCAGGATCCATTCCCCACTGTCGAGTCTGCCATGGTGGGCACCATCAGTCATAACAGTGCCCTGAGTCCCTGCCTAGACAGCTGGACAGTCGCCCGTCACCCCCCGTGTGCCCTTCATGGAGAGGCCCTGGGGATGGGCGTAAGGGGGATGTGGGAAGGCCTGAGGTGGGAGGGAAGGGACACGGAGAGAGGCAGGAGGGAACCCAGGGAGGAGAGGGGGTGGAAAAAAATGGACGTCCAGCAGAAGTGAGTGACAACTGAGATGAAGCCCAACCATTGCCACTCTCGGCAGGGATCAAAGAATGGAGAACAATAAAATGATGCTGAGGTCCAATCACTCCAGTACACACAGAATACCAGAGAACATCTCAGTGCTAAAAAGAGCAAAATTTAAGCTATAGGAGTATATGAAGTATCTTAAATATAATTTAAAAATAAGCATATATTTTTAATTATACAATGGAATTAAATGTAACTATAAGAATATAAAGAATGGTGAAAATTTAAAATAAATATCTTGTAATAGAGTCATGACTCATCTTCTCTATTACATTTTGGTGAGTCTCCCCTTCATCAGTCTCCCCACAGCCGTCTTCAAGGCTTGGTTCCTCAGACTGTATATGAGGGGATTAAAAGTGGGGGGCACCACCATGTAGAACATAGAAATGACCAGGTCAGACATGGACGGGGTCCCTGAGGTCAGCTTCATGTAATCAAAGAGCCCAGTGGAGAGATACAGCACCACAACCAGCAGGTGGGGAAGGCAGGTGGAGTAGACTTTGGCCTTCCCTTCTGTGGATGGGATCTTCCTGACAGCACAGAAGATGTGGACACAGGAAATGACGATGAAAACAAAATAGCACATACCTAACACCACACTAGTGAGAATGGGAACAAGTTCGTTCATCAAATTTCCTGAAGAGGAAATAGCCAATAGCTGGGGGATGTCACAAAAGAACTGGTGGACCACACTGGACCCACAGTAGGACAAGGAGAAGGTTCCAGCTGTGTTCATCACAGAGATGATTCCCCCAGCCAGCCAGGACATAGCTGTCAGCTGCACACACCTGTCCCTGCTCATGATGACCTCATAGTGCAGGGGGTGCCAGATGGCAGCATAGCAGTCAACGCTCATCACCGTGAGCAGGGTCAGCTCTGAACCTGCTGAAAAAATCATCATGAAGACATGCACGACACAGCCCGGGAAGGAGATGGAGCTGCTGTGCCTCTGAGAGTTGGCAATGGACTTGGGGACCATGGCTGAGATGAGGCAGAGGTCCAAGAAGGACAGACTTCTCAGGAAGAAGTACATGGGGGTGTGGGGGTGCCGGTCCAGGGTGGTGATGAGGACGATGAGCCCGTTCCCCAGCAGGGTGCACAGGTAGACCAGGGAGAAGAGTACCGGGTGCAAGAAGCCCATGGTCCCCTGGGTGGGGAACCCCAGGAGCACAAATTCTGTTACAGCTGTGAGATTCATCCCCCCTGGAGCCATCACTGCATGAACTTCTAGAGGAATAAAGTGCCAGGACCATCTACCAGTGCTGGACCTGCAGTGTCTCTTTGAGAGTCTATTTGCAGCGCTCTCATTCCCCACTGACCTCTTTCCATGCCCTGGCAGTTGCTCCGCCCCCCCGCAGGAATCTCAGCTCCTGCTCTGTTCAGCCTCTCCAGCTTCAGTGACCCGCAGGTGCCGCCACTGTCCACGCCTTCTGTGGGAGATGCTGAAGGGCAGAGAGTTCAACTGACCTCAGCCCCCTGAGCAGTCTCTCCCGTCTCACCACGTGCTGTGCATGGGCACCCCTGAAACTCTGACCCCAGCCCCTCCTCTGCCAACTCCAGGCCCCAGGTTAGCATACCTCCCAGGAGCAGACACTCCAAGAAGACTAAGGAAAATGAACGTTCAAGCTCACCCCAAATCTAGCCTGTGGATCTCAGCTCCCAGTTCCAGCAAATCAAATGCCAGTTGCAGCTCCAGGTGCATATTTTGGGAGCAAGTGGACACTGATGGTCCCAAGTCTGTTCCTGGTTGGTGCCCATGTTCATCATCACAGCAGTAGGTGGGGCGTCCCACGCACCCATGTTGCCATCTGAACACTGACTGCCCCTCACCCCTGAATTGTATGTGCTGAGAGGGAGACCGCTCCTGCCCCTCCCGGTCATTGTCCTGCCTCGTTGTTTACCGGAGGAGCTAAGGTGGTTTCTCTTGTAGCTACTTCTTCACATGGTCACACCCACACATCCCTCCTGCAGGATGGGCTCGTCCACCCCCGGGTCCTGAGAGGTCCTGTGTTCCCCCATCAGACTCATGCAGGAATTAGGATGCTACGGGGCTGAAACGGAAGGTCTGTGCGTGTGGCTGTCCCTGTCGGTCCCAGGGACATGGGTCCTCTGGGTGCAGGTTTGTTCCTCCCCCCAGGCCTGAGTGTGAGTAGGGACATCTGGACATGGGGCAGCCCTGCCTGCTCTCCTCCCTCCTCAATCTCACCCTCTCCTCCCTCTGTGGGGGTGATGGACGGGCAGGTCTGGTGACAGAAGAATTTTTGGAATGTAGTAATATAAAATATTTGCAATACATTGGTGGGAATAATGCCCAGGCTGACAGGGCAGTGGGATATGATGACCTGGGCCCCGTCAGCATTGTCATGATTTAAAGTGAATAGATTAACTATGGCACATTCTAAAGTCTAAAATGGAGCTGGAATCTGAAAACTTCCAAGTGTGAGTGTATTCTCCCCTGCAAACGGCTGGGGGCAGATACCTGCAGTCTGGGGGAGGGGAGTTCCTACTGCCTTGTCGAGTCTCTCTCCTGAGGTTGTCCCCATGGCACAGACAGAGGGCGACCCGGACTCTCACTCAATGGTCGGGGCTCATGGGGCACCTCTGAGCACTCACAGGATGTTCCACCTGGTCCTGCGCTGCCTCATGGACAGAGCAGGGCCTCAGGGCTGGGCTATTTGAGCTCTGGAGCTGGCGTCCTCTTGTTGGATGCTGTCCAGATTCCAGCCCTCAGGGACCTTCCTCCAGAGGGAAAGTGTGTTTTCTTGACTGTGTTAATTGGAGCATCCTTCAGTGCATCTCAGCGAGTAATTATCACACTCGGTGTGTAGATGTGATGTTGTGTCTGGCTCACGCCTCTATGGACATGAATAGACAAATCCTCATGTCCAGGTTCCATTCCCCACCTGTCGGGTCAACCATGGTGGACACCATCAGTCATGACATTGCCCTGACTCCCTGTCTAGACAGCTGGACCATTGCCCGTCACCTCCAGTGTGCCCTTCACGGAGAGGTCCTGGGGATGGGCATGAGGGGGATGCGGGAAGGCCTGGTGGGAGGGAAGAGACATGGAGAGAGGCAGGAGGGAGCCCAGGGAGGGGGAATGGGGCGGAAAGACAATGGACGTCCAGCAGAAGTGAGTGACCACGGGGGTCACCAGCCCTTTGGGAAGAGAAACTACTCGTCTCTGAAATTGTGTCCCCTGTGGTTCTTTTCCACCTGGCCCCTGTCCCTGCACTTACATTAGAATTGTCTTTTGTTGGGATAATTTGCTTTTAATCTTTAGGCAACAGTATTTTAGGGTTTCTGCTCATGGTGTCATATCCTCAGGTTTGCTGCATGACGATGGTGACGTCACACATGGAAACAGGTGTTTATCTGCTTGTGTTTACTCTTCTGTAGGGGGTGGGGCAGGACCTGCTTCACTCTGCTGCGTGTGTCTGTCTGCTTCTCCTAGCACCATCTCCCCACTTTCCTGCTCCAGTGCCTGCTCTGGCTCCTCTGTCATAGAGTCACTGTCCATCCTGATGAGGGGGATTCCTGGGCCCTCGTTATGTTCCAGATGTCTGTGTCTGTTTTTGTCCCAGAACCATGCTGCTTTAACTCATAGCTTTATGGTTAGATTGAAGTCTGGAATGTGCTGCTG
This sequence comes from Talpa occidentalis, assembly GCF_014898055.3. Classification (NCBI taxonomy): domain Eukaryota; kingdom Metazoa; phylum Chordata; class Mammalia; order Eulipotyphla; family Talpidae; genus Talpa; species Talpa occidentalis. The sequence goes on along the minus strand of NW_023601851.1, from coordinate 3,813,314 downwards.
CCATTTGTCCTCAATTTTGTCAGGATGCTTTGGCTGTTGCATATACATTTTCAGTAATGTTTGTTTTATATCCTTGGAGAATGCCATTGAAGTTCTTATTGGGATTGCATTGAATCTGTATGTTGCTTTGGGTCAGATGGGCATTTGGTAATGTTGATTCTTCCAATCCCATGGCAGGGAATAACTTTCCATTTGTTTGAATTTTCTATTTCTATTAACAATGCCTCACTCTTTTCTTGTATCTTCACCTCCTTTGTTTTTTGTACTCTGTGGTGCTTAGTCTTGTCATTGTACATGGGATTGTTTTCTTAACTTCTCTTTTAGTTCAATTTTTGATATAAGAAGGCAAATGATTTTCTTTTTGTGTTGATTTTGTAAGCTTCCAACCACAACAAAGTGGCTTATTGTTTTAATCTGTTTTTTCAGCAGGGTCTTTGTTTTCTTAGTGTATACTGTGTTATCCACAACAGTTTTAGTTGTGCTGAAATGTTAAAATCCATACAATCTACAGACAGTTAATGTTTTATTATTTTAAAATCTTAATTATGTTACACAAAAGTGACAAAATGTAGGCAATGAATAGTCTCAGTATATGTTCATAATAGTCTGATTCAGCTTCTTCATTCAATATGTGCATTGATTTCTCATTATATCCCATAACCTTGTTCTGTTTATATACCATAACTTCTATTGACCAGTAAACTATGAGGGTATCAAGAATTAATATTAAGAAAGTTATTTTCCTTCAGAAAAAACTGCAAAGCCAATGATTTAAAAGAAAAGCAGCACATCATTAACCCAAAACTTCAAAGATCGAGATCTTGCCACTTTTAACCATTCCTGGCTGCCTCCAAACTGACATTGTGCCCACATGGGCCTCACCTGGGCTGAAGGCAAGGTCAGCCTAATTAGCACCCTCAGACCGTGAATGTCTGAGAATGAGTTAAATGTCTGATATCCAGTTGGCGATACATTTTACCATGAAATATTTTGGCGTGGAATTTTCAAACATTGGATGTTACAAACAGGACAGCAAAGGTGGATGCAGTCAGCAGAGAGGAGCTGAGGCAAGACAGCAAGAGACAATCATGGGGGTCACTTCACTTCCCAAATTTAAATTTCCTTCAAATTCTTTGTCTTTACGTCTACACTAAATGATAGTGTTATTTATGATATGTAAATCTGATGAATTTTCTCATTTAACCTACACCCCATGGAATCACAAACACACTGAGATCCCATAATAATGTGGCCAAAAGAACATTGTCCTCTAATTCCCAGAAATTCTAGGTAATTAAATATATGGGGATAAACGCACGAGGAAAGTGTGGCGTGATGTTGTGGGTGTCCTTCCTCAACTATCTCTGGAAATATTTGAATATTGTGTAGTCCACTAGCAATTATTTGTGTGCCATCCACAGAAGGCCAGGTCAAGGCCAATTTTTTTTTTTTAGCATTACAGCTACCTAAGTTCCTTTATTGTTCCATGAAATACCCTACCCACTGTATCTTAGTAAATTTTTAGTAATTATACTGCACATGAAAGTAACAGCTTTTATAGTCATTGTCTTATTTCTGGTGTCCACTGTGCACTAAGTGTGTTAATGGTAAATGCTGGTTACATGCACACAGGAGCTTCCAGGAGGGTCTCTACCACATCATGTGTGAACCTTGTCCACAGAAGGTCGTGACCACTCAGTTTCCAACTTGGAACCTAAGGCCTTATTTACGCTATAAAGGCCTCACTCACCATGTACAGGGGCCTCTGTCCTCCCCGTGGCCCTGCTCCCACACATGACCGAGAGGGTCAGTGACATGAAACGGGTGCATCTTAGAGACTGGGGAGGCTGCCCCAGTGAGAGAACTTCTGACAACTGAGGTGAAACCCAACCATAACCTCTCTTGTGCGGGAGCAAACAAAAGGAGAACAGCAGACAGATGCTGAAGTTCAGTGACCTTCATTGTACAGAGAATATCAAAGTGCAACTAAGTGTTAAAAAAAATAGAACAATCAATGGTAATAGAGTAAATGAGCAGCGGAGTATATGAAGACATCATAAATGTATTTTAAAAATCAACATATCTTTGTAAATTGTACAATGGAATTATATGAAATTATAAGAATATAAAGGGGACAATAATGTGAAAATTTAAAATAAGTGTCTTGTAATAGAATCATGAACTCATATTCTCTATTACATTTTGGTCAGTCTACCCTTCATCAGTCTCCCTACAGCCGTATTCATGGCTTGGTTCCTCAGACTGTAGATGATGGCATTAAAGGTGGGGGGCACCACCTTGTAGAACATAGAAATGACCAGGTCAGACAGGGTTGGGGTCCCTGAGGTCGGCTTTAGATAAGCAAAGAATCCAGTGGAGAGAAACAGCACCACAACCAGCAGTTGGGGAAGGCAGGTGGAGTAGACTTTGGCCTTCCCTTCTGTGGATGGGATCTTCCTGACAGCAGAGAAGATGTGGACATAGGAAATGATGATGAAAATGAAACAAAAGGAATCCATCACTGCACTAATGAGAATGGGGACAAGTTCATTGATTAAATTTTTGAGCAGGAAATAGCCATTAGTTGGGGAATGTCACAGAAGAACTGGTGGACCACACTGTACCCACAGTAGGACAAGGAGAAGGTTCCAGCTGTGTTCATCACAGCATGGAGACCCCCACCCAGCCAGGACACAGCTGTCAGCTGCACACACCTGTCCCTGCTCATGAGGACGTCATAGTGCAGGGGGTGGCAGATGGCAGCATAGCGGTCAAGGCTCATCACCGTGAGCAGGTGCATCTCTGCACCTGCTGACAAAACCAACATAAAGACCTGGACGACACAGCCCTGGATGGAGATGGAACTGCTGTGCCTCAGAGAGTTGGCAATGGACTTGGGGACCGTGGCTGAGATGAGGCAGAGGTCCACGAAGGACAGACTCCTCAGGAAGAAGTACATGGGAGTGTGGAGGTGCCGGTCCAGGGTGGTGATGAGGACGATGAGCCCATTCCCCAGCAGGGTGCACAGGTAGACCAGGGAGAAGAGCAGCGGGTGCAGGAATCCCATGGTCCCCTGGGTGGGGAACCCCAGGAGGATGAATTCTGTCACGGCCGTGAGATTCATCCCCCCTGGAGACATCATCTGTATAAAAAAAAAAATAAAGAGGAAGAAAACAATTCATATCTTCCAATATTGAACACAAAATGTGTTAGCAACATAAAACAATCTTGCAATATTTATGCTTTATCGTTTTCTGAGCAAATTCATATTTTATCTCATGTGAATGTGCTATTGATGTATTGCCCAAACATATGTCTATAAATTTGTGAAGAAATGAAAATATAAATAACCATGATAAAACCTGAATATCAGGTCTCTCAGTGAACTGAATTGACGGACCACCCGTGCCCAGTCACTCCCAGGCCCTTGGCTCCCACTCCTGCCCAGGCCCTGGCGTCTCCGCCCAGCATACTTCCACGAGTTTGTCCAGGGCACAGCCCCAGAGGACACGCAACCATGCCCAGCCCCTCCCCACCCTGAAGAGCCTGTCCCTGCTCCTCCAACACAGCCCTGGTCTGGGAGCTGAATTATCTGGGTTCCGCGTCCCCGTGCGGCATGTCCTGATGCCTCCTCTGTCAGATTCCTGCCCCTGTGGCCTCACTGCTGCCTCCTGGTCCGTCTCCTTGTCTCCTCATCTCCCTGCCCCTGACTCCCCACATCTGAGGACCCGAGACCACGTTTCCTGCAGAGTCTCCTCCTGGGTCACACCCACACATCCCTCCTGCAGGATCGGCTCATCTACCCCGGGTCCCTCCCGGAAACTCTGTCCCCCTCAGACTCATGCACATCTGTGCAGGGAAGAGGCCGCAACAGGACTGAGCCGGACAGTCTGTGCGTGTGGCTGTCCCTGCTGGTCCCAGGTCCCCGGGTCCCTGGGGTGCGGGTTTATAACTCCCCCCAGGCCCATGCGTGAGTTGGGATGTCTGAACGCAGGGCAGCCCTGCCCGCTCTTCCCCCCCCCCCAATCTCATCCCCTGCCCCCATGGGATGACAGATGGGAGGCCCTTGGGAGGCAGGATTTTTAGGAGATTGTGCTGCTATAGAATTATCGTATGAGACTAGAGGAACAATTTTGGTATTGTAATGGAAACAAGAAAACAAATTCAGAAGCTGCTGTTTTGTGACCTCTGCCAAAACCTTTTCAGTGACTTAAAATAATATTTATATTGATAATATTATATTTTATATAGCTGTGTTGCTGTGTGAAGTCAGGTAAAATGTTCACATCCATGATAGACTGATTTCTACAAATCACTATCACCTCAATGTGAAAGAAAAATATCAATATTTATCACCTCAAAAGTTTATGATTTTTTGTCTGACTCCCGATTTTGTCATATTCTGGGGATGAACGTGTGAAGCTTTCCCTGTTAAACTACTAGTGTGAATTTTAACTTCCTCTTAAGATTCTTCCTCATTGTTCCTAAATAGCTCTCGTACGTGTGATATTTAACATGTGATGTACTTTCATCTCAGTGTTCTCAATGCCGAAATACATGGCTATGAACAATAATTGTCAGATAGACCATAATTAAAATATTATATGACCACAAATATATTAAAAACCATAAGGTGGGCCTCCCTGGTGGCGCTGCAGTTGAGCGCTGGGTTGAGAAACTGCCTGCAGCCTCTGCAGCTCTGGTTCGATCCCCAGCCACCGGAGGAGGGTCCCACATGGCGTGCAGACCTCTCCTGGCACCCGCTGCTCCCCTCAGCAGTTTACTTCGGTCCTTCTGCCTGCTCTGCTCCCCACTCTGGCTCTGGCGAATTCTCTCAACCTCCCGTGTTTCTGACTGTACCCAGTGCTTGTATAAATAAATAAATAAATCTAATAAATAAATAAATAAATAAATAAATAAATAAATAAATAAATGAATGAATGAATGAATGAATAAATTAATTAATTAAAAAAATGTATTCTTTAAAAAGAATAAAAACCATAAGCTGCAGAACTGTTTTAATGGAAGAAAAGTAAAAACAAATTAAAATAAAATTTCTCCTCTTTCAATCTCATCGCAGAATATATGGAACTGTGACATTGAACTGTGTAGTTTCAGTTATTCGCTTTCAGTTATATGATGAATATTTCAACTGCTGCTATTCTGAAATACAGAATGCATCGGGAGGTGATACCGGGTTGTAAAACACGTTACCTCAAAAGAGAACAGATAACATTCCCTTTGTAGAAAAAAGTAAGGTCAGCTGTTCACACTGAAAGGCTGACACTGAAACACAGTTCTGTGACACATGGAGACATAAAGTGAACACAGAACGTGGATCACCCGGGAGCGCCCCCGCCTTACCCGACCCGCGCATCCAGGCTGGTGGCCTCCGCGGCCCAGCAGCGGCTCCCACGAAGCTCCTCCGGAGCCGGGAGGAGACGCGAACCCCCCCCCCGGACTGCCGGTCCCGCTGCCCCCGCGGCGCTCCCCAGCCGTCTGGTCTGGCCTTGGCTCCAGACCCACGCGGGCAGGGCGCTCTGTGTCCACGGCCCCGGGGCCCTGACATGTCCGCTCCTTCCGCGGGGGCCTCGCCAGGGGACCCGTGTCCTGTCCCCGGGGGCTTCTCGGTGGCACCAGGTACTGAGCCTCCCCGGTCAGCGGCGCCGTCAGGGGTCCTTGGGGACCCCGCGAGCAGGACCCACCCCCTCAGCCCCATCAGTGACCTGTAACCGCCATGGGGCCAGGTGTGCCCCCCACCCCGAGCCACAGATGAGCCCTGTCCACAGGGTCCTGGCAAGTCCCCGCCACCCCCATGCGCCCCCCTGGGGTCCTGGGGTAGGAGGAGGGAACAGACAGGAGGAGGGAGCGTGGGAGGAGCGGGGAGAGACAGGAGGACAGCAGGACCAGAGGGCAGCGGGACAGAGCCAGCATGGGCCGGGGATGTTCCTGTCCCTGCAGAACCCGGGTCCCCCGCAGGGAGCTGAGCTGTGCCGGGGTGTGTCTCCCCTTGACCAGGCGGCCTGCGTGCGCACCCGGGTGGCCGCAGCAGGGCTCTCCCCGGGCTGGTGGTGTGTCGGGGCCGCGGGCATCTGGATGGGGCTTCTTTGTGGCCCCGCGGGGGGCGCGCCCAGGAGCTGTCCGGATTATGGGGACACTTGCTGGCCGGGTGGGGACAGGCCCCGGGTGGGGTCGTGGCCATTGGTACCAAGTCCTGGGTGGTCGTCGAGGGACAGCGGACGTAAGAGAGGACCTTGTCGGGGTGGCTCCTGAACCCCAGTGAGGCTTGAGCTGCAGTGACCCCTGCAGCCCCAACCTGTGAACCCCAGTGACCCCTGCACTCCAATGACCCCTGGATTCCGGTGACCCGTGGACCCCAGTGGCCCCAGACAGCCCAATCAGGCTCTTTTCTCCCTCTCCACCACCCCACTCCTGTGGGCTCATGGAAGGGATCATGCTCAGTGAAATAAGCCAGAAAGAAAAAGAAAAATACCGGATGGTCTCACTCATAGCAGGAATCTAGAAAACTTAAATAAGCAACCAGGAAAAAGAATAACTATAAGAAAGTAAACACCTTCTCAATTTTTTGAAAGAATTTAGAAGGATAGGCACTAATTTGTTCTGAATGTTTGGTAGAATTCATTTGTAAATCCATTTGCTCCTGGGCTTTTGTTTTTGGAGAGGGTTTTAATTACCATTTCAATTTCACTGGTTGTAATTGGACTATTTAGGTGTCCTGTTTATTCTTCAGCTAGCTTGGGTGATGGCGGAGTTGTAGGAATTTGTCCATCTCTTCTAGATTGTTGAGTTTGCTCATGAATAACTGTTCATATTAGTTTCTGATTATTCTTTTGATTTCTGCTGTGTCTGTTGGGATTTCTCCTTTTGCATTTGTGATCCTATTTATTTGTGCTTTCTCCCATTTTTCCTTTGTGAGCCTGGCTAGGGGTTTGTCTATTTTAATTTTTTTTTTAAGAACCAACTTTTGGTTTCATTGATTTTTTTTTTCATTTCTATTTCATTTATTTCTGATTTGATTTTTAGTATTTCCTTTCTTCTACTGGTTTTAGGGTTTTTTTTTTTTGTTGTTGTTGTTCTTTTTCTAGTTCTTTGAGATGTGTGATTAGGTTGTTTCTTTAAGCTATTTCTTGTTTGTTGATGTGAGCCTGTATTGCTATATATTTTCCTCTTAATACTGCTTTTGCTGTATCCCACACATTTAGGAAATTGGTGTCCTCCTTGTCATTCAACTCAAAATAATTTTTTAATTTCTTCTTTGATCTCCTCATTAATCCAGTGGTTTACCAGTAGTGTGGGTTTAAATTTCCGTGAAGTAGAAGGGTTCCTTGCCTTCTTTTTATAGTTTATTTCTAGTTTGATTCCTTCATGGTCAGAGAAGATGGTTGGTAAGATTTCAAACTTGAAGTATCTGTAGATGTTTGTCTTTTGTCCCAGTGTGAGGTGGATCCTGGAGAATGATCTGTGTGCACCTGAGAAAAATGTGTACTCAGATTTTTTTTGGGTTTAGTGTTCTATAGATGTCTGTTAAGCACATCAGCTCTAGATCCTTACTTAGAGCTTTAGTGTCCTTACTTATTTTTTGTCTCATTGATCTATCCATTGTTGATAGTGGTGTGTTGAAGTCTCCTACTACATACATATTTTCTCTGATGTTGGTTTTCAGAGATAATAAAAGTTGTCTGATATATTTTGGTGCCCCTTCGTTTGGTGAGTATATGTTAGTAAGTGTTATTTCTTCTTGAAGTATTGTCCCCTTGATCATGATATAGTGACTGTCTGGGTCTTTTTTTTTTTTTTACCTTTTTGAGTTTGAAATCTGTTTTATCTGATATAAGTATAGCTGTTCTTACCTTCTTTTTTGGTCCATTTACTTGTAGGATTATTTTCCATCCTTATACTTTCAGTCTATTTTTATCTTTTGTAGCTAAATGTGTTTCCTGGAGACAGCAAAGGGTTGGGTCTTGTTTCTTAATCCAGCCTACGACTCTGTCTTTTTATTGAAGAGTATAGTCCATTTACATTTAGAGTTAATATTGATATGTTAGTGTCTGTATTTCCATTTTGTTTGTCTTTTCTCTGTTTTTATTTATTTTTAATTAATTTTTTGGTCTTGTTTCATTCTTATTCATCCCTCTGTTGGTTCTGGCTTTAGGACTGCTTGTAGTATTTTTTGGAGTGAGGGTTTAGTCGTAATGAAATTCCAGAGTTTCAGTTTGTCTGAGAAGGTCTTCATTCTTTCTTCATAAAGGATGAAAAGCTTTGTAGGTTAGAGTATTCATGGTTGGCATTTGTTGTCTTGGATCCTGTTGACTATGTCCCTCCACTATCTTCTTGCCCACGGTGTTTCTTCAGAGAAGTCTGATGTCAGCCTAATTGGTTTTCCTTTGTATGTTATGTGTTTCTTCCCTCTTGTCAGCATTATTTTTTCCTTGTGTCAGATTCTTAGGAGCTTTACTATTATGTCTTGCTGAATTTTTCCTTTCATCGTGGAAGTTTGGTGTTATTTTTGCTTTTGCTGCATCTATTTCAGCTCCTTCTTCATTTTTGGGAAGTTCTCTTCAATTATTTCCTTGAATATTTTCTCTTTTCCTATGTCTCTCTCCTCTCCTTCTGGGATTCCTATAACTCTTATATTTCCTTTCCTCATGGAGTCAGAAAGTTCCCAAAGTCTTTCTTCATTCTTTTACCTTCGTACTTTTCTTTCCTTTTCTGTTTTGAATCTTTTTTTTTTTATTTCTGGGTCTTCGAGAGTGCTTATTCGTTCTTCCATTTCATCTATTCTGCTTTCACTGCTTTTCCCAGAGTTCTTTAGCTCCTCCATTAATCCTTTGATCTCCTGCATTTCTTTCACTTCCCTCTTTAGGGACTCAATTTCATTCTTCTGATCATTGCTTATTTTTTTCCCTTATCATTGTTTTATGACTTCTTTCAGTTTTTTAATCATGGCAATTTTAAATTCTGTATCTGGAAGGCTCAGAAGTTCTTCCAAGTCACTGTTATTGCAATCTGGTAGGTGATTTTCTTTATTTGGTGTGTCTTTTCCCTGAGGACTTGCTTGGTTGCTTGTAGTTTTTCTTCTCCCTGCTGCTTGTTTTCTAATTTGTCCTATGTGTTGGGACACTCGAAAACTGGTGGCCCAGTCGAGTCAAAAACTGTTGTGGAAGTCCATTAGGGCAATGGTACAATGAATATTTTAGTGGTTGCTGTCACAGAAAATATCCTCCTTCTGTATTTGTTTAATTCCAGAGGTGGGTCTTGCAGTCCCACAGACTGCCCTGACCATGGCTGGATCACCCACTGGGCTCGACTGGCTGCCAGACAAGGGCCTGTCTTGTGGGGCTTTCCAGCTCACCTCTGGCTGTGGAGGCAGTTCTTTCCCAGTTCCACACAGTCTAGGTGGATTCCAGACACAAAGATACCTGGTCTAAAATGGCGAGTCAGGAGGGCCTTTACCTGAGACCACGGTCTAGAAATTAACAGTTTTAATACATACAGCCTTGAGACATTTCATATTTTATTAAGGTAGTATTGTAATTATGTTGTACAAAAATGGCAAAAATGTTGGCAACGAATACTCTCAGCATATGTTTATAATGGTCTGATTGAGCTTCTTAATTCAATACATATATTGCATTCTTATTATATCCCATAACTTTCATTGATGGGTAAATTATAACAGTATCAACAATTAATGTTAACAAAGTTATTTATCAACAGAAAACATGAAAGTGACAATCATTTGAACACTTTATTGTACAGCAATTTGTCAGCCCAGAAGTTCAAAGATCAAGATTCTGCCACCTCTTCTACTGTCCCTGGCTAGTCTCCAGATTGTCTGGAGGCAAGGTCAGCCTGACTCACTCCTCAAAGGGCAAACTGTTTGAGAGTGACTGAATGTCTGGTATCCAATTGGAACTACATTGTATCATGAAATATTTGGTGTGAACTTTTCAAAGATCAAGCATCACAGACAGGAAAGCAAAGGTCGATGCAGTCAGCAGAGAGGAGCAGAGGCCAGACAGCAGGCCACACTCACGGGGCATTTCACTTCCCCAAATAATATCTTCTTCAAATCCTTTTCATCTTTATGTCTACATTAAAAATATTATTATTTTATTGTACACTAATCTGATGAGCTTTCTCATTTGAATATATCCATAGAAACACAGACACTCTAGGTAAGAATCCCATGAGGTGCCCACAGGACTTGTCCCCAAATTCCCAAGCACCCAGTTAACTAATAGTTGGGGACAAACTTGTGTAAGTGTGGGGTGATGCTGTGGTGCCATTACTCAGCGATTTTTGGAAATATTTGAATTGATGTAGGTTACTCTTTTAAATATAACTTGATAAATATAACTTGATAAATATAAATATAAATTTGATAAATATAACTTGTTAATTTTTCTTATTTGTTCCCCAAAATTCCTATGCTTTACATTTTTGTAATATTTTAAATATTATTTAAAATATTTTAATATTTTAATGTTTAAAAATTTTAAGTATTGATGGGTAAATTATAACAGTATCAACAATTAATGTTAGCAAAATTATTTATCAACAGAAAACATAAAATGACCAATCATTTGAACAATTTATAATATAGCATGTTGTCAGCCCACAAGTTCAAAGATCAGGATTCTGCCACCTCTTCTACTGTCCCTGCCTGATCTCCAAATTTCAATATTTAATATTTTAATATTTTAAATATTAAAATTTATTATTTAAATATTAATATTTTAAAATTTTATCTAAATATTTAAAATTTTAATTAATTTGTATTTAAAAGTTTATTTAAAATTTTATTGTATAAAATACTAATATTTTAATAATATTTAAGTTAAAATATTTTAGATATATTTGAATTTAAATATTATCTAAATAATTTTGAATTTATTATTTAAAATAATGTAATATTTTAGTAATCATACTACACAGGAAATTAACATTCTTATTTCTAAGTGTGTTTATGGTAAATGCTGGTGGCACCCACACCAGTGCTTCCAGGAGGGTCTCTACCATGTCACTTGTGGTCCTTATTGACAGTAGATGGTGACTATTCAGATTCTAACTTGTACCCTAAGGCCTTGTTTATGCTATGAAGGCCTCACTCACTAAGAACAGGGGCCTCGGCACCAACAGTGGCCCCTGGTCCCACAAGTGATAAAGAGAATCAGTGACATTAGAGGGGAAGCTGCCTTAGAGACTCAAGATGCTGTCCCAGTGAGAGAACTGCTGACAACTGAGATGAAGCCCAACCATCACCTTTCTCGGGTGGGAGCTACAGAAATGGAGACCAGCAAAGAGGGGTTGGAAGTTCAGTTCCCTCCAGTATATACAGAATATCAAAGTGCACATAAAGGTTAAAAAGAGGAACAATCAATGATAATAGAGCATATGAGTAGCAGACTATCCTGGCCATCTGAGACACTAGGTAATGTGAGGATATGTGTTGCTTACATAATTGTGAAAAGATAAAAGGCAGTATAATGTGAAAATTTAAAATAAGTCTCTCATAAAGGGGACATGAAGTCATCTTCTCTATTACATTTTAGTGGGTCTCCTCTTCATCAGTCCCCCCACAGCGGAATTCATGGCTTCATTCCTTAGACTGTATATGACAGGATTAAAGGTGGGGGACACCATCGTATAGAACATAGAAATGACCAGGTCAGCCATGGACGGGGTCCCTGAGGTTGGCTTCAGATGAGCAAATAATCCAGTTAAGAGAAACAGCACCACAACCAGCAGGTGGGGAAGGCAGGTGGAGTAGACTTTGGCCTTCCCTTCTGTGGATGGGATCTTCCTGACAGCAGAGAAGATGTGGACATAGGAAATGACGATGAAAGTAAAACAGCACAAATCCGTCACTGAACTGATGAGAATGGGGACAAGTTCAGTCATTAAATTTTCTGAGCAGGAAATAGCTAATAAATGGGGGACGTCACAGAAGAACTGGTGGACCACGTTGGACCCACAGTAGGACAAGGAAAAGGTTCCAGCTGTGTTCATCACAGCCAATAGACAGCCACCCAGCCAGGACACAGCTATCAGCTGCACACACCTGTCCCTGCTCATGAGGACGTCATAGTGCAGGGGGTGGCAGATGGCAGCATAGCGGTCAAGGCTCATCACTGTGAGCAGGTGAAGCTCTGCAGTTGCTGAAATAATCATCATGAAGACCTGGACGACACAGCCTGGAAAGGAGATGGAGCTGCTGTGCCTCAGAGAGTTGACAATGGACTTGGGGACTATGGTTGAGATGAGGCAGAGGTCCGTGAAGGACAGACTCCTGAGGAAGAAGTACATGGGGGTGTGGAGGTGCCGGTCCAGGGTGGTGATGAGGACGATGAGCCCGTTCCCCAGCAGGGCGCACAGGTAGACCAGGGAGAAGAGCAGCGGGTGCAGGAAGCCCATGGTCCCCTGGGTGGGGAACCCCAGGAGGATGAATTCTGTCACAACAGTGAGATTGATCACCCTTGGTGCCGTCATCTGTGTAATAAATGTGGAGAGGATGAAATACCACTGCCCCGTCTCCGCAGACTGAATGTAACTGGGCTTCTCATACGACTATCACACTAGTTTCTCACCACCCACACCCCTGGTGCTCTCGTGTCTCCACCTCTAGTCATTCTCTGAGTACTGTGTCCTGACAAACTACTATATTTCCAGTTCTTCTGAAAAAGATTTGTGATTTTGTCCAAACATCTCATGTTAGAAACACTGAGATTGGACACTTCCCCTTCCCCTCAGAAACCGCCAGACTGTCCTCCCACATCTCTCCATAACCTGCCCAGCATCGCTGTTATTCCTGTTGCTCCCACACCCTCATCCCCTCAGGATCCCGGGTCAGGCCTGTCCAGAGCTGAAGCCACATCTGAGGAGGAAACTCACTGAACCTCCTCCCTCCCCCTAGAAATCTTCAATCCATGTCCTGCTCTTGAGACACTCACTGTAGAGACCTCCAACATCTGCACTCGTGTCGAGGACTCAGTAGAAACTTGGCAGCCATGTGGGTCTGCTAGACTTAAAGGGCCTGATGGGCCGCCATCTGGCGTGCATGGAGCTCTGCCCTCCATCTGGCGTGCATGGAGCTCTGCCCTATTGGAGCTCTGCCCTCCAATACAAGGACAGAACAGCATGGCCAGTTATGCGACCTAAAAGAGTGGAGGACACCAGACCCCGCAGACTCCTTTGAAATTAAGCAAGAACAGGAGATGATGACCCGGAGAAAGGGCTACATTGGGAGTTATAACGGGAAGGCCGGGCCCCAGAGACTGGACAGTGGGACACCTTGTTGATAAGACTGGAAACATGGTGGGCCTGGGGACTGGTTTCCATTGCACCTGTTTGTGGAGTAGAAAAAATATCTGGTCACAGACTCATGTCCCCCTGAAGCCCTCGGTGAGTAAACACATTTTCAGTGTCACCCTCTGTGTCTCCAACAGGTGCTGTGGGATGACGCTACCACAGCACAGGCGGGGTCTGCTCTTTCCCCAGCATCCTGCTCTTAAGGGTGGCTGCATGACCCCCGCTGGTCACTGCAGTGTTGTCAACCCAAATTCCACACAGTCCCCAGCACATACGCAGACACTCATGAAAAGAGTTGTCTTAACATCCACTTCCTGCGATGATGCTTCTCTGGTCACTGGTCAACACACTCCTCCTCTGTGAGCCCTGGCTGTGGGCACTGAGACACCAGCTTGTCACACTATGATATACCATTAAAAGACCTTCCTCCCATCTCTAGTGTCTCCTGCAGAGTCTCCTCCTGGGTCACACCCACACATCCCTCCTGCAGGATGGGCTCGTCCACCCTGGGTCCCTCCCAGCCCCTCTGTCCCCCTCAGACTCATGCATGTCTGTGCAGGGAGGAGGCCGTTCCGGGGCTGAGCCGGATGGTCTGTGTGTGTGGCTGTCCCTGCTGGTCCCAGGGTCCAGGGTCCCCTAGGTGCAGGTTTGTTCCTCCCCCCAGGCCTGTGCTTGAATGGGGATGCCTGGACACGGGGCAGCCCTGCCATCTCTCCCCCCCCAAATCTCACCCTCTCCCCACTCTGTGAGGTGAGGTTGGGGTAGGCCCTGGGGAGGCAGGCCATTTAGGAGAATGTGCTGATAAGAAATAACTGTTAAAGGTTCATGGAAATGACCCAGGTGTTTGAAGAAGAAAAGGGATCAGTTTAGGACACGCTGTCATCAGGGGCTGGGATTCTTCTGAGTGTCGTAAAACATAAACATCTCTCGACAAATTTAGCCATGACACATCTCTGCCCCTGGCCCTGATCAGATACTGGGACTCCTGCACGCCACAGTGTCAGGGAGTAATGAGGTCAGATCACCCCTAAGCATGTGTCCAGCAATGGACACAGTCACAGCCACGCCACATGTTTAGAGAAAGATCTGTCTCCCCAGACACTGCCTCGAACCCACTGACTGTCACTCCCCTGACTCTGTGGCCTGCTAGCGATGGACAGGCCCAGCAGCCCTGTCCTCAGAGGAGCCCCGCCCCAGCAAGTGGGTGGCTCCCCGTGAGAGGGGCCCCTTGTATGCTCTGGGTCTCCACTCCCTGCCCTCCAATACCCACCGAGCCCTCCCGTCCCCCTGGGCAGGAGAGGACATTTGGTTCTGGAGGGAACTGGCTCCTCTGAGCGCGGGACCTGCTGTGGCCCGGAGCCAGGCCGGGCTCTTCGCAGCCCCGTCCCCACAAGCAGTGTCCCTGGACTCTCCCGTGAGTCCCCCCATGGCTGTGCATCACTGACTGTCGTGGCTCTTTCCTTTCTAGACACACTCACTACGGTCCATGCTCACATCACAGTTCCAAAGCAATAACCATCCTATGCCATGTGATGCACCATAAGTGAAAATCCTCTCATATGATAAATGTTCTAAAAAGTCAGTATCGTTTGAGCTCCTTAAATTAAGAATAAATTATTTTCTCTCACTGAGACTCACCCCAGGATGATGCAGTTATGGGACATTGAGCAACTTGTGCTCATTTAGAATCCATTAGTTTTCATTATTTGCAAAATGAATATTTATCTGCTATGCTTTCTCAAGTCTAAAATGAAGCTTGAAGTTTTTAAACTTTCAAGTCTGAAAAGATTCCCTGTATACGGCCGGTGGCAGGTACCTGCAGTCTGGGGGGAAGCTCCCGCTGCTGTGTCGAGTCTATCTCCTGAGGTTGTCTCCGTGGACGGACATAGGGTGTCCCGGCCTCTCACTCCATGGTCGGGGCTCGTGGAGCCACCTCTGAGCACTCATAGGAAGTTCCACCCCGTCCTGCACCACCTCATGGACAGAGCAGGGCCTCAGGGCTGGGCTATTTGAGCTCTGGAGCCGGTGTCCCTGTGTTGGACACTGTCCAAGATCCTTCTGTAAAGTGACTTTATTCCAGAGGGACAAGTGCCCTTTGTGAGTTGGCTGTCTTAATTGGCGTCATCCTGTGGCACTATCAGTGGGTAACTGGAGCACTGAGTGTGTCAGAGGCAGTTTGTTGGTGGTTTACAGGCTCCATCAGACTCCACTGACCCAGGTGCAGACCCTGTCCTAAGAGCATGTGTTGAGGAGGGAGCTGGAAAGTCACCGTCCCCACTGTGTGCCCCTCATGGGGAGACCTGGGCAACTTGGTGTGAGGCAAAGTGAGGAAACTGTGGAGGGAGCAAGGAAGGGAAGACATGTAGGAAGGAAGGGGCGAGGGAGGGAGAGTGAGGAGGGGGGACAAGGAGAAACTCAGCAGAAGGGATTGGCCAGGGAATGAATACACAATCTTCTGAGAAAGTGATTTATTCTTGTCACTTAAAACCTGTTTATTCATGTAATTCTGTTCTGTTTTCTGCATGTGTGACTCTGCATTTAAATTATAATAATTATTATATGTTTGAATAATTATTCATTTATAATTAACATATAGGAGTGATCATTGGGGCTTCTGTACATGTGATCATGTTAGTTGAGTTGCACTCTCATGATTATGGTGACTTCACATATTTGGAAAAAGTCATTTAATCCATTTTGAGGTTTTTTTGGGGGGTGTCTGTTGGGAGATAGTGATGTAGTTTCATTCTTTTGCATGTGGCTGCCCAGTTTTCTCAACCCCATTTCCACCCTCTCCTCGCTGCAGTCACACTCTTGGCTCCTCTGTTGTAGAGTAACTGTCCATCTAATGTGGGTGTATTCCTGGGCTCTCATTATATTCCAGAGGTCTGTGTGTCTGGTTTTGTCCCACTACCGTGCTGTTTTAACTATTATAGCTTTATTGTATACACAGATGTCTGGTGGTGTGATTCCTCCATTTTCCTCATTTTTGTCAGGATTGTTTTGTCTGTTTGGGGTCTTTTGTGGTTCCATATGCATTTCAGTAATTTTGTCCCATATCTTTGAAGATTCTATTGAAGTTCTTACTGGTGTTACCTTGAATCTGTACATTGCTTTGGGTGGGATGGCCTTTTGACAATGCTGATTCTTGTAATCATTGAAAAGGAAATATATTTCCATTTATTTGCTTTTTCCAGATCTTTAACTATATCTTACAATTTTCTTTGTGTAGATCATTCACTTCTTTTGCTAGGTTTGCTCTTAGGTTCTTTTATTTATTTATGTATTTATTTATGCAAGAATCGTGGTACAGGCCAGATGTGCGGGAGGATGAGAGGAGTCACCAGAGACAGAGCGGGGAACAGAACAGGCAGACTGACCTAAGTACACTGCTGAGGAGCAGCGGGAATACAGGAGAGGTTTGCCGCGCCATGTCAGAACCTTGCCGGCTGGCTGGGATCGAACCAGTGCTGTAGAGGCTGTGGACAGCTTCAAAGCACGACACTCAACTGCCTGCGCCACCAGGGGAGGCCCTGCTCCTAGGTGCTTAATTTTGTGACTGTAATAGGATTGTTTTCTTAACTCTTTCCTCTTTACCTCTTTTTTCTTTTTTTTTTTTTGCATATAGGAAGGTAACTGATTTTCATGTGTTGATTTTGTAACCTTCCAACTTAACTGAAATGGTTTATTGTTTTAATTAGTTTTTGCATGGAAATATGAGATACTGATCTAGTTTGACACAATTAATCTTGAGTAGGAGCCAGAAATTTACACTGGAGCAAGTGAAGAACCTTCAATAAGTGTGGTTGGGAGAACTGGGTGGTAACAGTCAAAAGAATGAAACCAGATATATTGAGAGTTCTTAGTGAATATTATCATGATATCCACAATAGTTTTAATTGTAAGTAAATGGGTATGAATTTGAATTCATTCAACGTTGAGACAGTTAATGTTTGATTAATTTAAATATTTTATTATGTCATACAAACTTGGCAAAAACGTTGGCAATGAATATTCTCAGTGTAAAATTATTATGGTTTAATTCAGTTTCATAATTCAGTATGCATATTGAATTCTCATTGCATCCCATAAATTTTACTGACCAGTAAACTATAACAGAATCAAGGATTAATATTCACAAAATTATCTATGGGCAAAAAAAAAAATAAAGTTAATAATGCCAGTCATTTACAAGTTGTCAACCCAGAAGTTCAAATATCAAGATTTTGCCATTTCTTCTAACCGTTCCTGGCTGCCTCCAAATTTATATTGTGCCCACCTGGAACTCACCTGGGCCAAAGGCAAGATCAGCCTGACTTGCTTTTCACAGGGTGAATGTCTGAGAATGAATTAAATGTCTGATATCCAATTGGAACTACATTTTGTCATGGAATTTTTGGTGTGAGATTTTGAAATATTGGACATCACAGATGGGAAAGATCGATGGAGTCAGCAGAGAGGATCTGTAGCCAGACAGCCAGCGACAAACACCAGGAATTTTATCTTCCCAAATTTAAATATTCTTAATATTGTTTTAAGAATTATTTATTTATTTATACAAGCACTGGGCACAGTCAGAAGCGCGGGAGGGTGAGAGAATTCACCAGAGCCAGAGCGGGGAGCAGAGCAGGTAGGACAGAAGTACACTGCTGAAGGGAGCAGCGGGTAGCAGGAGAGGTCTGCGCGCCATGTGGGACCCTCCTCCGGTGGCGGGGAATGGAACCGGCGCTGCAGAGTCTGTGGGCAACTTAGCAACCCAGCGCTCAACCGCTGCGCCACCGGGGAGGCCCTTCTTAACATTCTTTGCATGTCTTTATGTCTACATTAAATGATAGTATTATATTAATGCACACAAATCCCGTAAATTTTGTCAATTCGACCATACTGGGAAACTCTACCCTCTGGTGAGAGTCCCACAGCGCGTGCCCTCGGGACACTGTCCTAATCTCTGCAGCGTGGAAGAAAATAAGCAGATGGGGACAAACACGTGTGGTGTGGGGTGAGGCTGGGGTGCCATTCCTTGGCGATTTCTGGAAATTTTTGACTACGAGAAGGCTGGTGTTTCTGCTTTTGCTATTATAATTACAAAATTAGATCCTCTTATTTGTTCCCCAAAATTCCACCTAATACATTTTCACAACTTTTTCGTAATCCTCCTGTTTGTGCAGTGATCAGCTTTTGCAGCACCTGCTCCGGACGCTTCGAGCAGATTTAGTGCTTCATTCCCCTTGGGTCTGGAGCGCCGCCGGCACCGTGCCTAGCAGAGCAAGGGAAGTGCAGCCCCAGCAGCAAGCGGCAGCAGCAGTGGTGAGGGGGGGCGCTGCGGCCCCTTAGTCACCCATGGGCCTGTGGGCGCATCACAGCACGTGCGGGGCCAGCACGCTGACAGCAGTCTGGCCTGGGAGACATGGCCAGAGCGCGACCCACCCCACCCCGAATGGGCTCCTTGGTGCAGGACGAGCAGGCATCCTCCGTGGTCAGGTGTTGCCTGCGCTCAGCTTCTGCACACATGCCTCGTGACCTGGTTTCCAGGCTGCAAACAGTGGGTCCAGGGAGGGTCAGCTGCACGCAGAATATGGATAGGACACGGTCCATGATGGCAGACCCCAAACAGCTCCAGGTCAGCCTGGAGAGTGGGAGGGGTGACCCGATGGCGCCAAGGACGGGCGCAGGTTGAGGACTGGCATGGCCTGGGGTGGGCCCCCAGACGGGTGGGCAGGGCTGGAAAGGCCCTGGCCATGTGTGGTAGGGGTGACTCTTTCTGTGCTGGGTGTGTAGGTTTTGCGTATTTTGGACATTCGCCCTTGTCAGGCGTGTGATGTGCACAATCATCTCCCAGTGCAGGGGCCCATTTTGGGGATGGCACAGAAGCTCTCTAGTGTGGGGGGGGTCACTTGTTCCTACGTGCTGATGTTCTCTGGTCCTTGGTGATGTATCCCCAAGTTCATCTGTGGGGTAGATGTGCAGTGAGCAGCACCCAGGTCTGCTTTCTGGTATCTTAAGGCTTCATCTAATGCAGAGTTTTAATGCATTCCAAATTGTTCAACCGCACTAATAAGGAACATAGAAATCCGAACTGTATTGAGTTGTCACCTGTGAGAAGGGAAAGAAATAAAGGGCCTCAGACGATGTCTTCAGATGATGCAAAAAGAGCTCCCACAGGTTGGACCAACCTCTGCTGAGTGTTATCCCAGATGCACAGACTCTACAGTGCAGACCACGTACACCTGTGTTCACAGCAGCACTGACCACTGTTGCTGCCCATGGCCCCAACCCAAGTGCAGAGCACAGAAGAGTGAACAATGTGGGTCCAAACTCAGAGGAATACTACACAGATATTAAAAAGATGAGCCCATGCCTCATGAGAGGGACTCCCCTGGTGGCGCAGCAGTTGAGTGCTGGGCCCCAAAGCTACCTGCAGCCTCTGTAGCACTGGTTCGATCTCTGTAGTCCGAGGAGGGTCCCCCACGGCCCGCAGACCTCTCCTGACACCCGCTACTCCACTCAGCAGTGTACTTTGGTCATTCTGCCTGGTCTGACCCCGCTCTGGCTCTGGGGAATTCTCTCACTCTCCAGCGCTTCTGAATGTACCCAGTGCTTGTATAAACAAACAAAGAAACAAACAAACAAACAAATAAATTAATAAATAAATCTTAAAAAAAAAAAAACTTGAGAAGCCAAGTTCATCAGCATTTAAAAAAAAAATAAAGAAATTGTGTGTGATGGGAGGGCCCACTCTTGTCTCCCTCCAATCCACAAAGTTGGGCCTGTCAGCGGAGACACACATTAGCTGTGGGAACCGAGTGCCCAGGACTGGGATCTCGTGAGCATGCGCTCTCAAGGACTACCACTTTTACCACTGCATCATTTTTGTAAAGTTGGTGATGCCTGGGTTCTAGAACATTCTTTCTACAACAAATACATGTT
This sequence comes from Talpa occidentalis, assembly GCF_014898055.3. Taxonomy (NCBI): domain Eukaryota; kingdom Metazoa; phylum Chordata; class Mammalia; order Eulipotyphla; family Talpidae; genus Talpa; species Talpa occidentalis. Next base: position 3,793,055 of record NW_023601851.1, on the reverse strand, counting down.
TTTAACCATGAGCTGGTTTCAGTCTATGCATACCAAGGAGGGAGGGGTGGGGAAAGGATTGTAGTATTTTAGGAAACAGGAGTTTATGGAAGAATATGAGAATATAAATTTCTGGAAAAGGAAAAATTCCAATGCAAGAAGCCTATGCTTTATAAATGATGACATGTAAGAGTTAGAGGGGAACAGCTGAATTAATGAGGAGTTATAATTTTACATTATGAAATCTCACATCTAAGAGTATTTGCCGTTTATCAGTCTCCCCACAGCCGTCTTCCAAGCTTGGTTCCTCAGACTGTAGATGACGGGATTAAAGGTGGGGGGCACCACCGTGTAGAACATAGAAATGACCAGGACAGACAAGGATGGGGTCCCTGAGGTCGACTTCAGATAATCAAAGCATGCAGTGGAGAGAAACAGCACCACAACCAGCAGGTGGGGAAGGCAGGTGGAGTAGACTTTGGCCTTCCCTTCTGTGTATGGGATCTTCCTGACAGCAGAGAAGATGTGGACATTGGAAATGACGATGAAAATGAAACAGCAGATACCCCAGACCACACTGATGAGAATGGGGACAAGTTCGTTCATCGAATTTCCAGAGCAGGAAATAGCCAATAACTGGGGGATGTCACAGAACGGGTGGACGACGCTGGACCCACAGTAGGACAAGAAGAAGGTTCCAGCTGTGTGCATCACAGCTTAAAGACCCCCACCCAGCCAGGACACAGCTGTCAGCTGCACACACCTGTCCCTGCTCATGCTGACGTCATAGTGCAGGGGGTGGCAGATGGCAGCATAGCGGTCAATGCTCATCACCATGAGCAGGGTCAGCTCTGTAACTGCTGACATAATCATCATAAAAACCTGAAGGAGACAGCCCGGAAAGGAGATGATGCTGCTGTGCCTCAGAGAGCTGGCAATGGAATTGCGGACAGGGCTGTAATGAGGCGGAGGTCCATGAAGGACAAACTCCTCAGGAAGAAGTACATGGGTGTGTGGAGGTGCTGATCCAGGTTGGTGATCAGGACGATGAGCCCATTTCCCAGCAGGGTGCTCAGGTAGACCAGAGAGAAGAGCAGCGGGTGCAGGTAGTCCATGGTCCCCTGGGTGGGGAACCCCAGGAGGATGAATTCTGTCACGGCTGTGAGATTGGTCACCCCTGGAGCAGTCATCTGTATAAAAATATTGAGCAGAATAAAACATGACACCTGCAAGGACAGTCACAGGTGTGCCCTAGAGGTCACTCTCAGGGTGTAGAGTGGAGCAGCTCCGTGTCTCTCACTCTCTGTTGAGCCTTTTGTGTTCAGCTCCAGAAACACACCTTTATCACGCAGGCTCTGGGATTGGGAAATGAGGGACATTTCAGCTGGTCTTAGGATTCTGCTCTGGTTGAATCTCATAGTCGACTGACAGCCCCTCCCTATGGCCCCAGCCCCTCTGCTCCCCCTCCGTGTGCAGGTTTGTTCAGGCCCGTGTGTGAGTGGGGACGGCTGGACATGGGGCAGCCCTGCCCACTCCCCTCCACCCCCCAATCTCATCCTCTCCTCCCTCTGTGGGTGTGACGGAGGGGCAGGTCCTGGTGACTTTAAGATTTTTAGGAGAATGTAGTAGTATAAAATTACTGTAAGATATAAGAGAAACAATTCCAGCTAATTTATTAAAAACAAGAAAAAAAATCAACTCAAAAAATGTTGTAGCCTAGTGAAAAAGCTTTTTCAGTGGTCTAGAATCCATATTTATATTGACAAAATTAGATTTTGCATAGCTCTGTTGTTGTGTGGAATTAAAATAAAAACAAGATCACATCCATAATAGATTTCCACAGGTGTCTCTACTTTAGTGTGAAGGAACTAGCAATATCAACATGTTAGATCAGAGAACACTGCTACCCTCCCCACCCACAAATTTGGCACTCTCTGACCAACAGAATGTAAGAAAAAAGAAAGAAAGAAAAGAAAACAGGAATAAACTACAGATCAAGGGGGACACTGCATAGAAAAGAACTATTTCAGGCACTGCACCCCGTGAATGGGAACTGTGGAGAACCGTGCAGGAATCGCCAGGAAGTGAGTGAACAGCTCCAGGTGCCATTAGAGGAAGACAAGGACTCCTCGAGAGGTCTACAAATAGCTCAAGGCCAGCTGGTAAGCTTGTGCAGAAAAACGATGCATGCTGGAAAAGCACACGTGTATCGGGCCCCCCCTGGTGACGCAGGCGTTTGAGCACAGCACTGTGCAGCTGAACACAGCCTCTGCAGCATGGGTTTCATCCTGGCCGGCAGGCGAGGGTACCACATGGTGCAGCAGTCCTCTACTGTCGCGCCCACTGCTCCCTTCATCAGTGTATTTTGTCAGTCTGCCTGTTCTGTTCCCTGCAATGTCTCTGGTGAATCCTCTCACCTAACCATGCATCTGGCCTGTACCCCGGTTCTTGTATAAATAATAAATAAATAAATAAATAAATAAATAAATAAATAAATAAATCTTAAAAAAAAAAACATACGTGTATCACATTGCCCAGGTCCACACGCCCACAACCTAGGTTTGTGGTGAGACGCACTGGAGCTGTCACTGAGGTGAATGTCCCTCCCTAAGTAATCAGAAACCAGGCGCCCAGACATGGGAGCGTGGTGCAAAAGGCACCATTTCTGCGGACACTGAACTGGGCTACCGCCCGCCACCTGTATCTAAGGACTTCAAAACTGAGTACCGGGACACAAAATTCAGGGGGTGGGATCCCCACGACGGTGGGGCACAGGGAAGACACGGCACCCCCACGCTGCTGTGGTGCTCCACAACACCCCCACTCTGTTCCCCAGACCCAAGGACACTGGGAAAGAAAGATCTCTGGCGCCACCTAGTGACCAGAGCAAAATCACCAACATCCGGATAGTTGGAAACCAGGGATCCCAAAAACACACTCACGCTCTGAGAAAGGATGGGCCAGGCAAACGAGGGTAAGAAGGGAAATAAGGCATGGAGCAAGACCCCCATTCTGGAACTGAGAGCTAGGCGCAGGATCCAGGATGAGGGATGCACCACAGCAGCAGGCACTGCAGAGTGACAGCCAGCATTTTGGATCTGATAGCCCTGGAACAGAGACAAACAAAGTCACCATTGGAAACACACACAATAACATAAATACTTCATGATGAAATGCCAACACTTTGATGTATGGGTTAAATGAAATATGTCAGTAAATTAAAAATTTAAGATTTAAAAAACTTACTTTTGAAAATTATTTGACAGGCACCTCAGTCTGCCGTGATGTGCCTGCTGTCCCAGAAGTTTGCTTCCCACAAAATTCTCTCCCTCACAGAGACAGGAGGAAAAGCAAACCTGACTTGATGTCCCGGTCACCCGTTGCCCTCTGCTGTGCTGGCCTCTAGTAGCCAGGCCTCTGGCTCACAGACTCCAGCAGACAGGCCACAGGGCTCACTATCTCCTTCTCCTACTGCCCCCCAGGCCCTGACACCATCCCCAGGTCCCCTTCCTCAGGGACCTCACCCTGAGGGGACCAGGTGTCCCTTGTCCCCGTGGAATTCTTAATGGTGTTCCAGGTAATGAGCCTCTTGAGTCATCAGCACAGCCAGGCGGTCACAGGAGACTCCACAAGCAGGACTGTGGTTCCCCCTCCTCAGGCTCCATCAGACTCCAATGAGTGGCCATGGGGACCCAGGGGTGGCCCTGTTATCAGAGCCATGCCCACAGGGAACTGCAAATTCACCATCATCCCCTGTGCTCCCTCACGGGAAACCTGCAGAGGCGGTTGTGAAGAGGTTGGGGAAGGAGGAAGGGAAATAAAGTAGGATGGAACTAAAGGAGAAAGGAAAGCGGGAAGGAAGACAAAAAGAAATTCAACATAACTGAATGAAAGATGGGAAGAAAACAATCTTCTGAAGTAGAAATGGTTCATGTCATCACAAATGTACCATGTGTGTGCTTTGGTTTGTTTTTTAATGGTCCGTTCTCAGCATCTACAAGTCTTCTTTGACTCTGAATCGCTACTGCTGGTGAGTGTGTGTCCTTTATCTTCACAAGGAGAGGGGCCATTGCAGTTGGAGTGGTTCTGGTGGATGGTTCTTCATCGTTTGAGATTCCTGGGGTTTGATGTCATGACTATTGTGTCTTCAAATACATGGTAAGAGGCCTTTTGTGTGTGGCCTTCACTGTGTGAAATGCTTTGGAATTCAGAGTGATGCTGCCCTTATACCACCTCATCCCTTGGTTTACATGTGCACATACCCAAAATTCTCTGGGCCCGGGTGTCCACACTGCCATGCACATGTACAAGACTTTGGGTGCCAGCCACAGAGGCTAACGACAGGAGGGGGCAAAAAGCCTGACTTTTACCTCATATAATTTACAATCCACCCCTTCAGGATTTTTTCACCTCTCCCTAGTGCCTGGTACAGGCACCCTGTGACCCTGGGAGTGCAGGGCAGCAGATAAGCTTGCTTTAAGCCACCAAGGATGACAGGCCCATCCTTTGCTCTTCATCTCCTGTGGTGGGCAAATAATTTTGTCCACTCCAGGTCCCAAAGTTCTCCTCCTTCTGGCAGGATTGTTTGAGCAAGTCAGTCAGTGTCATCTTTGTCACTGGTCAAGCTCCGGATTATGGACGGGGTACACTTTTTTTTTTTTTCCTGACAAGTCTGCTGCCTCAGGGGTATGGTGGACTGGGCCTTGCAGGGTTTTCTTCTCCTCCCCACAAGGTCCCAGATGTTTCCCACTGCTTGCCCTCCATCTCCCAGACCTTGCCCACCTTCTGTGCTCCTGCAGCATCTTTAGTTCTTCTTAGACTTTGGCCACCACCTGTCTCCAGCAACTCTGATGTTGTCTTTCACTCCATTTGTAGATGCCACTAGGTATGTCTGCTCTCGGAGTCATATCCTGCCAACTGTGCCAATTGTTTTTCAAATATCCAAAGCCAGGTAGGTTCATTATCATCTCTCACAGATGCAAAGATAATTTTTGAGACTTCAGTAGATATTTACAGAGCTTTCATGCTGTATCAGGGAACATACTCAGGTGTACATGTACAATCTGTGAAGATAAAATGAAAATGTTGTAAAGTATGTACTAGATGTGATGAATTAAAACACCATAATTTGCATCACTCAAAAATCACAAGGAAACAGTGCGACAGAACTAATCCATCATTATTAGTTTATATTATATAATTATCAAATTATGAACTAGACGACAGCTATTCCATGTAAGATGTGCTAATCTCTGGGGATTTAACGAAACACATTCGAGGTCAGCCAGTGTCAGGACATGCAAGCAAAGTTCAGGAACAGGCATGGTTTAGAACCCCAGTAACCTCTGCCGACCACTCTGCAGGGAAACTGGATGTCCTCCTTGGAAACGTCTATGTTGGTTTCTTACCCACTTCTTGATTGGGGTGTCTGCTTTTTGCTGTTGTGCTGTGACATACCTTGTATGAATGGAAACCAGCCCCATGTCAAATGCATGATGTGCGCATATTTTCTCCCAGTGCAGGGGCCTGTTTTTATAGAGGTTTATGAACTCTCTAGTGTGGTGGTGCACATTTGTCCCTACATGTTCATTTCTCTTGTCCTTGGGGCCTTGGAGTTGTGTCCACAAGTTCATCTGTGGGGTGGATGTGCAGTAGGATGGCATAATTCCTCAAGTATTTTGTCACATCCAAATCTTTAGTCCAAATAATATTGTTCAGTAGCTCTAATTATAAGGGGAACAAAAACATGAACTAAAACTGCAATGACTTGTCACACACCCCTATGAAAATGGGCCAATCAAAAAGACTGAACACAACTAATGTTGTGTGGATGTGGAGAGAAAGGAACCCTCACCTCTGTTGGTGGGAATGTAAGTAGGTAAAGCCTCTAGGAAAATTGTTTGGAGATGTCCTAAGTAAATAAAAATGGGAATCCCATAGGAACTAGCAATCCCTTTTCTAAGTTTTTATACCAGAATGTGAAACTCTACAATACTGAGACACTCATGTGCACTGGTGTCACAACAGCACCATGCACCATTGCAGAACCAGCACAAGGACTTTCAACAGAGGAGTGTATAAAGTAAATGTGGGTCCATAGTCAGTGGAATTGTACACACCTATTAAAAAATCAAATCATACTTTCGGGACAAGGTGAGTAGACCTTAAAGTTATCTTGTTAAGTGAAAAAAAAAAAAAAAACAGATAGTGAAAGACAGATAGCAGATGGTCTCACTCATCTGTGGGATAGAAAATACAGAAAACCAGGCCTCCCTGGTAGCCCAAGGGGTTAAGATGCAACCTATGAATCTAGCCACAGCCACTGTAGCGCGAGTTTGATCCCTAGCCAGGGAGCTACCCACAGGGCACAACAGACCTCTGCCTCGTCTGCTGCTCCCCTCTTCAGTGTATTTCATTCAGTGCACCTGTTCTGTTCTCCACTCTGTCTCTGATGAATCATCTCACCCCTCACAACGTTGGCCTGTGCCACACTTCTTGTATGCATAAATCAATGTTTTAAAAAAAGAAACTACACAAAGCTGACATTACAAAATACAGCAAAACCTATTTGCACTAGTGATAGGAGAGGGATAAGGACTGTAAACAAGTGGGTATTTATGTGGGTGTTCCCCAAAGTGTGAGGGGAGATGTGCACACACAGAGGGGCAGAGATGCAACCCACAATAAGAAAACAGAGATGTGACAATGAGCGTTTCCTTTAAGTGGCAATTGTTAATTAACATGACCCCATGTTACCCCACTCCTGAAGTCAGATCCTCTTCTCAACAGAATTTAGAGTTTTCTTCAAAGGAAAGACAGAAAGTATGTAAAGGACGTGAGCAGAGAGTGATGAAGTCCCGGGAGAAGAAACAGAAGATCAAGGTCTTTCATTGGAAAGATTATTAACTTGAGAGATTTTCCGACACAGATTTTATTCTGAAATCTGAATGGAGTCAGTCTGGTCACTAACATACATTTTTTTAAAAGAAGTATTTTCTGGAGGGAGTATGTTATGATCCCTCAGGAGCATTTGGAGACACAGTGACTTGCTCCAGAGAAAATACTTGAGCGAGGAGCATCCCCCAGCTCATGTTCTCAGAGTGGGTAAACAGTCATGAGGCCTCAGGGTTTATAGCACAGAAGCTTCAGCAGAATAAAAATTCATAAATATTGCAGTGTTTTACTTTATATAAAGTTTTACATCATATAAAAAGATAACATGGTTCATGAAGTAGAAAAAATAGTGAACTTAAGTGTTATCTAAAAGAATGCCAAGTAGAAAACCTGGTAGAGGAATCAAGATACAATTTGGAAAACTCAGGGAACCTGAAAATGAACACAACAACATCAAAGGTCTTAACATTAAATTTTGAAGTAGTAAAGCACTGACTCAAAAATAATTCATCTACTTTAAAAAAGAACACTGCATCACAGGAGCACAGTGGTGATAGGATCAAGTCAGATGCCACAGGAAGTAACAGTCACATCCATGACAGATTGCAGCCCCAGACTCCGATTCCCTGGTCTCTGTCCAACTCCCACCTCAGGCAGATTCATGGCACGTGTAGCTGCTATGCAAACTTTGAGCAGAAACATGAATGTCTCTTAGAGGAAGATGCCCCATTAGGAATCGTGAGGGTGGGAGCATGCATTCAGCTGTCCCCCTTCCTCTCCAGAAGGACGGGCCTCAGTGGAGGCACACACTGAGTGGGAACCGAGTGCCCAGGCCCCGTGACCAGTGCTCCTGGTGACCTCTGAGTTTTGACTTCTTTCTGAGTCGGAAATGTGTGACTTCCTGCAAACAACATCACATTTTTTATTAAAGGTTTATTTATTTATTTATACAAGCCCTGGATACAGTCAGAAGCACGGGAGGGTGAGAGAATTCACCAGAGCCAGAGCGAGGAGCAGAGCAGGCAGAAGGACCGAAGTACACTGCTGAGGGGAGCTGCGGGCAGCAGGAGAGGTCTGCACACCATGTGGGACCCTCCTCCGGTGGCCGGGGAGTAGCCGGGGATCGAACCAGTGCTGCAGAGGCCGAGGGCAGCTTCCCAGCCCAGCGCTCAACCGCTGCGCCACCGGGGAAGCCCTTCATCACATTTTCTAACATGGCATAGATTTCAGGCTATGAGCTTCACTTGGGGAAGGGTTTTGTGAAAGACTGTATTAACTTACAGAACTAACTTTAAGGAAAAATATGAGAATATGTTTCTGGCAAAGCAATAAGGTTAAGAGAAAAGTCTACTTGGAAATGAGGACATGTGAGAGTTAGAGGGAAACCTGAGTAAAGCAGGGGTTATAACTGAGACTGTGATCTCTCACTTGTCAGCGTGTTGGCCTGGACAGGAGCCAGAACGGCAGAACCGAATCACCGAAGCGCGAGGTGCCGGGTCCCGACACCTCTCCCTGTACCGAAGCTCCCGCCGGCCACTCCGGCGCCTGCGAGCTGACTTGCTGCTGACTACGTGGATGTCGCCTTCACGGGGTCAGTCCCCCCCGGGGTGGACAAGGCCGGGCCTGGGTCCCCTGGCGCGGCCCGAGGGCGCGGGCCGGGGAGCCGGGGTCGGGGTCCGCCTGGTAGACCAGGTTCCACCTCGTCCGCCCGATCTCGGGTCGGCAGCCGGGGGAGGGGGCGGCCGCGGTGGGGACGAGGTTCCTGGGGCCGCCGCGCCAACCCCGGGGCAGGGGCGTCCTCCTGGACAGGCCGCCGAGCGGGTCCCCTGCGGCGTCCCCCGCGGCCGGGCAGGGGTCAGCGCGGCACTGGCCGCCCGGGGTGGCGGCGCCGACCGTGGGGGGGGGACACGGCGTGACCGAAGTCCGCGTCCTCCCTGACGGGCGACCCCTTCATGTGCGGTCCCGGCTGGGCCCGCGGCCGGGAGGTCACGCAGGACAGTCCGGAACCCCCCATCGTGTGCGCCCTGGGCAGAAACGTGGGTATTTGTGCCCCAAGGGCTCCGCGAGGCGGACGCGGCCCCGAGGGCAGGCGGGGGTCAGGGGGTTCCGCGTGGAGCCCGGGGCTGACCGAGGGTGGGGGGGTGTACACGCGCTGCCCAGGGGACGGGCCGAGGCCGCGGCCGGAGGGCGCCTGGCGCTTCCCCCAACTCCGGGGATCCCCTGGGCATTTTTGGGGGACGGATGTTGCAACCCTGTCTGCCCTCAGCCTGGAGCGTGACCCTGCCCTGCTCGGGGGTGCCCAGCCTGCGGGGCGGGAGTTGGGGCGCTGCTCGCTGGGTCGCGGGGAACCCGCGTGGCCGCAGAGACTGGGTCGTGACTCGGCCCACGAGGGCGTGTCCATCCCTCCCACGGTCCCGGCGCGCAGTGTCCACCTCAGCGCCCGCAGGTGCGGCTCAGAGAACAGACTCAGGGGCGCGTTGCCCCGGAGGCCCTGGGGGTACAGGTCGCAGCGAGCTGGCGGGATGGAAAGGACCAGTTTGCCACCGTCAGAGCCGTAGGAAATGACCCGGCAGAATTAATTCAGGATAGATTATACTCACAAGATAAAATAGTAAAGAAGCAAAGAGGAGGTGAGAGATTGAAAGTCGCGCCCACCAACACCTGTGCCTTGGTGGAAGCACGTTCACGTCACTTCAGACATGAAGACAAGCTCCGGAGCAGGGAAGGTTTAGATCCTGAGTAAAATCTGCAAATGACTCTGCAGGGCCACTGAGCGTTTCTCCTAGAAAATGTCTCTGGGGGTCTGAGGCCGCATTGGATTGGGGTGTCTCTTTTTCTGCTGGGTTTGTAGGTTTTGTGTACTTTGGACACTCGCCTTGTCAGATGTGTGATGTGCACAATTTTCTCATAGCACAAGGGGCCCATTTTGGGGATGGCTTTTCTGAAGCACAGAAGCTCTTGTTCCCACGTTCTCTTCTTCCCTGGTCCATGGTGTGTGTCCCCAAGTTCATCTGTGGGGTGAGTGTGCAGTGGGCAACCCCTGTGTGTTCCTTCTGGTATTTTAAGGGTTTATCTAATGCAAAATTTTAACCCATTCCAAATTGTTAAAGTGAGCTAATAATAAGGAAAATAGAAATCCAAACTGTAATGTATTGTCACCTGTGAGAAGGGACCAAGCTGGAGACTGGACACAGCAAAGAGGTGAGGGACAGAGAGAAGGGGCCTCTCACCTCTGCTGGGAAAACAGCTTGGAGATGTCTTCAGACAATGAAAACAGAACCACCACAGGTTGGACCAACCTCTGCAGGTATTTGTCCCAGATGTGCAGACTCTCTGATGCACCATGCACAACTGTGTTCACAGCTGCAATGACCACTGTTTCTGGTCATGGCCCCAACCCAATTGCTATGCACAGTGGAGTGAATAAATAAATAATGTAGGTTCACATGCAATGGAATACTACACAGCTATTAAAAAGGTGAACTAGTGCCCTTAGGGACCAAAGGTGGACCTTGAGGTGCTTATGCTAGTGAAATAAGTCAAAAAGTGAAAGATATTGGCTGGTATCACCCATCTGTGGATTATAATATAAAAAGGTCAGTAACTGAGAAAATATAGTGGCAAACAGCAAAAGGAAATGTTGGACTGAGTACAAAGCTTTGCTCATTATCAGAGGGAACAGGAGAGGGAATGGGGAGGAGATTGGAGTGTGGATGGACAGGGCGGGCACTGCAAGGCACTTAGTAGATTCTGAGTGGACACTTGTGCAAGTGGGGGAGTGAAAAGTGACCCACAGTAAACAGTGAAAACAGTAAAAAGTGTACATGAGTGTCCTCCTTTTATAAGAACAAATAACAAATTAACATGATGGTGTGATGAAACACTCATGGTAAAGATCCCTTCTCAGCAGACACTCACTGCATTTGTTCAAAGGAGAAATAGAAAATTAACAGGAATCTGACCAGGGAATGAGGTCATAACCCAAGGGATGGGGACTGTGCTCTCATGCTATCACTGAAGCGAATATTACTGTGAGAGATTTTCTAACTCAGATTTCATTCTGAAATTTGAATGGACGAGGCATGTCTTGTGATTAACTACATTTTATTATCATAAATAGTTTCATGGACAATATGTGCTCATCGGTCAGGAGAGTTTGGAGACACAGTGACCTGCTCCGGAGAAGAGGAACATCACCCCAGCTCATGTTCTCAGTGTTAGGGGAACAATATAAGAACCTCCGTACGTGCAGTGCAGATGTGTAGGATTACTTAAAAAAATCAGCAAATATCGTCAGGCTTTAGTTTGCATGATGTTTTACATAATATAAAAAAATACATAGTTTCCAAGTATAAAAAAAAAGTGAACTTAAGTGTAATCTATAAGAAAATTGAGAAGAAGACCTAGTATAGAATCAAGATACAATATGGAAAACTAAAGGAACCTAAATACAATAACAAATTAAAAATTACATTTTTTTAAGTAAAAATGTAGTTCTTCAAAAATAATTTAAATAACTTTAATTTTGGAAACACCACATTGAGGGGGTGAAGTCACATTGGCATCAAAACAGGCATCATAGAAATTGATATTCCATCAATTCCAGGTTTCAGTCATAGAATCCGATTAACCAAGGAAGGTTCCATCCTTCCACCTCTGGCAGAGTCAAGTGTGGTTTCCCTTTGTCCTGTGAGCAGAAACGTGACCTTCTCCTAGAGGAAGATGCCCCATTAGGAATCGTGAGGGATGTGGGTCCAACACTAAACTGTGCTCCCCTCTGCTCCACAGGGACGGGACCCCCACAATGGAGGCACAAACAGGCTGTGGGGACTGAGTGCCCAGGACTGGGGTCCCATGACATTGTGCTCCCAATAACAGACCCCATTTACAATGCTTCATTACAAGTAAAGGTTGGTGATATGTGACTTCCAGAACATCCTTTCAACAACAAATTCATGTTTTTAACCATGAGCTGGATTCATTTTATGAAAAAAAAAAACACAGGCAGACATTTGGCAAAGGATTTCAGGAAATTTTAGGAAACAGGGTTTATTGAAGAATATGAGAATATGAATTTGGGACAAAGTAATAATCTTAATTCAAGAAATCTATGCTTTATGAATAACATGTTAAGAGTTAGGGGGGAAAATCTGAATTAATGAGGGGTTATAATTTTAGATTTCGATATCTCACATGTTGGATTACTGGCCATTGATCAGTCTCCTCACAGCCATATTCAAGGTTTCATTCCTCAGACTGTATATGACGGGATTAAAGGTGGGGGCACCATCGTGTAGAACATAGAAATGACCAGGTCAGGCATGGACGGGGCCCCTGAGGTCGGCTTCAGATAAGCAAAACATCCAGTGGAGATAAACAGCACCACAACCAGCAGGTGGGGAAGGCAGGTGGAGTAGGCCTTGGCCTTCCATTCTGTGGATGGGATCTTCCTGACAGCAGAGAAGATGTGGACATAGGAAACAATCATGAAAATAAGACAGCAGATACTCCAGACCACACTAATGAGAATGGGAACAAATTTGGTCATTAAATTTCCTGAGCAGGAAATAGCCAATAACTGGGGGATGTCACAGACGAACTGGGGGACCACGTTGGATCTGCAGAAGGACAAGGAGAAGGTTCCAGCTGTGTTCATCACAGCATAGAGACCCCCACCCAGCCAGGACACAGCTGTCAGCTGCACACACCTGTCCCTGCTCATGATGACCTCATAGTGCAGGAGGTGGCAGATGGCAGCATAGCAGTCAAGGCTCATCACTGTGAACAGGTACATCTCTGTAGCTGCTGATATAACCATCATGAAGACCAAGAGGACACAGCCCGGGAAGGAGATGGAGCTGCTGTGCTTCAGAGAGTTGGCAATGGACTTGGGGACCGTGGCTGAGATGAGGCAGAGGTCCGTGAAGGACAGACTCCTCAGGAAGAAGTACATGGGGGTGTGGAGGTGCTGGTCCAGGGTGGTGATGAGGATAGTGAGCCCATTCCCCAGCAGGGTGCACAGGTAGACCAGGGAGGAGAGCAGCGTGTTAAAGTGAGCCCATGTTAAAGATGCCCATGGTCCCCTGGGCTGGGAACCCCAGGAGGACGAATTCTGTCACTGTCGTGAGATTTGTCCCCCCTGGGTCCATCATCTGTATAAAGAGAAAAAAGGAAGAAAATGTCAAATCTTCCAATATTGAACATAAATGGGTTATCAGCATAGGATGATTATTCATTCTGCTTACTGGATATTTACTCCTTCTAGGCCCTGTGGAGTCTAATATCCTCATCTGTGTGTCCTGCTGATTCAACCTTTAATTTCCATCTCATGTGTCTAACTTTTCTCTGAAATTTGGTAAAGAGATAGAAATTTCAACTGTCCCCTATAAACTTGATCAAATTAGAATCTCACATGTGTCAACAAACCAAATGACAGCCCCTCCCCACCACCCCAGGCCCGCTGCTCCCTCCTCCAGCCCAGTTCCCAGAGGTTGTCCAGGGCACAGCCCCAGAGGACACGTGACGATGTTCAGCCCCTCCCCATCCTGGAGAACCTGTCCCTGCTCCTCTAGCACAGCCCCAGTCTGGGGTAGCCGCACAAGGACTGGTGTGCAGGGAGATGGGTTGTGTGGGTCCCTGTTTTCTTGCTCCCCAGGCCCCGTCACTGTCCTGGAACTGAATGATCTGGGCTCAGCGTCCCCATGTGCATGTCCTGATGCCTACTCTGTCAGATTCCTGCCCCCGTGGCCTCACGGCTGCCTCCTGGTCCGTCCCCTCGTCTCTTCATTTCTCTGCCCCTGACTCCCCATATCTGAGGACTCAGAGATGATGTTTCCTGCAGAGTCACCTCCAGGGTCACACCCACACGTCCTTGCTGCAAGATGGGCTTGTCCACCCCAGGTCCCTCCCCGGCCCCTCTGTCCCCCTCAGACTCATGCACATCTGTGCAGGGAGGAGGCCGCTCAGGGGCTGAGCCAGACGTTCTGTGCGTGTGGCTGTCCCTGCCGATCCTAGGGCCCCTCGTTCCCCTGGTGCAGGTTTGTTCCTCACCCAGGCCCGTGCGTGAGTGGGGACGTCTGGACACGGGGCAGCCCTGCCCTCTCTCCTCTGCCCCCCAATCTCATGCTCACCTCCCTCCCTTACGATGATAGTCCTTGTGACAGTAGGGTTTAATGGAGAATGTAGAAAATACATTGATTAGTATAAATAATTCCAAATAGTTTAATAAAAAAAATAAGGATCACATTGTTGAATTTGTAGACATCTTTTGAGAGATTTAAAGTACATATTGTAACAATGATGTAAGTGTTGATATATATTCTTCCATATTTAACTACTGTGACTTTATTTTCCAAATCTCTAACAGTCCCAGTTCTATGGAACAGGGGGAAATCCCAAGTTCATTTCCACAAATAGTCAGATGCCCATGCCAGCCTCTCTTCAATGTGACAGTCCTGAGATAGTCAAAAATATTGTTATAAAAGTTGTTGAATTTCTACTTCATATCTGTCATTACACTAGGAACAAAAACAAATAAATTGAAATTTAACAATAAGGATTTTGAAATTTCATCTTAGTTACAAAATAATCATTAATTATTGTGATTTCATACAGTATTTAATACATACTCACTGAGTGAACACTAAAATCAGTATGTAATATTATTCTCACGTAATCATAAAAATGTAACCATATTAGTGCATTAAAATGGCATAATTTGTGGAATATCCTCAAATAACTTAAGTTTTCTCTCACTGAGTTTCACCCAGGCTGACAGGGCAGTGGGACATGAGCGACTTGGACAACTTCAGCATTAGTTGTCGTGATTCAGAAAATGAGTAGTTTAACTACGGCACTTTCTCAAGTCTAACATGAGCCTTGACATCTGAAAACTCTGAAGTGTGAGTGGATTCTCCCCTGCATATAGCTGGTAGCGGATACCTGCAGTCTGGGGGGAAGTTCCCGCTGCCGTGCCGAGTTTCTCTCCTGAGGTTGTCCCCAATGGCAGGAGAGAGGGTGTGCCAGCCTCTCACTCCATGGTCAGGGCTCATGGGGAGCTTCTGAGTGCTCACAGGATGTTGCACCCTGTCCTGTGCGGACTCATGGACAGAGCAGGGCCTCAGGGCTGGGCTATTTGAGCTCTGGAGCTGGTGTCTGCGTGTTGGACACTGTCCAGATTCCAGCCCTCAGGGGCCTTCCTCCTGAGGGACAAGCACCCCCTTTGAGTTGACCGTGTTAATGGGCATCATCCTGTACCACATCTCAGGGTGCAATTACTGCAGTGAGGGTGCCAGAGGCAATTTCCTTAGTTATTCACACCTGTGTGGACAGGACTGTGGCTCCTCCTCCTCCAGGCTCCATCACCCTCCACTGATCGTTCAGAGGGGGACCTGGCTGTGGGCCGCAGGATGAGCCACATCCAAAGGGCACTGGAAAGTCAGAGTCACCCACTGTGTGCCCTTGGTGGGGAGACCTGGGAGATGGGCATGAGGGGGATGGAGAAATGTGGAGGCAGGAGGGGAGGGTAGGAGGAGAACCAAGGAATTTGTGAATTTGTTGATGTTACTAAATATTTTAAATATCATTTTATTCTCAGCACCTATAAATGTGACACAACCTGAATCCTCGTGTTTTACTAAATCTTGTGTTTCTGCTACAATTTGGGCGAGTCCCGAGGGCTGCTGTCTTTGGCTTGTCCAGTCCCTGGTCTGTGTCTTGGGCTCTGAGACAGCAGTGGGGGGACCCTCTCCCAGGGGTGTCCCCCACGTGCTCACACCCAGAGGGGCAGGGTGCATGGACAAAGGGCTATTTGGGAGGGAGACGGGGCGGTCCTGGGCCACATGCACCGTCGTGCCCGGGGCCCGGTGTCTGCCAGGCCCAGCCTACGGCTGCTTCAGCAAGATGGTGCCAACCACGGGGTGGGGACTGAGCTGGACACCCTGGGGTGGGGGGAGGGAGACGCAGCCCGGGCTGTGCTGTGCTCAGAGGCGCCGCTCCAGGCCCCGCTGCCGCCGGCTCCTGACCCCCAAAGTCTCCAAGCCCGCCGAGGACCCACCCGCCCCGGGGCCGCTGGAGACACCCGGTTCCAGACACGAGGCCACACTCGGCCCCGTGTGCCCGGCGGGGTCAGCCTGGCCCGTCCACAGGCAGCTCGGGCTTCGGCGCCCGCCCCGGCCCCGCGTCCACCCGCCCCGCCGGCCAGCGGCTGCCGTGCGGGCGCCGGGGTCCCGCCCGATGGAGCCCAGAAGCGGGCGCTGCCCCAGGCGCGCAGGAAGCTCTGGCCAGCAGTCGTGGTCACCCCCGGTCACCGCGCGGCCGGGTTCACGGGTCAGGGGCGCGCGTGCGGGTCCCTCCTGGCCCGGGGCGGCATCCGAGCCGGAGTGTCCCCCGCTCCGGGGTCCGGACAGCGCCCCGCTCTGAGGGGGGGCCGGGCCTCGGGCCGCCTCGGCCAGCGGGGACGCAGGACAGGACCGAGCCCTCGCCTGGACGGGCGTCGGCTTCTCTGCCCACCCCTGGGACAGCCTTGCCGCCTCTTCCCCTCAGCCTCCGCGTCCCTGTCCCTCAGAGCCGACCTGTCCCCTCGCGGGCACCGACTCATGCCTCAGGCAGCCGCCCCGCCCCCTCCCGGGCTCCTTCCCTCAGCTACCAGGGCGGAGCCTCTGGGTTGCCCCGCCCCCAGCCCCATCGGACCACATCGCATCCCTGCGTCTGATTGGGCCAGGCCCGTCCACCCCGGCGCCTGATTGGTTCATGCCCGACCCGGAAGTGCGGCTCTCCATAAAAGGGCCCTGAGGCACCAGGGCAGGAGCAGCTCGCTGGGTAGTTCCGGATAGGCCGCGCCTCTCTCTTGCGGGTGGCTCGGGGAGGGGGGTTCAGGGGTGCCGGACGGCCCCTGACGAACTGGGTCCGGCCAGACCCGCCGGCGCCCAGTCCCAGCTCAGAGCCTGGACCTGCCTCAGCCTGTCCTGCTGCCCAGAGACCCCGGCCCCGCCCTCCTCTCCTCGGGGGAGTGTCCACGGCCCCGCCCTCCTCTCCTTGGGCGAGTGTCCACCAGCGCCACCCTCGGACCCCACCCCGTCTCGGTGACCAGGGGCTGTGACCCGACCTGGTGCTCTGGACCCGGCTGGCCGTGACGCGTCTGTCAGGTCCGTCTCCAGCCGCGCCAGAGGAGGCGCGGGGCCTGGATGAGGCACACACCCCCTAGACCCCCACGCCCGTGTCCACACGGTGACGGCGTGGACGGGGTCGCGGCGTGAGGTCTGGTGCGGCCCCGCGGGGCGGGAGGACACACAGGACAAGTCCCAGAACCTCCCCGATATGTGCTCCCCTTGGACTGAATTGTGGATACTTGTGCCCAAAGGGCTCTGTGAGCCAGAGGCAGCCCCAAGGGCGTGGGGTGGGGGTCAGGGGGCGTCTGCTTGGAGCCCGGGGTTGGCCGAGGCCGGGGTGAGGGACACCCGCTGCCCAGTGGGGACTGGTGGTGGCTGCGACGTGAGGGTGCCTGGCGCTTCTCCCAACTCCGGGGATCCCCGCGGGTGCCATTTTGGGGGACAGACACTGAGGCCTGTCAGCCTGCCTGTGTGCCCCCATGTCCCTGCTCTCGGCCTGGAGCACAACCCCTGTTCCGACGCTGGGGGGACCTGCCCGCGGGCACTGTGAAGCCCAGACACTCTGGAACCCAAGACTCCCCGGGAAACGACACCCCCTTTCCTCCTGATCCGCGTGGGTGGCAGGGGCAGGTGGAGTCAGCTCCGGAGTGGGGTTTTGTTAGGGGCTTAGGGAGAAGGGGGGCAAGAGTTGGGGAGTTGCTTGCTGGGGTTTCGGGGCCCTGCGTCCACACTGAGATGGTTGTTGTTTCTCAGCCAGTGAAGAGAATGTCGGTCCTTCCTGCTCGTGCCACTGAGAAGTGTCTCGCCCAGGGCGCCTGCCTGTGAGTCTCAGAAAGGAGACTCAGGTGCTCTGTCTCCCCTGGATGCCCTGGGGGGAGACAGCGGGACAGGGAGCGGGAGGGATGGAAATGATCAATTTGACACAGTCAGACTCCGAGGAAATGATGTGACAGGATTAATTCAGGATACTTTGTTATATCCAATAATAAAATCAAAAAGACACATCAGGAGTAGGAGAGATTTTATGCAGCATGAGCCGGCACCTGTGACCCTGTCCAGGCATTTTACGTCTTGCAGGTGTGTGGCAGGTGGACGAGCTCAGGAGCAGGGCGATTTCAACCTGAATAAAAAGGGCAAGTAGGCTGCAGGCTCCTGAAATCTGAGGAAAATGTCTCGGCGGTGGGGGGTGGGGGGTGAGTGATCTGTCAGCTGTGTTGGATTGGGGTGTCTCTTTCTGTTCTTGGGTTTGTAGGTTTTATGTATTTTGGACACTCGCCCTTGTCAGGTGTGTGATGTGCACAATCATCTCCCAGTGCAGGGGCCTATTTTGGGGGATGATGTCTTTTGAGGCACAGAAGCTGTCTAGTATGGGGGGGGCACTTGTTCCTATGTGCTCTTCTTCCCCGGTCCTTGGTGGTGTGTCCCCAAGTTCATCTGTGGGGTGAGTGTGCAGTGGGCAGCCCCTGTGCATTATTTCTAGATCTATTGCAGATTTTTAATCCATTCCAAATTATTCTAATAATAAGGAAAAAAGAATTCTGAACTGTAATGCATTGTCACCTGTGAACAGGGATCAATCCAGAAACTGCACACAACAGGACATGAGGAAGGGAGAGAAAGGGCCTCTCCCCTCTGCTGGGAATTGCCCTTGGAGATGTTGTCAGACAATGAAAATGGAATAACCACAGATGGAGCAACCTCTGCCGGGTATTTGTCCCAGATGTGCAGACTCAGCAACCCCAGACTACGCACACCTGTGTTCATAGCAGCACCATCTACTGTTGCTGGCCATGGCCCCAACCCAAGTGCTGTGGACAGAGAATATAAATAATGAGGGTCCACATAAAATGGAATACCACACAGCTGTTAAAAAGATGACCTAGTATCCTAGGGACCAAAGGTGGACCTTGAGGTGTGTATGCTAGGGAGATAAGTCAAAAACTGAAAGATATTGCCTTGTCTCAACCTTCTGTGGATTGTAATATGAAAATACAGTAACTAAGAAAATAGAGTGACAAACAGCAAAAGGAAATGTTGGACTGAGTACAAAAATCTGCTTATTACCGGAAGGAGGGACCATAGGTTAGTAGATTCTGAATGGACACTGGTGCATGTGGGGGAGTGAAAAGTGACCCACGGTGAAAACAGTATAGAGTGTAAATGTCATCCTTGATAAGAACAAATAACAAATTAACATGACATTTCAACAAAACACTCAAGGTAAAGATCCCTTCTCAACAGACACTTACTGGATTTGTTCAAAGGAAAAATAGAAAATACATTAACAGGAATCTGACCAGGGAATGATGTCATATCCCAAGGGATGACAACTGTGATCTCATACTATCACTGAAATGAATATTACTTTGAGTATTTTCTTTTTTCTCAGTTTATTTTTTTAAAATATTTATTTATTATGCATATAAGAACTGGGGTACAGGCCAGAGGTGTGGAGGATGAGAGGATTCACCAAAGACAGAGTGGGGAAGAGAACAGGCAGATCTACTGAAATACACTGCTGAGGGGAGGAGCAAGGGAGTCAGGAGAGGTCTGTTGTACCTTATGGGTCACCTCCCTGTCTGGTGATCCAACTTATGCTGCAGTAGCTGCGGACAGCTTCATAGGTTGCTTCTTAACCCCTTGCACCACCAGAGAGGCCCAATAATGTTCACTTTAAATATCCACAACTATATCTCAAATACGAGAAAAAATTTAAAAGCAAAGCTAGAACACTGGCACTCTCCGACCTCTAGATGACTAAAAAGCTACTCATCAAGAAAATGTGTTAATGGCCAAATAACATGCAAATACATCCCCCCAGAAATGAATAAGCACAGAAGTGAATCCCTGTAGCACAGTGTACTGAGTTTTCACAAAGAAGCATAGCAGTAAGTGCAAAGACTGCCCAATAAATGTTGGAGGAAGAATTTAGAGGTACACAGTCCAGACACAGACAATACGGCCTTCAGAAAATTTAACTGAAAATGGATTGTTGACCTGAATGGAAAACACAAAAATAGCATATCAGGAATGTGCAGGAGGAGAAACTCCAGAGGACGATGGCACAGGGCGGGCGTCTAGACCCGGCACAGGACATCAGGCGTGACAGCCACCAGATGATGTGGAAGTCAGAAGATTCAAAATGTCTCTGAGAGAGAAACTACCAGACAATTAGAGAAGACGTCACAGACTAGGAGAAAATACTCACCGGAAACTCCTCAGACAAAAGACCCTTATACCAATTATGCAAAGGACTGATAACACACAACAGTGAGCGAGCCAAATAGCCCCTAAAAAGAGTTTTGTTGGGGCCTCCAAGGTGGCGCAAGGGGCTAAGATGCTACCTATGAAGGTGTCCGCGGCCTCTGCAGCACGAGTTTGATCCCTGGCCAGGAAGCTAGACACATGACGCAGCAGACATCTCCTGACTCACCCGCTGCTCCCCTCAGCAGTGTATTTCTTTCAATCTGCCTGTTCTGCTCCCCACTCTGTCTCTGGTGAATCCTCTCACCTTCCCCCACAACTCTGGGCTGTACCCCAGTTCCTGTATGTATCAATAAATACATCTTTTTTATATATTTTTATTATTTTTAAAGATGTATTTATTTATTTACACAAGCAGTGGGTACAGTCAGAAGCACCAGAGGGTGAGAGAATTCACCAGAGCCAGAGCGGGGAGCAAAACAGGCAGAACAAGAAATACAGTGCTGAGGGGAGATACAGATGGCAGGAGTGGTCTGTGCACCATGTGGGTCCCTCGCCGGCAGCTGGGGAGTGAACCAGCGCTGCAGAGGCTGCGGGCTGCTTCGCGCCCAGCACTCAACCGCTGCACCACCAGGGGAGGCCCTAAATAAATCTCTATTCAAAATGAGTTTTGTGATCTCAACAGACTCTTCATCGCTGAAATCAGATGCATGTCAACACTTGAAAATTTGCTTCATTTATATGTCATCAAGAAAATGCAAATTAAAATAAGGATGACAAGTCACTGTAGGCCTTGAATGGTCACCCAGGCATGGTGACAAATGGCCCATGAGGGCCAGAGCGACAAACTCACACTCAGCACCATGGGGGCACAGGAAGCACCAGCTCTCACAAGGTGCATTAGCAGCTCCTCCAACCTGACAAAGCCATGACTAGACACAGGAAAAATTAAAATACTAATTACTACTAAATGAACGGAGGGATGCCACTGTGTGTGTTGTGTGATGTCAATGCTACAGCATTCGGGAAAAGCCTGAGGACACATGGAGGGTCAGTGTTGGCCAGCAGATGAGGCAGGACACAAACAGCAGTGCCGGAGGGGTCGGTGAGTGAAAGGTGCTGAGTGATGTCACCATAATGAACATGTCACTGCATGATTGTCTCTAGCACAGAAGGTAAAAACCCAGGCAAGAAGCTCTGATACAGGCGAGGGAC
Source organism: Talpa occidentalis (assembly GCF_014898055.3). Lineage (NCBI taxonomy): Eukaryota > Metazoa > Chordata > Mammalia > Eulipotyphla > Talpidae > Talpa > Talpa occidentalis. Next base: position 3,771,654 of record NW_023601851.1, on the reverse strand, counting down.
ATGGACAAGGACAGCAGGTTTCTGCACCTGTGTCGGTGAGGGAAGGAGCACCTTGATGTTACAGTGTGGTAGGAGAGGGCAGCCATTGTCAGGTTTAGAGGCTAGAGGGAAACTCTCTTTACCCTCCTGCCAAATTAATAACTTTTAAAATGGTCTAAAAACTAAAGTCTGAAAAAGGTTTGAGGTAAATATTCTGAAAGTTTACTGAGTAATTAGAAGTGGAATCTAATACTGAAAGAGCAGTAGGCAGAGGCATTACTCCTTAGTGAGTCTCCCCTTCATCAGTCTCCCCACAGCCGACTTCATGGCTTGGTTCCTCAGACTGTATATGACGGGATTAAAGGTGGGGGGCACCACCATGTAGAACATAGAAATGACCAGGTCAGACATGGACGGGGTCTCGGAGGTTGGCTTCAGATAAGCAAAGCATTCAGTGAAGACAAACAGCACCACAACCAGCAGGTGGGGAAGGCAGGTGGAGAAGGCCTTGGCCTTCCCTTCTGTGGATGGGATCTTCCTGACAGCAGAGAAGATGTACACATAGGAAATGATGATGGATATGAAATAGCAGATACCCATCACTGCACTAATGAAAATAGGGACAAGTTTTCTCATCAGATTTCCTGAGCAGGAAATAGCCAATAATTGGGGGATGTCGCAGAAGAACTGGTGGACCACGGTGGACCCACAGAAGGACAAGGAGAAGGTTCCAGCTGTGTGCATAACAGCATGGAGACCCCCACCCATCCAGGACACAGCCGTCAGCTACACACACCTGTCCCTGATCATGAAGACGTCATAGTGCAGGGGGTGGCTGATGGCAGCATAACGGTCAAGGCTCATCACTGTGAGCAGGTGAAGCTCTGTAACTGCTGACATAAGCATCATGAAAACCTAGCCAACACAGCCCAGGAAGGAGATGGAGCTGCTGTGACTCAGAGAGTTGGCAATGGACTTGGGGACCGTGGTTGTGATGAGGCAGAGGTCCGAGAAGGACAGATTCCTCAGGAAGAAGTACATGGGGGTGTGGAGATGCTGGTCCAGAGTGGTGATGAGGACGATGAGCCCATTCCCCAGCAGGGCGCACAGGTAGACCAGGGAGAAGAGCAGCGGGTGCAGGAAGCCCATGGTCCCCTGGGTGGGGAACCCAGGAGGACGAATTCTGTCACAGCTGTGAGATTTGGAACCACTGGAGACATCATCTGCATGAAAATGTGAAAGAAATCAGCCCTGTCCAGTCTCCCCAGGCTGAGCGTAACTGAGTGCCTCACAACAATCACAGCAGCGGCTCACCACCCACACTCCCTATCCTCCCAAATCTCATCCCCAGTCATTCTCCAAGTAGCTTCGTCCTGTCAAAAAAATTGCATTTTCGGGCCTCCCCTGGTGGGCAGGTGGTTGTGCGCAGTGCTGTGAAGCTGTCCGCAGCCTCTGCAGTGCCAGTTCGATCCCGGCCGACCGGCAAGGGTCCCACATGGCCCAGCAGACCTCTCCTGTCATGCCTCCTGCTCCCCTCAACAGTGTGTTTCATCAGTGTGCCTGTACTATTCCCTGCTCTGTCTCTGGTGAATCCTCTCGCCCTCCCGTGCATCTGGTCTGTACCCCAGTTCTTGTATAAATAAATAAATATTTAAAAAAATGTATTTTCACTCTGACTGTGCTATTACACTGTCCAAGCTTTTGATAAGAAACACACCAAAGATTTGAAATTTCAACTTATAGTTGTAACAAGGCCTGGAAATACCCTCCCGTATTTTCCAATAAATCGAACGACCAGAGGACCAGGACTGCCTGTGTCTGTCCCTTCCTCCCGGGCTGTGCCAAGCCAGCCCATGGCCCGTGTCTGGGAATCCAGTGTCAGCAAGTCCTGGCGAGCAGCACCCTCTGCCAGAACCAGCTCTGCCCGCCCCATGCAACACGTCCCTGCCTGCTGTTTAAAAAAAACCACGCATAGGGGCTCAGAGCTCTGAGCTTTTACCTGGAGCTTAAGGAGACACTGACCTGGCTGTGCTCGTCTCATTCACAGAATCAATATTCACCACAACATGAAAGTTCTCAAGTCATCAGACATTGTTTCAATACTCTTGAATTTCCATCTGAGTCAGTTATGTCATTAATATACTCGGGCAGCTATAGAACCAGATGATTGTTACATGTACTCAGTAATGGTGCAAAACTATTAAAATCACAATCAGAGCTATAACTTCAAATAAAGAGAGAAAAAACTATTTTTCACTGAAACTGCTCCCGGCAGTTGGCATTGAAAACTGCACAATTTCTGGGCCTCCCTGGTGGTGCAAGGGGTTAAGCACAGCACTGTGAAGCTGTCCACAGCCTCTGCAGCACGAGTTCGATCCCCAGCCAGGGAGCTAACCCCATGGTGCAGCAGACCTGCCCTGTCTCCCCGCTGTTCCCTTAGAGTGTATTTCAGTCAATCCACCTGTTCTGCTCCCCACTCTGTCTCTGGCCTGTACCGCAGTTCTTGTGTGCATAAATAAATCTAAAAAATAAAACTGCACAATTTTTGCCACAGGCAATATCACATTAGCTATCACTACTTTTTCTGTGAAATGAACAATTTCTACTTTGTTCTCAAATCTAGAATTTTTGAAACCTATGGATTTTTAAAAATTGTATTGTTTTCATCGCTGAGGTAACATCGCTTGACAGGGTGAACATGACCTAGGGGGTAGCCCCCCTGCTGTGGCATCTCCACACCCATCACCCCGGCACCACAGACCTCACCTGGGCTCACGTGCTGCCCCATGCCCTGCGAGCTGTGGTCCTGCCAGGCACGTTGGTGACTGAGTCAGCTCCACATTTGGGTCCGGGCTGCCCTGGAGGGCCTCTGGGTCTCTTCCAACTCTGGCTTCTGTGACAGCACCGTCCCCTTAACCCAAGTGACTCTCTGGGACACACACCAGCACAGCCCCCGCAGCCTGCGAGGCAAGTTGTCTTTTCAATTTTGCTTCCTGCGAAGCCAGCATGTGGCATCCACAAAGGAGATGCCAGATCCCAGCTGCGCGGCCGTGACGCCTGCTCTGAGGCCTCAAAAAACTCAGGGCAGGAATGAGTCTGACTCCAGGGCAGGGGCCTGAGGAGCTTTGACCTTCCTGCTGGTCCCCTGGGTGCTCTCCGTCCTCCAGCCCCACCCAGGCCATCCCTGGGGAGGAGGGTCGTGCTCTCTCCCGCTCATCTGCTTAATTGGCCTCAACCTCAAATAACCATCACTGAGCAATTAGGGCACCAAGTGTGCCAAAGGCGATTTCCTTAGTTTTCACCCAGGTAGGTCTGCACCTGGTTCCCCCTCAGGCCCCATCCCCTCCCCTGACTGCCGCGGGGACAGGTGTGGCCTGTGGTCAGAGCCACCGATAAGCCACGCCCATAGGGAGCTGGAAAGTCACCATCACCTCCTGTGCGCAGTTCAGGGGGGAGGTGGGAGGGGGGAGGGAGATGGGGTAGGAGATGAGGCAGGAGAGGGAGGCGGAAGGAAAACTAGGAAGAAATTCCCCAGGAGCAGGAAGGGGAAGCCCCTGCATCTTCTGACACTTGTCCACGGGGTGGTCTGTGTCTCGGGCTCTGACACAGCAGAGTGGGGTTCCCTCTCCCGGGTGTGGCTCTCCCCAAGTGCTCACAGACTTTCCAGCTCCCCATGCGTGCTCATAGACAATGGGGTTTATTGGTGAAGGAGACACAGGACAGTCCCAGGGCCCACCTACTGTCCTGCCAGTCTCTGCAGCATCCGCCTGGCCATGCCAACAACTGCCCAGCAATATGGTGCTGCCATGAGGGAAGCAGAGCTGGAGTCCTGGGGTGGGCATGGCTAGGGGGCCCATCTCAACTTGGGGGTGCTCATGGATGCTGCTCCCTAGGCCCCGCCACAGCCCCTGCCCCTGGACCCTCTGACAGCCTCACCACCCTCTTCCAGGCCCGCCCTCCCTGAGACCACACACCAACATCGGTTTCCTGACTGGGAGAGCACCCCACCCATGGGGGCCCTGGGGTCGGCCTGGGCCCCGATCCGACCAGCCCAGGATGCAGCGTCCACCCCAGCCCTGCCCTGTGTCCATTGCATAGGACGGGCAGCACTACTGTGTATGCAAGGCTGAGAGTAGACCCACCTGACCCATGTCCCAGACCTCCCTGAGCCTTTCTCTCTTGTTCCCTAAAACCCCAACAAGCTGTGCCAGAGTATCTGGGACACAGCTCCCAGGGGGCGACTGGCTGTGCTGCTCAGCCATGGAGGAAGCCAGAGCCCAGGCCACGGTCACTCATCCAGGTCTGATGATGACCCCCTGGGATTTGGGCAAAGGATAGTTAGTGCTTGACTCGAGCAGGCCATCCAGGACACCAGCCTCCCACCCTGTCTGGACCGGGCTGCCTGTGGGACTGGTGGCTCCCCTTGTAGAACCCTGATTTAATGGGGAAATAAGCTGCCCCACTGCACACAGGAGACAGGCGGATTGAGACAAGGAGACACCCCCACACCCCAGGACAACAGCCATGTCATAGGGGCCTAGAGGCAGTAGAGGATGTAGAGAAAGGACACTGTTGCACTGCTACTGGACAGGGACAGTGAAACTTTGCATAGAGCACCCCACATTTCCTTAAAAAAAACCCAGGATGGATTCCAGCAGCAGGTCACACGCGGGCACGGGCAGGGCAGGACTCGCCTTGAGTCCATGGCTCTGTGATCAACACAGCGGTGTTGTCCACAGCAGCCCCACTTGACCCAAGGGACAAGGAGCAGATGGTGGCACATCACACCAGGGTGGGCACGGACAGGGCGAGGGCAGAGTCCTGTGAAAGGAGAGGGTTTGAGAAATACAAGCAGCAAAGCAGGTCATACATGGACACGCAGCATAGCAGGTCGTACATGGGGCGGGCAGAGAACAGGCATTTGAGCAGGGAAACACTGTAATAGTCTTGGGGAACAACCTCCTGAGCCTCTGAGAAGGGAGGGGAGGGCATGGGGGACAAAGAGGGACTGGTGTCCCTGTGACCCAACCACATGTGTCTGGCTGGACTTGTAGACAGTCTCTGTGGCTGAGGGAAAGAAGGGCGAGCTTTTCTTGCTGGTTGAGCCCAGGGCTCAACCTCTGCACCACCAGGGGAGGCCCTCCAGATTATATCTTGATTGTATACCAGGTATTCGTCTCGACCTTCTTGTAGATTAAACTACAGTTCATTTTTTTTTTCTACTTTGGGAACTATGTTTAATTATGTACATTATGGAAAATAAAGCATGGCAATATTTGTTAATTCTACACATGTGCACTGCACGTGCAGATGTTCTCATATTGTTTCCCTAACACTGAGATCATGAGCTGGGCGTGATGTTCTTGCTCTCAAGCACTTTCTCTGGGAGAAAGTCACTATATCTCCAAACTCTCTGACAGATTATCACATATTTGTGCATGAAAATATTTTTTATGATAATACATGTAGTTAGCCACAAGACCTGACTGTCCATTCAAATTTCAGAATTAAACATGAGTTAGAAAATCACTCACAGAAGCTCCATCTTGTTCCCGGACTGTGTCATCCAGGTCTTCATGATGGTTACGTCAGCAGGTGCAGAGATGCACCTGCTCATGGTGATGAGCCTTGACCGCTATGCTGCTATCTGCCACCCCCTGCATTATGATGTCATCATGAGCAGGGACAGGTGTGTGCAGCTGACAGCTGTGTCCTGGCTGGGTGGGGGTCTCTATGCTGTGATGCACAGAGCTGGAACTTTCTCCTTGTCCTTCTGTGGGTCCATCGTGGTCCACCAGTTCTTCTGTGACATCCCCCAGTTTCTGGATATTTCCTGCTCAGACAATTTGATGAGTGAACTTGTCCCCCTTATTAGTGTGACATTGCATATGGGTTATTTTATTTTCATCGTCATTTCCTATGTGCACATCTTCTCTGCTGTCAGGAAGATCCCATCCATAGAAGCAAGGCCAAAGTCTCCTCCACCTGCCTTCCCCACTTGCTGGTTGTGGTGCTGTTTGTCTCCACTGGATTCTTTGCTTATCTGAAGCTGACCTCCGAGACCCCATCCATGTCTGACCTGGTCATTTCTATGTTCTACATGGTGATGTCACCCACCTTTAATCCCGTTGTCTATAGTCTGAGGAACCAAACCATGAAGTCGGCTGTGGGGAGACTGATGAAGGGCCACTATTCCAAGAGGTGAGATATCACAACCTACAATTATAATCCATGATTAGTTTTTCCCCTGAATCTACATGTCATCATTCATAAAGTAAAGATTTATTGCATTACAATTTTTCCTTTCCCATAAATTTATATTCTCATGTTTTTCCATAAGCTTTAGTTTCCTAAATACTGCTCTCATTTGACAAACCTCCAACTTGTGATGTTCATAAACTAAACTCTCACTCATCATTGAAAACAATGTATGTGGCTTAGAATGTTCTAGAACTCACACATCACCAACTTTAACATAAAATTAAGCAGTGGTAAATGTCTTTGGGAGCAGATGTTCAACGGACCCCAGTCCTGGGCACTCGGTACCCCCAGCCCATGTGTGTCTCCACTGAGGGTTCTGCCCATGTGGAGGGGAGGGGAGACAGAGAGTGGGGCCTCCCATCCCTCACGATTCCTAATGGGGCATCTTCCTCTAGGAGAAGGTCCTGTTTCTGCTCACAGGACAAAGGGAAGCCACCCTTGATTCTGCCAGAGGTGGAAGGATGGACGCTTCCTTGGTTCATAGGAATCTATGATTGAAACCTGGAATTGATGGAATATTAATTTCTATGATGCCTGTTTTGATGCCAACGTGACTACACTCCCTCGATGTGGTGTTTTCAAAAGTAAAGTTAGATGAATTATCTGTGAAGAACTACATTTCTACTTAAAATTTTATAATGTATAATTTGTTTTGCTTATTTGTAAGTTCCTTATTTTCCAGGTTGTATTTAAAAAAAAAAAAGATTTATTTATTTATTTATACAAGCACTGGGTACAGTCTGAAGCACAGGAGGGTGAGAGAATTCACCAGAGCCAGAGCAGAACAGACAGACTGACTGAAATACACAGCTGAGGGGAGCAGCGGGTGGCAGGAGAGGTCTGCGCACCATGTGGGACCCTCGCCCTGACAGCAGAGAAGATGTGGATATAGGAAATGATGATGAAAATAAAACAAGAGGAATCCATCACCACACTAATGAGAATGGGGACAAGTTCGTTCATTAAATTTCCTGAGCAGGTAATAGCCAATAACTGGGGGATGTCACAGAAGAACTGGTGGACCACGTTGGACCCACAGTAGGACAAGGAGAAGGTTCCAACTGTGATCATCGCAGCCAATAGAAAGTCACCCAGCCAGGACACAGCTGTCAACTACATACACCTGTCCCTGCTCATGATGACCTCATAGAGGAGGGAGGGAGACAAAGGGCAGGCAAGGAAGAGAAGTGAATCAGATTTAAATGAAGAAGGAAAGAAAACTGGGTCTTGTGAACTGCATCCAACCCTCTGCATGTCACAGGTGGGGACCTAAGGACAGCACCCTCCATGCTGCTTCTCTCTGGGCCCTGCTGGCTGTGCTCTCCACCAAAAGCCATGTTCCCCGCCTGTGCCCCAATGGACGGGTTCTTTTGCACCTGACACTCAAAATTGATCGGGCATCACCCCTTGGTGATTTGAAGAGGCCCACTGTCCTCTTCAGCAACCCCTTTGGCTGCTTCTCAACTGCTCAGGACCTCCTGACCTTGGCACCAGTGGTTGGCCTTCTCTGAGTTGGCTTCCTGATGCATTTCCTGCCTGGCTGCAGAGACCTGGTGAGGGTGCCAAGCTCTGCCAGCCCAGGGCTGCTGGCACGCTGGCCCCATCCCACTGTCAGCCATCCCAGGGGTGCACTGCCATGACAGGCTGAGCACACGGCAGCTCCCGAGATAGGTGGCCATAGGCCAGCAAGGCCCAGCGGCCATCCTTGGATCTTCGTGTCCCGGGGTCTGCAGATGACTCTGTCCCCCCGGGCCCCATAATCAGCCATCAATGTGCCCAAGCCCGGCCTCAGCAGGATTGTCTCTTGGGGTCATCAGTATGATCTTTGCTGCTTTCCTTGTCAAGTCTGCAGCCTCAGGGGTGGGGGACGGGTGCTCGTTGGGCTGCCTCCTCCTCCCCGCAAGGTTCCAGGAGTCCCCAGCATCTTGCCCTGCATCTCCCGGTCCTCGTCCGCCTCCAGCGCTCGGCAGCTCTTCCTGGAAGTTGGCCACCAGCTGTGCTCCCACAGCAACTCCAACAATATGTTTGACTCCATTGACAGAGGCCACTCGGTGCATCTTCTCTCTGTGAAAAATCCTGCCACCCGCACCACTTGTTTTCCACCCATTCAGCTCGAGGAGTTCCATCGTTGCTTCTCACAGACAAAAGGGAATTTTGTGGCCTTTAAATTTTTCAGGCCTTTAATGCTGACTCACGGGACTGAGCAGCTCTCGCCCTCAGCATTTCTCTGCCCATCTCCCCTCCCCCTGGATCTGGAATGACCACACCCTTACACCCCCTCCCCTGAGCGCACTGGTGTCCCCGTTACATGCACATGCCCTGTGTGCTCTGGCCCAGGTGCCCACCATCACAGGCACATGGGCAAGACCGCAGAGGCCACCACAGAGGCTGATGGCAGGAGTGCTGGAAAAGAAGCCTGATTTTTAACTCAACTACCCTAGAGGCCCAGACTTTATTCATTTATACCAAAGGTGCAGGAGCACAAGTAGAAAATCATAGTAGGATTCAATCTGCCCCCCTCAGCCAAACCATGCTCCAGCTTCTGGTTGGGGATAACTTCTTAAATGTGTGTTTTTAGTGAGAATGGGTACTTTTAATTTTAGATAGAAGAAAAGCAAAGAGAACATACAGAAACTTTGTGAATAGTGTTATGCGAGAGGCAGAATTATTACACAAGGAACATTTATTTATAAAACTTCATAATATTGTTTGGCATTTTAAAGTGGAAAAAAGCATGTCAGACAGAGAATCGACACTCAAGGCCTGGTTGGAAGAGGAGGTGACCCAGGGTGGGAGAGCCTCATCTCCCCTGGGGCCAGGCCTTCCATGCAGCCCGGACACTTGCCTGAGGACGCCTGCCCTGGCTCCCATGCCAGGGCTTGGCTCTGTTTCTGATGGCATCTGGCAAGTGGAAAAAGTGCAGTATGGGGGGCTCCCCATTTAGTCCAGAATCAGGAGTGGCAGCACAGTGACTCAATTCCACGGGCCCGCTACTCGCTGCTCACGCCCTCCCCACTCTGACCGGCCTCTCCAGCTGTGCTTCCCACCAGCTGTGGAGCTGCCCGTGTCCTGGGGCTTCGAGAAATTCCTCTCCCGAGATATGAGGACCCCCTCGTGGTCCCCAACAGGGCAGCTTAAGATAAAATGATATTGTAACATTTTAGCCCAACTGAAGGGAAATATTTTCATGTTTCTACGTTCACAAACTTTGTGCTCTTAAGGGGAGAGAGTTTAATGAAAATGATGTAAATCAGGAAAAATTATGACTTCTGCAGTATTTCCTGACAAATATGACTAGAACTTGATAACATTGTCCCAGAAAGTGCTGACTAGACAGAAACCAACCTCTCGGCAGTGCCGCGATGGAGAAGCCCCTCTGCAGGCTCAGGGAAAGCCCGAGGCTGAGGGCGTGAGGGACATGCACTGCCCAGCAGCGGCCGGGACACAGCTGAGATGGGAGGTGCACCTGGCTCTTCACTGTGACCCACAGAAGGATGTGCCTGCGGTGGAGTCAACCCCTGTGTTTGCTCCTCCTGACCCGCCCCATCGCTGTCGCCGGCAGGTGTGTTCCCTGTCCACGTCAGGGCTTTTGGGCCCATAGCTGCAGGAGCCTGACCCTGTGGGGTGCCCTCAGATCAGCCAAGCGCTGAAAGCGGGGCACCGGGAAGGGCGTGCATCACAAGGGGTGACCTGGAACATCGGGGGCTGGTAACTGAGGCAGGACAAGGGACCCCAGAAGCTGAGGCATGGATGCCGTGATAAGACTGACGCCATGGCCAGGGTGTGGGCTGGGTCCCCATCTCAGTGCCGCATGGTCCCGCAGTGAGAGGGCCTGTGGATGCCCGACCACTGACCTCAGATGCCAACATGTTTCTCTCCTCGCCCTCCCTTTCCCCGTTGTCCTCCAGCCCCACAGCTGCCCCGGGCCCTGGTTCCAGGACCAAGGGGCCGGGCCTGGCTCATCAGCAGGGCCCTGCCCTGTGCAGCCTGCTCCCAGCTCCCGCTCACCAGGGTGTTGTCACCACAACACCTGGGCTCTCTTCGGAGCCAGTTGGGCACCCCCGGGAGGGACACTCCCTTTTCTCCTGCTCAGCAGGGGGTTGTGGCTGCAGGGGCAAGGCAGGGTAATCGCCTCTGGGGACAGTCTTTATGGGCTCAGGGGAGGTCATGAGGCCAAGGGGCAGCTGTGGTGCTGCTCGAGGTGGGCGCGGTGGACATGGTGCCATCACCGCAAGTATCACATCCACAGGTAAATAACACTCATGTTTAAGAGATTTCCATGGACCTCGTGTGTTATAAGCAGTCAGGAGAGCATGGAGACAAGTGACGGCTCCCAGAGTAAACACTGGAGAGGAGAACCTCACCCCCAGCTCATGGTCTCAGGGTGGAGACACAGCCTTGAAGCCCTGGGATCTGTAGCACAGAAGCTGCTGGAGATAAAACATTTAAAATATCACCTTGCTTAATTATTATGTAATATACCTTACATAGTGAAAAAATAACATAGTTCCAAAGTAGAAGAGGACATAAATATTACCCACAGGAAAGTTGACAAGAAGTCCAGGCGTGAGACATCAAAATACAATTTTGACAGCTAAGGGAGCCTAAACACACACACAGACAAACCAATGTCTCCGAGCTAAACACTTTCACTGTACATACGCAGTTTCAGTAAGAATCCATGGATATTTTGCTTTTATTATAGTACATCAAAGAGAGTAGTCCTGTTATAAACAAATCTGACATCTGGATTAATATTCACATCAACTGTCAGTTTCAATCACAGATTCCTTTCCCAAGAATGCGTCAATCCATCCATCTCTGGCAGATTCAGGAGCAGATGCTCCTTGTCCTTTGAACAGAAATATGAATTTGTCTCAGAGGGAGGTGACCCATTACATTCGTGAAGGTGAGGGATCCACTCAACGGTGCACCCCTTCCCTCCACTAGCACGGGGGCCCCTCAGTGGAGACACACACAGGAAAGAAGGAACTGAGAACCCAGTACTGCAGTATGGTGACCCAAATGCTCCTTAGGAGCGATCCCTTTCACCACTGCTTCACTCTACATAACTGTTGGTAATGTGTGAGTTCTAGAACATTCTTTCTACACCAAATACATAGTTAAACAATGAGTGAGAATTCAAACAGGGATCGAATATAAAAACTAGAGTAAGAGCTGCGTTGTAGCAACAGCTCAAGACACAGAAACCACCCCAAGAAAACAGGTGTTGAGGAGGACATGAGACAACGGAAACACAGATGAGAAACAGTGGTTGTTGACTGGATTAAAATGCACACCCAGGGAGACTTCTATGATGTTATAATGTGATGTGCCTTCAGTTAAAAAATGGAAATAAATTAAATAGTCTTTCCCTCCAAAGAAAGGCGTAGGCTCAGACTTGGTCACATAAGGGGCAAAATGTGCACAAACCAGTGCTGATGGTTCCTGGTTTTTAGCAACATAAGACGGGGACCAATGAAGAGGTTCAAACAGAAAAGAAGAGATAAGCTTGTTCCGCTCACAGGCAGGGTGTTTGTGTTGTGGGCATCACTTAGATGCCATCAAGTTAAATTGCATTCATAGGCAGAGTGTTGAGTAAGAAATACAATTATCGGAACTGTCTGGACAGGAAGATTAATTTATACGAAATGCAAGCCTGGGGAGATAGTGTTTCAGAGCAGACACAAATATCTAAAGATTGTAACTGGCATCGGAGGCTCAGTTGACAAATTTCTTCACCTTCATCAGCAAACCTGTGTGTCTGGAGGAGCCCCACAGGTATTAAACACTGGGCTTAATTTTACTAGATTTCATACATATTAGAGACGCCACATAATCTCACGCACAGCATACTGGACACCATTTTGTGGGAATCATGTTGATTCTGTGCCTTGCAATCAAACGGTGTTGCTTACACGTTGGCACACCATGTCCGGTACAATCATGTGAGCTTCCTGGGGTTACGTTCTCCATTTATGCCCAGATTTGGAGATTCTGAGTAGAGCTGACCCAACTCCAGACCACCTGAGGGTGCACATGGCCCAGGGACAGTCCAGCAGAAGCCAGGAGTTCCGTCTCATCCCTAATATGTGCCCAGATCCCAGCACACCCAAGAGTGGAGCCCAAGACCTTGCCAGGAGACTAGAGGATGAAAACCCATTTCCAAGGATTTTTTTCTTCCTGGAGCTCTGGGCAACCACTGTTCCATCAGCTGTAGGGATGAACCTGACCACTCATGAGGGAACGGCGAGGGAAGGCAGAGTGGCCGTTTCAGAGACACTCGTAGATTTTATCGGGCACTCAGCACCCTGGCCAGAACACCCGGCGGAGAATTCAATGCCCTTCGCCCACATTTTTTTTTGTATTCTCAGTTGCTGCTGCCTGCCGGAGAGAGCACCTTGACATCTTCAAGGGATTATGTTAAACTCATTAAGTCCATAAATTCTCCAAGCTGAAGATCCTGACACTGGATCGGTATCACTCACCTGAAGCGATGAGAGACTTTGGACACTTTACCTGCTCAGGACGGCTCATTCCATCATCGATGGAGCATTTCAAAACCAGCAGAAAGAATTTTAAATACACCTGCTGTTGGCATCTTTAATAATCCATGCCAGCAGCAAGCAACAGAAATTCTGCCCCACACCCCTGGGGTGCCACTACATTTTGGTGATGATACGAGGAGGGTATTAAATTTCGAGTCTCTTAATCAGACTCTTGATGGCATGTGGTGTTCATGTATGTGACGCAGCAGCACATGCCTTCCAGGGAGTTTTTTAACTGATCAGTGACTGGTTTTAGGTAGAAACTCAGACCGTGGAACAGGGACAGACAGGGCATAGCTCAAAAGACAAAAATGGTCGATCACCCTGGGGGAGTTCACGCAGGCAGATACGAGGAACTCAGTGAAAATATTTGGACTACGGAGGTGAATTTCAACCTAGTGTATTGAAGTGTTCTTTTTCATACACAAAAAATGTTAATTGTTAACCACAATGATCATATTTCCAGTTGTTAGACCAGTTCATCTCTCAAGTTGGTCACTGAAATTAATGATAAGCAAATAATCATTCCTCGCCACCCTGATAAGATTTCTCCAGAAAAACAAGCAAACAAAAAACAATAATATGCACATATATGTAAATAGACGGGAATATAATATGAAGATTTGACTTATGCAAATATGGCATCTGGCAAGTGCAACATCTGCAGGCCGGGCTGGCAGAGATCCAGAAGAGCTGGGGAAGCAGGTGAAGTCGGAAGCCACCTGCTGGAATCAGGCCTTCAACTGATTAGACAAGGCCCACCCACACTAGGGAGGACAGTCTATGTTCCTCACCCTATCACTGTAAGTATTTATGTCACCCAAAAACTACTTCTAGGAGGGTATAACCTCTAGGAGGGTCCCTGCAAAAGAGTCACAGGTTATGACCCCTAAGCATGAATTGTTTGGGGAGATCAGTCTTTTTGTGCTAGGTCTTCAACTGAGTAGACACAGCCCACCCACATTTAGAAGGACAATCTGGGCCTCCCCGGTGGCGCAGCGGTTGAGCGCTGGGTTGCAAAGCTGCCCGCAGCTTCTGCAGCGCCGGTTCTATCCCCGACTGCTCCCCGGCCACCGGAGGAGGGTCCCACATGGTGTGCAGCCCTCTCCTGCCGCCCGCTGCTCCCCTCAGCAGTGAACTTCGGTCCTTCTGCCTGCTCTGCTTCCCCTCTGGCTCTGGCGAATTCTCTCACCTTCTCTGCACTTCTGACTGTACCCAGTGCTTGGATAAATAAATAAATAAATAAAAAGAATATCAAAGTATCAAGAATAGGGTGCTGTTTCCCCTGTATCCCTGTTTAAAAAAAAATAATAATAGAAGGACAATCTGCTGAAAGCTTACCAAACAGAAAATGTTAATTTTATCCATAAAAATACTTCACCTAGGGGGCCTCCCCTGGTGGCGTCGCAGTTGAGCACTGGGCTGCAAAGCTGCCCACAGCCTCTTCAGCACTGGTTCGATCCCCGGATGCCGGTGAGGGGCCCACATGGCACACAGTCCTCTCCTGCCGCCCGCTGCTCCCCTCAGCAGTCTATTTAGTCAGTCTGCCTGTTCTGTTCCCCGCTCTAGCTCTGGAGAATTTTCTCACCCTCCCGCACTTCTGACTGTACCCAGTGCTTGTATAAATAAATAAATCTTTTAAAAAAATACTTCAACTAGGATCCCCATGAAAGATTCACAGTCTATGACCACTCTGCATCTTTTTGCGCTAGTCACACCTTCAACTGATTAGACACAGCCCACCCACATTTAGAAGGACAATCTGCTCAAAGCTTACCAAGCAGAAAATATTAATTTTATCCAAAAATACTTCCACTAGGGTCCCCCTGAACGATTCACAGCCTATGACCTCCCTGCACCCTTTTTTCTGGTTCTCCAAATAGTAAGTAGTGGGGCTCGAACATTCTTAGAAGCCAAAACACCTTGCAAGCCAGGTGGTTTGAGTTCCAAAGAGCAACACAACATGCTTGTCCTTCAATCTCGCACACGACACCAGCCACCAGCAAGGGTCACTGTCTCGTTATGAAAGCGTCATTGAGCAAAATAATCTCCAAAGTTGATTCAGCCTTTAACTGTTTCCCTGTCCACGAAATACAGAGCCAGGCTGTGTTCTGAGCCAGACAAAGAGTCAGTGTTCTGTGGAAGTTCCTTACAAGGACGCTGATACCTTCAATCAGCTGCCATGAATCCAGGACCGCAAGACTGAAGGTAATATTTTGAAATTGATTATCCCCCCGCTCCTGGCACTACTGCAATTGCCTAAAAAGTTCTGCACTCCTTGCCACGCTCGTCCAGCGTCCACAGAAAGAGCAAAATACCGCACAGCCGGGCGCAGGCAGGGGATACGTCTGCCTTGAGAAAAGCAGTTGATTCCGAGTCTGTTTGAAAATA
Source organism: Talpa occidentalis (assembly GCF_014898055.3). Taxonomy (NCBI): domain Eukaryota; kingdom Metazoa; phylum Chordata; class Mammalia; order Eulipotyphla; family Talpidae; genus Talpa; species Talpa occidentalis. Next base: position 3,756,475 of record NW_023601851.1, on the reverse strand, counting down.
GCCACCGAGGAGCTTCCCTCTAGCAGCTGCGAGGGGCTGAGCCATTCAATGTCGCTGCCGTTTAAATGGTTGTTCCCCTCGCAGAATAAACAGAAGACAACTGCTGTGTCCTGATGGCTGGGGCTCCTGGGGCTATTTCACGACTAGCCCCAAGGCATCTGCTGACCCACCAAGTGTGCCCTGCTGGCACCCGCTGTCTCACGCAGCACATACAGCACCTCCCCTGTGAGCCAAAGGCACCGTTGCATCTCCCAGGGGGCCTGCTGGTTAGAAGCCCAATGCCCGGAGACATGGAGGTGCCTTGTTTCCTGCTCGAAGAACTATCTGGTGAGTCAGCTGTGCTTCACAGGACTGTTATTTACAAAGACAAATCCTGTAAGTGGGGACGAGCTGCGGAAAGTGTCGCTGCTGAGACTTCATCTGTGAGCATGAAACGAGGTCAGGTGGTGGAAAGAACAGGCCGCGGAGGTGCGAAATGGGGGGGACCCCACGGAAGCTTTGGCACAACAGTGCTGGTGCAGACTGCGGTTCTGTGCCTCCCAGGACTCGGGGTCCCTCGAGCTTCGGTGGCCGCACAGTGAGTGTTTCTGTCTAAGAGCAAAGTTCGCCAACCAGAAAGGTCGAGTCTGGACCCATCTCACACCACAGCCTTGCACGGGCTGCATCAAAGCAGGGAAGGGCATCAAGCATGTGATCCCCCTGATGTGAAGTGGCCAGAAAGGGGCTCACCACAGGGACAAGGGAGGGATGCTGGTTTCCAGGGGCTGGGCTGGGGGCATGAATGGGAAGTGTGTGCTGAGGGCTACAGGGTGTCCTTTTGGGGAGATTAAATGTTTCTTGAGCTAGAAAGTTGCAATGGATGCCATCGTGGGTCTACCAGATGTCACGGGATCAAGCTGTTTAAACTGATTAAAATGGTAAATTTGCTGTTGTGTGTATTAGACAATGATAGATAGATAGATAGATAGATAGATAGATAGATAGATAGATAGATAGATAGACAGATAGATAGATAGATGCATGGATGGACAGACATATGGATAGATAGTTATATGGATGGATGGATGGATGGATGGGTGGATAGATAGATAGATAGATAGATAGATAGATAGATAGATAGATAGATTAATAGATAGATGATTGGATGGATGGATGGATGGATGGATGGATGGATGGATGGATAGATGGGTGGATTGATGGAGATAGCTAGGTAGGTAGCTAGATAAATAGATAATTGGATGGATGGAAGATGGATGGATGGATGGATAGACAGATAGATAAGATAGATAGATAGATAGATAGATAGATAGATAGATAGATAGATAGATAGATAGATAGATAGATAGATAGATAGATAGATAGATAGATAGATAGATGAGTAGATGGGTAGATAGATGGATATATGGATATATGGTTATATGGATGGATGAATGGATGGATGGATGGATGGATGGATGGATGGATGGATGGATGGATGGATAGATGATAGATAGATGGATAGATAGATAGATAGATAGATAGATAGATAGATAGAGTGGATTGCAGGATAGATGGATGGATGGATGGATGGATAGATGGATGGATGGAAGATGGATGGATGGATGGAAGGATAGATACATAGATAGATAAATAGATAGATAGATGAGTGGATGGGTATATAGATGGATAGATAGTTATATGGATGGATGGAAGTATGGATGGATGGATGGATGGATGGATGGATGGATGGATAGATGATTGATTGATAGATAGACAGACAGACAGACAGATAGATAGATAGTTAGAAACAGACAGACAGAGATTGGATGAATGGGCAGAGGGGCTGATGGACGGAGGGAGGGAGACAGGGAGGAAGGAAGATATTCCACAGATTTATAGACAGATTAAAGCTATCTCGGTAGATACAGATGGAAAATCACACCGGGATCAGACTACAAGCTGTCCTCTGAAAAAGCTTCCAGATGGTTGGCGAGAAAGAAAATTGAGCAACATTTATTTGTTTTTTTTTAATATTTTATTTATTTATGCACACAAGAGCCGGGGTGCAGGCCAGAGGTCTGGGGTGGGGTGAGTGGACTCACCAGAGACAGAGTGGGGAGCAGAATAGACAGATCCATTGCTGGGGGGAGCAGCAGGGAGACAGGAGATGTCTGGGCCCCCTGTGGTCAGCTCCCTGGCGGGGGATCGAACTCATGCTGCAGAGGCTGGCTACAGCTTCACAGTGCTGAGTGTTAACCCCTGCACCACCAGGGAGGCCCTGGGCAATATTTAACTTTAAAAATGCAAATGGGTTCTCAAAGAGATTTTTGACCTGAGTGCCGTGGTTTGTGTGTGTGTGTGTGCACGCGCATGCATATGCATGTGTGTCTGTTACCATATTCTGCTTCTCCTGGTTGCTGTCCCTCCCAAATCACGGCCTTGAATGCCAGACTTGGGTGCACAACATTGATGTGACTTTTCACATCAATGTGGTGATGAACTCACAATAAGAACAGATCTGGCAGTTGCTCAGCCACTGCACACCTACGTGAACAATGAAAAAGAGCAACACTCTTTTGAAGGGTTATCTGCACTCCCATGTTCCTGCAGCACTGTGCGCAATGCCCACGCTGTGGAAACAACCCAAGTGCCCAGTGACAGGTGAGCAGATAAAGATGTGGCTTTGGGGTCTCCCTGATGGCGCAAGGGGTTAAGATGCAACCTATGAAGCTGCCTGCAACCTCTGCAGCATGGGTAGATGGGTAGATAGATGGATATATGGATATATGGTTATATGGATGGATGAATGGATGGATGGATGGATGGATGGATGGATGGATGGATGGATGGATGGATGGATAGATGATAGATAGATGGATAGATAGATAGATAGATAGATAGATAGAGTGGATGGAAGGATAGATGGATGGATGGAGTACGATCCCTGGCCAGGGAGCTACCCACATGGTGCAGCAGACCCCTCCTGTCTCCCTGCTGTTCCACTCAGCAGCTATTTCAGTAGATCTGCCTGTTCTGCTCCCCACTCTGTCTCTGGTGAATCCTTCACCCCCCACACCTCCATCCTGTACCCCAGTTCTTGTGTTCATAAATAAATAAATCTTTGAAAAAAGATGTGGTTGATCTACATGGTGGAATACTATGCAGCTATACAAAAGACAAAACCCTGCCATTTGTGGCAACATGGCCAGGGCTGGATGGGATGCTGCTGAGTGACATGAGCAGGAGCAGAAAGACATGCATATAATTTCAGTCTCATGTGCCCATCGTGACAAACACAGCTAAGCCAATAACCTTAGAAATCTGGCTGCAGGGGTGAGGCTCCTGGGGCGGGAAGGTAATGGCGGGGAGCAGAGCTGGAGGGGCTGGGCTGTGCAGGCGGGCATGGGTGTGCAGTGTCGCAGACGTGAGCAGCCGTCAGCTTGTACCCCTGTGCCATCCACAGTGCTGGAAACCAATGTTACCTCCAAACAAGATGTTGAAAAGAAATAAAAGCAAATGCTGACTGTGCCTCTCAGGCCTGCCCCTGCAGCACCTGCATCCAAGGCTTTCAACACGACGTGCTTCAGGGCAAGTGGATGGTTTTTGCTCTGAATCATCTGCCCTTGGTGTCGGCATCAGCTCCCCTTAGCTCCTGAATCAGGAGGCCGGTAGCCACGTCTGGGCCTGGGGCCGCGAAGATGTTGTATTATCGACTGCTGCTGCCTGGATAACTGTTCTTCTGAAATTCACGCAACAGAGGAGGCTTCAGCTCAGTGCTGCTATCAAGTTCTTGATGAAGAGGATCCTTTTCAGATTTCCACTTAATTTAGCTAGATCTGCCTCCCACATTGCCATTGTTTTAATTTTTGCAGTGCTTTAAGAACGGGAGTCATTATTCAGGTACGATGTTGACAGATCCAATTCATCGGGCAGGGAATCTGCTTCCCCCACCCCGCCCAGAATGCACGGGTGTTGGTGGGTTTCTGGAGAGTCCCCTGCTACTCTCACCTGTGCGGGTGGTGGTTAGACATGTGAACAGGTCCCCGGATCACAGACAGATAGGAGGGGACGTGGGAATATTCACATATAGATGGACACAGGCATTTGGACCTCAGAGAGACAAAACACGGTGGATTTCTGACTGCAGGAAATAACTCGCAGAATCGTCAGCTTCCCAGAGATGTGGAACAAGAGAACCGTTTGCGCTTCTCCCTCTCATGGTAAAGGTCCAGTGGGTATTTTGGTGACAGGTTGTAGCTCCAGCTACTCAGGAAAAGAGTTTCCAGGAATACGCTGTTCAATCTGCGGTTTCTGATCTCAGTGGCAAAAAAGCCCTATTTGCAATTAACACTTTTTTGCACGACCTCATGGTGTGCTGGGTTGAAATCCTCAGCTGGTCCCCCTGCCTGGGCTCCTTAGAAATAAAACTGACAGTGTAATTATTTGATACAGGCTTTTTCTTAATGGGTTTTTCTTTTAAACAGATTAAAGTCAAAATAATCCAGTGGTAATAAGAGTATTTGTTACACGTGTATTGACTGAGCCCCACGGATGTCCTTAAATAGCTTCATTGGCCATAAGGATGTCATAATCCTGAAATCCCATGCAGGATTGTTCTAAAACTCACATGTGGGGGGTTATTTAGAGGACTGCCTACTGAAAGAGATTTATTATGCTCCACCGTAAATTATATAACAAACAATATATAGACTCTATATTTTTAGATTATTTGTTAGCATATAAAGAATGTCAAATATTTATGTTTTTTATGTAGTGGCATAGAAATATATCCTATATCATACAGTATGTGCTTACATATAAGACTATGTATATCTTGATAGATGCAAAATATATATTTTAAAAATATATTTAAAATATATGTATAATATATATAAATATACATAAATATTTATATAAATATAAATATGTATAATATATAAATATAAATGTAGTATATATTGTATATATAAAATATTTTGAGAGATATAATTTCCATATGAAAGCAAAATCAGCAAATATGTCATTTTTATCAACCCTCAGAATTTGAGTAGATGCATGAAGACACTCACCCACACAGGTTTTACTGAAGATTTTACTGAAATATCATATTTTTGAGGGTCTCTGGGGTCGCCACCTCCCACGACATTCCACAGTTTTCACCTCACTTTCACGGAACCCCTTCCCTGTCAGGATTCAATGCACTCCCTTGAAATCACCCCATTTCAGAGAGGACACTGCAGGTGACACTGTGATTTCCCTGGCTTGTGTTGGTTTTTGTGATGGTTGAGCTGAACCTCCTTTTCTATCCCAACAGAAGGGGCTTGACAAAGTTCAGGAGCATCGCATTTTAAGAACACAAATGTCACGGCCAATTCTATTTCTCACGGATCATAACTGAACCCAGGTGACTCCGCACAGCACAACCCAGCTCTGCGTGCAGGGAGCTGTGTGCATTTTTTGCTAAGCAGACACCGATGGACCCCCGGCGTGCCATGATGAAGCATGAAATCCCTGTTTTCTTTTGTTTTTTGTTTTTTGATTTTTTTGACAAGGCAAAGACATTTTTTGATTTGGGGCAAATGGCTCGTGAAATATGATTTTAAACGTATCCAGTGTATTCTCCTGCTAAGGAAGCTCTTGTGGGTTTGCCCTAACTACTTGAAAGTTGAATTACCCTCACTACCATGCAAATGGGAGCAGTTCTCCAAGGGTGTAAAGACTCCCTGGTGAACTGCGTGTTTGCAAACTCTGAACACCACCACCAAGGCCACTGTCAAACCAGCACCCAGGAATTCAGTGCCTGTCCTAGAGATCCAAGACTGATCTGTGATTCAAACTCTGAGATTGCCTATCAGCACCAACATTAAAAAAAAAAAAGTCCCATAGGTTTTCAGAGACTGAACTGCTGAGTGAATAAGTATAGTTGATGAAAAACCAGACTCCACTGCTGAGGGGAGCCGCGGGGAGACAGGAGAGGTCTGCTGTGCCATGTGGGTAGCTCCCTGGCCGGGGATCGAACTCAGGCCACAACGGCTGGCAATAGCTTCACAGCACTGAGGCTCAAGCCCTGTGCCACCAGGGAGGCCCACGACAGGTCATTCTCTAGAGCCCTTCTTCTTGCAACGCGGCCTGAGGTCACGTGAGGCTTTGTAGCATCCTGCAGTGCCACCAAAACATGGTGCTTCTCTGCTGTCACACAGCACCAGACATTTCTCCTGTGTACAGAGCTGGGTCATAATTCTGACAGTTGCATTTGTCAGAAACAAGGAATGAGATCATTCAATGCCAAACGTTAGATTACAGATCTTTCAAAAAATGTTTGGGAGACAAAGGTGTTGTCGTGTGGAGGCTGATGGAGTCGCTCACTAGTAGGTGTGCAGAGGAAAGGGAACATGTCAATGCTATGATTATACAAGAATGTGGAGCAGCAAAGAGCTAATATATGCATGTAAATTAATAAATGTCTACAAGACAGTCTTAGCTCTGGTTTTCTTTGGGCTTCACAGTTCATTGAAGCAAAACATGGAAGGAAAGAGTAACCTGGAAAAAGAAGATATAGGAAAATGAATTTGGAGGTTCTAGGGTTTTATCTGGGCTGGAGAAGTGATGATATAATATTTTATATTAAAGTGTCAGCTAAGATATAGATTATAAGCTTAGACTAGACTAAGACTAATATATTATAATCTTTGTCTATGCTAAGGTAGAAGTAGGAAGAAATACACACTCAAAATTTTCTGGATTAAAATGTCATGAGCAATTACAATAAATGTAAACGAATGAATACATTCAAATAAAATATTAAGGTTGTGAAGTTGGATTTTAAAAAAAAGCCACAAGGAGAATAAATGCATGCTGATTATAAAGTTCATATCATGCCATTTAAAAATAAGGCCAGGGAAAGCTTGAAACTAAAAGGCTGGGAAAATATGGTAAGAAGGGGAAATCAAAGACTGCCCCAAAATTAGTATCAACGTAAGAACATCAATAAATTTAATAAATAAAAATATGTGGCATTAAATCTGAAAGCAAATAGGAAATGAGAATAATCCCAATTCTGCACAAACCCAGTCCTAAATGGTATTGTGGTCCGTTCCCCTTAAATTCTCTTTCTTTCCCCTTTTTCCCTCTACACACCCTCCTCGGAAATGACTGAGTTCTCAAGTTAGAGCCAACTCTGTTAGGGGAAGGACCTGCAGCCACAGGCTGATGGAGAAGTCTTTACAAGAGTGCAATATTATTTTTAAGCTGGTTTAGCTTCACATCCAATTCAAGAGTCGGGCAAAGACTCCCATCTACCCCCCACCTCCACACGACCATCCCTACCTCAGCGTTCCCACACGGGGTGCATTTCTCATCCCTGTGGTACTGAGCTGGCATGTCCCTGCCCTGCCCCAGAGTCCAGACGATTCACTGAGAAGCTAACTCCTGTGGCTCACAGAGAGGGGTGACCTGGATCAATTATTATGACATCACACAGATCCCCTCCCAACAGCCCTTAGCAGCCGGGGTTTACTGTCTCCACTGCTGAACTTGTCCACGTGGCTGGACACTTTTCATAGGGAGTCAGGCAACTGACCCTTTCTGGGGACAATGGTATGAGAACTCCCGAGCAGGGCATCGACTGGGAGATGGGGTGGAGGGAGCAGCCAGGAGCACCTCAGGGAAGGGGAGCAGGGCTGTCTTGTTGCTTCAGTTGTCCAGCTGGCCCCCAGTGCTCGCAGAGAGGGGACTGCAGGAGACATGGGGAAGAGACAGGTGGAGAAGCTTGGGAGAGACACTCAGGGGAGGGAGTGTGGGAGGTGACAGTGGCCACCGTTAGCTTCAGTTGGGTGTGCGCCATCCTCCCAGCCCTGCCTGGACCCTCTGCTCGTGTCCTGTGGGTCCCCCCAGAAGGACCTTTATTTTTTTTTTTTTTTTTTTTTTTTTTTTTTTTTTTTTTTATTTTTTTTATAGAGGCATGTTTTTATTTATTATTTATTATATTTGTTTGTTTTGTTTATACATGCACTGGGTACAGTCAGAAGCGCGGGAGGGTGAGAGAATTCACCAGAGCCAGAGCGGGGAGCAGAGCAGGCAGAAGGGCTGAAGTACACTGCTGAGGGGAGCAGCGGGTGGCAGGAGAGGTCTGCGCACCATGTGGGATCCTCCTCCGGTGGCCGGGGAGCAGCCGGGGATCGATCCGGCGCCGCAGAGGCCGCGGGCAGCTTCGCAACCCAGCGCTCAACCGCTACGCCACCGGGGAGGCCCCAGAAGGACCTTTAGACGTGGGGGAAGCTTTCAAGCCTCAAGACCTGAGCTTGAGGACAACCATGTTCGGCTGGGCACTTCCCAACAAGGAGATGCACCATTTGGGGGAGTTTACTGGGAAGCTGTTGTTATGACTGTGGGCTAGGCCTTTCCAGCTGTACCCCTTAACAGTTTGGGGTCCCTGGGAACCCCTACATCACACCTAACCATGCCAATTGCTTCAAATACCCACAGCAGGTCCCAGGGCTTCGCAAAATAGAACTTCTTGCTTATTCACTGGAGTGACATGAACTAATGTGGATGTGGATACAGACTCCGCTTTTGCTATGATTTTTCTCTAAGCCATGGCACTGCTGGTCACTTAATGTGCTTGCTTCTCACTCATGCTGTTTATCTTCTGTATCCCCGTGGAAAAGTTTAAATTCCCGTTATGGGATGAATGACTGCTCGGTTGTGGAGATGCTATTCAGACGCGACTTTTCCATCAAGTCTGTTAAGAAATGGCATCAGGATACCAATGGAGTCACTAACAGCAGTGAGGAGACTCATTTGACAGCTGTTGTGCGTGGAGCTGTGCTGTGTGTCAGTGGGAAACATGCACCAGACTGTTCAGTCGTCATTAAACATCGCCCACCTTGTTAGCAAATGAGCCCCAAAGATCCAGCGTGGTAGGGACTTTCTTCTGTGGGGGACATGCGGGCGCTGTCTTTCCAAGACAGCCTTCGAGGGTGCTTGTTCTTCAAGGAGGATCCATTTTGTGTCTGGCTCAAAATCTCATTTTTCAGGTGATTTTTAAGTGGTTTGCAATAATCCCTTGTATGAATTTCTATTTAATCGACTTTCTGATGGCCCAGAGCTCGCTCTCTCTGGAGTACTATCCATTGGGATGTGGAGAGAGTGTGTGCCCTTCAGCTCTTGCATGAGGTTTCAGAACGGTCAACCCGGGGGACACGTTAATCAGGTTCTTAAGAACATCTATACCTTATTGATTGTTTACCTTCTGGTTCGGTTCATTGTTGAGCCAGTGATGTAGACGTCTCCAAATATAATTAGAGATTCTTCTGGCATTTTATAGTTTTGGGGAGATGTTTTACCCATGCTCTGCTTTTGGGCACACACACACACTTAGGATTTTTTTTTAAAGATTTATTTATTCATGCATACAAGAACTGGGGTGTAGGCCAGAGTTGTGCGGGGTTGAGATGACTCACCAGAGACAGAGTGGGGAGCAGAACAGGCAGATCTACTGAAATCGCTGCTGAAGGGAGCAGCGGGAGACAGGAGAGGTCTGCTGCACCATGTGGGTAGCTCCCTGGCCAGGAATCGAACTCAGGCTGCAGAGGTTGCAGATAGCTTCATAGTGCGGAGACTCACCCCCGCATCACCACGGAGGCTCCCAGCACCCGCTTAGGATATTTATGTCTTCTTGGAAAATCAGTCGTTTCTCCTTGACGTAACATCTCTATTCTTGCCCATGTTTCCCTAGGAATACCTCCCCAGCATGTGCACAGCTGCGTGCAAGGATCCTGTGTGTACTCCCGCCCGCTGATCTCTTATCAGTCTTGTGTGTGGCCTGCTGCGGGTTATAAATCGCGTTTCCTGTAGGTGGCATGTCGTTCATTAGGCTTTGTTTTTGATTCTTTGGGATCATACCGTTTTTATGGATTGGCGTTGTGTTGGATAAAACATCACTTGCACTGATCACCGCACGTCTTTAAATAATGCCACGGACACTCCCACTATGACAAGGGGTTCACACACGACCCGCTTCTCCCTCTTATCCTTGGTGACAGTGACACATGTTCAGCTGTTGGACGGGACACCCCCACCCCTGGCTTTTCATTTCTCTCCACCGTCCTCCTCACAGAACAAGGAGACCGGGGGGGGGGCACCTTGATTCTGCCGTCTTTTACTCCATCCAGAGACGCTGGTTCCTGTTTCTCTCTGAGCATCAACATGTCTGGCCAGAGTCACGTGAGCAAATAAAGTAAATGTGGAAAGTACAATTTAGGTGAAATTGCAACTGTAAGCCCCACGGTGTCGTCCCCAGGACGGCAGCTTCGCCAGGAAGCCCCGGTACGCGTCATGTGGACATTGGCCTCCCTGCTGCCGCGTCCTGCAGGAAAACACGCAGCTTCTGCAAACTCTCTTTCTGCTTTGTCCCTTGAATCTCACCCTTGCCCGCCTGGGGTGCCCCAGACGCCTGGTATTCAATGTCCCCTGTGTCCCAATGTAGACATCCTGGGCTGCGTCCTTGCACACCCAGTCATGTTTTCACTGGCCCCTGCTTCGGTGGCACGTCTGTGTTACGGGGGCTTCCTGCAGTGCTCCCCGGAGAACAGCAATCACTTCCCGACACCCCAAGGGGACAGCCGAGGCGATGGAGACCCCGCATCCCTCACCCTACACTGTGGCCCTTCCCTCTGACCCCAGCCCCTGCCGCTCGGCAGCCTCTGCGCTGCAATCAGATGCATGCACACACAACACCCGTCTTGTGAGCAGCGTTTGCTGGGGGAGCAAAGTGGGGCCAGGAAAGCCACGTGAGGAGGAATGTAGGCCTGGAGCAGCACATGTGCATTTCCTGTGCGATCTGAGCCGGGATGGAGGAACGCTGGGTGGACGCACAGGGCATGGCCCCCTGGCAGCTCTGTGCTCCCTCCTGAGCTCCACCCGCACTGCAACCTGCAGCAAATGCGGCCCCAGCTGTGCCTGTCTGTGCCCGGGCAGCCGAAGGTGTTGAGACATTGCTTTGCAGAGACTTGGAGGCACGTGGCTGGACACGGAGCACCCCCGAGGGTCTCAGCCTGGGCGGGACTCATCGGGAAGCCCAGGGGAAGGCTCCCGGAAGGAAAGGAGCTGAGACGTGTGGGTCTGAGCATCAAGGACCTGAGTGTAGACGTCTCGAGGGGCTTAGAGGATGCCCTTCTTACTTTATTTTGTGTTTTGTTATTTCTCTCCTGCAGAATGTCAGTTTTAAATGCAACATTTTCCCTTAAAGCACCAAGATCGCAAAGTGAATACAAAAAGAAGGGGTGTCCAAGGGAAATGGAGCCTTCGGGGGTTGCAACCTAGAAAAACATCGCATCATAACAGCATCAAGCAATCTGTAGAGATACAGGTAGCAATGAAATATAGCTGTGGACACTTTACAAGAGTGCGGAAGGGGTTCAGCTCTGCAGCTCTATTCTCAGGGATGTGAAAACGTCTCACAGAAACCACTGCATCGATGGAGGGAATCCCATTTCCATGGTCGGCATTGGGTTGAATGTCCTGGACAGACAAACGCAAATCCACCTCAGCACCGGGGGTGCAGAACGGTGTTGAAATGAGCATCTCAGAGGCTGAGGTCGGGGTGGTTCCAGCAAGCTCGGGGCTAAGTGGGGTGTTCCACTGGCAAAGGAGACATTCTGGAAGCAAGAACGGAGCTACAGAGAAATTATGAGATCAGGTGCATGCTTGGGCCCCAGCCCGACTTGGCGGGCTTGTAGAATTTGGCGGGGAATGGAGTTAATAATGATCAGCAGCATTTTATGGATGGACAGAGGGAACAGGGTCAGCGCATTTGAGATTAAGCCCAAGTAGCTCATCACCGAGACCAGAAAAAAAGCTATGCATATGACGGTGGAACCAGGAAAACAATTAAAGCCCAGGCCAAGAGCAACTCGTGACTTCTAGGAATGTGTGTCAACACGGCAAGTGGGACACACATGAGAAATGATGTCTTTCCTGGAAATGAAAGACAAGGGCACCAGATATATGTCCCGAGCTCCCGGCATCCTAAATAAAGCAGACCCATGGGGATCTCTCCGATGGGTTTGGGGACAAAGACAGGATCCTAAAGGTGAGCGGCAGAGAAGGCCACTCACCAGGAGCCTCGTGCTGCTCAAGACACCACAGACAGTCTGAGGAAAACTGTTCATGGATGCTCAGGGCTCCATTAACCAACCCCCCTGGGTATGTGAAATACGAGGCTGCTCAGGGGGTTTCTGCTCACAAACATGGGGTACCCCGTACTAGCACAGCAGGAGTGACAATGCTGCCCACAGCACTGACCTTTTTCTTCCTTCTCAAATGACTGGGCGTTGCCACGGAGGCCTCAGCTTGGTTGCCTCCTGAAAGGCCACCCGTTGGGTAGGAGAAAAGCAAGGGCATGTCCCCCAGTCATCCAGGGCGTAGGTGTGGGGTGATTTATTCTCACTGTGCTCAAGGACAGCCAATGACTGGCTAGATTCCCCGCCACTGTGTGAATGAGGACGTGCGGTGAAAACTATTTCAATTGGATCTTCGGTGACTGTCCCCCGAGGCGACCTCTGAGGCTGCATGCTTGGCATGGTGTCATTTTGGTAATGACTCCCCCAATTCCTAGACCGTGTCTAATTCCTAGACCGAGGCCTGCATGGCTGGGCCACGGAGTGGAAACATGGCTGTGTTCTCATGTCCCGCCCACCTGGCCAATGGAGGGACAACACAGATGGCCCTGGAATCCCGAGAGGCGGCTCTTCTGGATCAATTGGGTGATTATCAGCAACTCTGCGATCGACGCAGGTCAGACACGTCTGGCATCACGGGCTTTGTGGACAGGTGCGGGGGGTGCCCACGGGTCACCCACCCAGATCTGTGTTTCACCATCAGCACCTGCGAGTTGTTTTCGTCAAGCTGATGTGTATGAAGATGTCATGCAGGAGCTGCCTCTTGGCTGCCTCTTGGTTGCATATGGATGAAGACGGACGGGATGTTCAACTCACCTGCCCACCTCGGGCGTCCGGCGGATGCTGGGGCGTTGAGTCCTCACCCCGCACCCCACAGTTGCGTAGATGAACCCAGAAAAGAAAAGGCCGACAATCATGATATCCTTCTGGCTAGCTGCTGGCCCTCGAGAAATATATCTCGGCCCGAAGCCACTCGAGTGTTTAGGGCAGACTTGCAACATGGGCTTACTTATCTTCTCTGCATTTCTCTCTGGCCTGTGAGTCATGAGAGGCTCTATTAGGCAAAGCCAATGGAACACGGCCCCTGCTTCCTGGGGTTCTAAAACATTGATGATTAGGTTAAGTTTATTAGAATTTCAATCCACTGCTGTCCTCTTTCCAGCAGGGGCACAGAAATGCACTCTAAGGCACACCTTCTGCTTGGTTCTTTCCAGAATCACACATTTCCGAAGCAGTCAAAAAATAAGCTATGCTTTAATGAACTCTTTTCATGGGGGGATTCTCCAATATATGGGGAGCTTTTTTCTCTAACTTGTGCAGAATGTGTAAGTCTATTTTATGCATGGAAGACGGTCCCCAGAATGCAGCTTCCAAGTGAAGCAAACGAGGAAATAGAGTTTGTTTTGGGCTTGCCGAGTGAGGATTTCGGCCGCCATGTGAATTACCATTTAAAGAGAGGTATGAACAAAAAATGTTGGAGGTATCAGCAAGGCCCAAACAAGCATTTCTGAAGAATTCTTAAAAGGCAGGGGGAGGTTTAAGCAATGAAATTGGGGGACAAAACTCCTCCCCAAAGTACATCTTGTCTCCACAGTGAGATTTCAAAGAGCAGCCCCCGCTCTGAGGCTGTTTTCTGGCGCAGGATAATCTGCAGGTCACAGGACGAGCCCAAGTGTGCAGGAAGGCGGTAGGTCTGCGTGTTCTCGCTCAGAGGCTGCCCCGGAGGTGTGCAGTGATTCAGAACGAGGAGCAGGAATGTGAAGTGGATTTTCTGAGACATGCTGAGTCATGCGAGAGGTTCTCACCAGGTCATCTGGACCCGGACACTGCGTAGCTTGGATGGGGTGTCCAAGTTCTTCCCTCCCCATGTTTTTCCTTCAAAGGGTGGGCTCAGCCTGCACACCCCGTCCCCACAGGAGTCGGCTGCTGAGTCAGGATGAGTGAGTCCCACTGAGGCCCAGCGCTATTCTGCTCCTGTTGAATCTGGGCCCCAAAGTGGACCTCTATAGACCTTTCATGGATACCTGGCATGAGGCCCACTGGGATGGGAAAGGGTGTAGGTTCTGGAGGAGAAAAAATTGTCTCAACAGTGAGGCAGCTGCCTCCGCTCAGCTAAGATGGCAGGTATGACTGGTCGACCCTTTACGAGCCTCCCTCCCCTACTGTGATGGGTGTGCTACTGTGGAACTCACCCATCATCCCTGGCAAACTCACTTTTTGCCCAGAAAACTCTCTCCATTCAAGACGTAGAAAGATTTAACTCCAGGGGCCTCCCTGGTGGTGCAGGGGTTGAGTGCAGTGCTGTGAAGCTGTCCGCAGACTCTGCAGTGTGGGTTCAATCCCTGGACAGGGAGCTGATCCCACAGGGCTCAGCAGACACCTCCTGACTTCCCGGTGCTCCCCTCAGCAGTGGATTTCAGTAGATCCACCTGTTCTGCTCCCTACCCTGCCTCTGGAGAATCCTCTCACCCCTCACACCTCTGGCCTGCACCCCAGTTCTTGTATAAATAAATATTTTTAAAAAAGAAAGATTCAACTTTATCCATTCAAAATCAATCACTAATACCCTTACTTGAATGTTATAGTCATTTTTGGACCCACAAAAATCACTAGTTTAGTTTCTTTTTTTTTTTTTTTTTTTTTTTTTTAAGAGTGGTTTATTTATTGATGCATGCAAGAGCTGCGCTGCAGGCCAGAGGTTCGGGGTAAAAGCTGACAAGCTACAGGACAGTCTGCACTGTCTAGCACTTTCCTGTGAGATTAGAAAAACCAAGCCGTTCTGTAGAAAACTGTGACCTGTTCCACCGCTGGGTCTTACGCTTGAGAAGGGACAGTATCACGTGGCTACTGAGACAAACACAGCCCTGGGTAATCTATGCAAGAGCTCAGGCAAGTGCAAGGTGGAAAGAGTGGGGAAAATCCCTACTTAATGCACAATAAATATTTTGATAAAGGATTAAATCCGGACGCTGGTGAGTGAAATAGCACCGAGGATCACAGTGCCTGTCATTTATTGAAAGAAATATGCAAACTGAAGTTAAAGCAGAGAACAAACAGCAGCCAACTGAAACTGGCAGACAAACAAAAGCAAAGGTAAACATGGAGCTACCCTGGCTGGCGTTGGGACGACCTGACTCCCTTCCAGATCTTTGTCTGTGACTAGAAGCTTCCTGAAGGATCGGGAAGGTCATGGATGTGTCTGATGTGTGGGTGATTGAGGGATTCTCAGTGGGGGAACAGGCTGACCGGAAGCTTCACCAGGTGAGGACTTCCAGTGATGACATTTGAGAGGTGCAGAGTGACTCTGCTCACACTGGCTGATCGGCCCCTGCATGTGTCCTTGGCACTCTTGGAGAGTTTTTGCAAACACTGTGACATTAATGGGAAAATGGTGGCCCTCTGCCAAGTCAGATGAGAGAGGCACCCTTGCAAGGCTTGCTTGGGGTGCCTCCTGGGGCTGTGCTTTGTAGGGTTTTCCTGTTCCTTTGGGGGTTACCGCCAGGATAGCAAGTGCATGCCTTTGCCCCTTCTTGTACAACCATACAGGATGGGCTCAGCAGGCCATCATGGGCTCAGCAGGCCATCATGCCTACCGTTCTGCTCTTCACGTGTCTCGGCTACAAAGTCCCCTTGTTCCCCCAGCTGACACGGCACAGTTATGCCTCAAGGGCTGGGTGTCCATCCCCAGTGCCTGTGCAGACCCTGTCCCTGGATGCGTACTTTATCCACACTCGGACATGGCTTTGGAGTCAAGGTTTACACGGAAACGGGCCGGCCGAGAGTAGTGTCACCCAACTTGTCTACGCCACGAAGAACCCCCAGCACAGCCAGTGATTCCCTCCACGGTGGCGGGGCTGGGAAAGCAGTCAGGCCGGAAGGCAGAGGCTGCACATCCAGGGATGGATTGTTGGGTGTGCTCTGGCTGCTGGAGGGGTGTCCTGGGCAACATGAGGTGTTTGGCAACACATGGACTTGAGGATTTCTCGCTCTGATAGTATCTACCAGTGTGCTACAACACTCTTAGGGTAAGCTGTGTAGACGCCTTGAAAGTGTGGCTTTCAGAGCAGAGGCAGGGACATGTCCAGGCCTCCTGCGGCAAGTGCTCAGTCCCAGCTGCAGCTCTGAACGCTGGCTCAAACCAGCTTCTCGGCCAAACCCACTGCAGCCTGCTCTGAACACCATGACGGGAGCTGATGTAGGATGGAGAGGCTCCAGGAACGTCACTCCAAGTGGGGACTGTGGGGCTTGCCAACCAGGGCTTGGGGAACCAGCACTGCGGGGCATCACGGAGGGAAAATGGTATTTCTGGTGACCTGGGCCAAAGGCTTCTGTTTGCTACGCAGGGAGTTGCTGAGGCCCACAAATTGGGAAACAGCCATAACAGAGGACACAGAAACACAGAGGGTCCAAGATCCTGTGACCTGGAGAGACAGGATTTACAGTTGCAGGTACTGGGACAAAAATTTGAGGTGGGAAAAGAGGAAACTCTCCCTGGCAGCTTTCCATCATCTGTGGGCTCCAAGGCGCATGCACGTGAGGACACTGCTCTGCGTGGATCCTTCTTAAGGTCACATTGGAGCGATGTTAAAGGGAGTTGTGCATGCGAGGTCATAGGACTTCCTTGAAAATAAGAGGATTAGCAAGATCAAAAGAGCAACCTCCTGCAATAACCTCTAAGAATAATGGCTTTAATTTTCCCTGGATTGAAAGAGTGACGGTCCCAAGAGGGCAGGACCTCAGGAGACATAAAGGGAAGCCGGGTGGGGGGCAGCAACAGAAAAATGGGGAAAACTCAGGGGACCTCAAAGGGCAGGGGGCTTGAGGGTGGGCGGGACACTATATTGATAATGATTCAGCCCCTGCTCAACTGTCTGATCCGGGGAGGGGACTGAGAGGACGCGATAGGACATGGCGAGCTGGGAAATCAGAGTCGTTTGCCAGATGACTCAGGGCACCATCGACGGGAAGATGAGAAACAAAGAGAAACAGAAATCTCAGCATCAAGAATGGAGAGGACAGAAGCAAGACAGCGCTATTGCACAAATGGAGCTGGTCATTTTCACAGCCTTACGTCTGTCCAAACACCCAATCTATTTGAATTCCGTGCCGCTTTGAGGATATTTTTATACCTTTTCTGAGATTGTTCAGTTCAGCTATTGTGATGGAGCTCACCTGAGTGACCCAGGTGCAGTTTGGTCTCGATATGTGTAGGTTCCTAGTTGGATTGCTCTTCGCCCACTTCATCTTTATTCATTATACTGTGTCAGAGTCAGGTCAGTAGAGTCCTGATTCAATAGTACACAGGACGCGGGGGAGAGAGGACTGTGGAGGGGGCCCAAACGATTGTGGAGTGCATGTGGGTGCTTTGGTGTTGGCTGTGGGTGTTGACAACACCTGGCGCTGACAACACTTGTACTTGCAAAACTCCAACACCCAAGCACTGATGGAGACCAACGCTGTCTCGTGAAAAATAAATAAAAAAATAAAAATAGAACCCTAAAAAAATTGTCCAAGACAGGCCAAGAGGTTTGTGATTTGTTGCCATGGTTTCTTGAGTCTGGACCTTCTAGTACGTCCACTCTAGTGAGTGGATGAACTAGTGAGTGAAAGAACTTGAGTCTCACTCAGGAGCTCCAGGTAATGCAGGAGCCTCATCAATTGTCACGAGAGCAGGGTCTACACCCGTGGAGATGTGAAATTGTAGAGATGGATTTGAAAAGGATTCTCAATAGGGTAAAACATGAGAATTTAGACTTTTTCAAACCATTTTGATAACTTGTATTTAAATCTAATTACGATTCCAGTTCTATCTTTGTTATTGATGTTACATTTAGTGCCCATGAGGATGGGTCCTTGAAAATGGATTTGCGACAGAGCCGCCATGTTTGCAATTATTTTTTAAGCTGCCCAGGGACATCTTTGGTTTCTGAAATTAAGCTTAAACATACTGAGAGTTAAATAAATGCTACGGGAGAGGAGATACAGGGGTTGAAATGTTGATCCCACTTGGAACTCAGCATATAAGAGAAAGCAAATATTAACTGTCCTTGAAACACCTCATCTACAGAGTGCTCTGCACCTCCTTGAAAGGTCACAAGTCTTCATCAACTTCTGCATCACTTGAAACTAATCTCATTACTGAAATGATACTCCATGCCCATGCCCATCACGGCTTCCAGGATAAGACATGAATGCCAAGATTGCGTGACCCCAAGCCATTGGTTCCTTGCTGAAGTGATGCAATAAGACCAATAATCCAACGGTATAAAAGAGCACATGTCCAGAGTCTCTTCATACTTCACACGCTTGCTTCTCCAGAAGAAGGACGACAAGCCGACACAAAGATGAAGTTGCTGCTGCTGACTCTAGTCTTTGGTCTGGCATATGCCAAACATGTCTCTCAGGTACCAGGGACTTCCTGATGGGGGGGTGCTGCTGTGTATGTGTGTGCACGTGTGTGTAAGATGTGTCCATTAGCAAGAATGCATCAGATTTTACATAACCTTGGATTCTGCATCTATGAGCATAAAGCAGTCATCTATGATGTTAGTGGGAACAGAAACAGGGTAAACTGCTCTGGATTTTCCCTGAACAAGAGAAAATTGGAAATAACTTGATCCAGCTCACCCACACTTGGACATCTATGTGAATAAGGGAAACAATTAACTCATTATTATCTGCTCTGAGATGGTTACTACAACACTATATAAAACAGCTCAGGTAAGGAAGCAGCAGGAGTGCCCATGGAAGGGGGGTTGGGTCAAGAAGATGAGGTCTGGGCACACAGTGGAATATTATTCAGTCATGAACAAAGGAAGGATTGTTGTTATTCACAGCAAAAAGGAAGGAGTAGGAGGAAACAATGCCAAGGAAATAATCACAAAGACAAAGACAAATAGTGGACATTTGCATAGTGGACAATTAATTGGCTAAAGCAAAATATTTATCAAAATGAATGGGTACGGGCCTCCCCGGTGGCGCAGTGGTTGAGCGCTGGGTTGCGAAGCTGCCCGCAGCCTCTGCGGCGCCGGTTCGATCCCCGGCTGCTCCCCGGCCACCAGAGGAGGGTCCCACATGGCGCGCAGACCTCTCCTGCCGCCCGCTGCTCCCCTCAGCAGTGTACTTCGGTCCTTCTGCCTGCTCTGCTTCCTGCTCTGGCTCTGGTGAATTCTCTCACCCTCCCACGCTTCTGACTGTACCCAATGCATGTATAAACAAAAACAAACAAACAAATAAATAAAAAAAAATGCCTCTAAAAAAAAAAAAGTTTAAAAAAAAAAAAATGAATGGGTACAAGTAAAAGACAAAAAAGGTTCTGAGGTGAAGTCAGGGGGGAGGCAGATAGGGTGAAATTGGTAGAAGGCTGGGGGGCAGGAATAGAAAGTATAAAGCAATACATCTAACTTGCAGCTTTGTATATACCCCCACTTTATCTGTTGTAGGTTAATAAATAAACATGTAAAACTGACATGCCAAAATGGTAACTTTTTGGCATGATATTTTCAGTGACATTCTTTGAGGGATGATAAAAAGCTCAACCCCACACTTTCTTTTGGAACCCTACTCTTTATTTCACTCCCTGTAGGTTAGTCACTGGAAGGCAGACCCTACAGCACTCAACACTATTCGACTTATTTCTTTTTAATTGATGTCAATGACAGTCAAAGATCCAGTGGGTGTCAAAACAAGAGAGACACTGACCAACTTTGCTCATGAAATCTTTTCAGATTTCCGGAGAATGGCACACGCAGTACATCATATCTACAAACGCGAGCATGGCAGATGAAGGTGGCCCCCTCAGAGTGTACGTCCGTGAATTCACCTGTGACTCCAAATGTGAGACAGTCAACGTCAGTTTTTATGTCAAGTAAGTGAAATCTGCCCAAATGTTAAGTGACATGACTTTGGACAGGCAGTTCAGTCTCAAATCTGTAGATCTAAGGTTCAAGATTGTAAGAGTCAGAGCTCTTCAGGAGAAACGGTGCTTTGAGTTTTGGGGGGTGTCTTGGTCCACAGACCAGCGTGTGCCATATTTCTGGAGTGTGTAGAGGGTGAGCAGCTCCATTTGAATTTTGTCATTAGAGAGAGGGGTTCACAGACATCTTTTTTTTTTTTTTTAAGAAATCCCACTAACAAAGGCTTTTGGGAAGTCTGGATCACATGCAGAAAATTTTCCCGCAGGGGAAAGCAATTATCCAGCAGACACTGGGGGAATGTTTTCCACCAAGAGTCATAGGATGAGAGAAATGGCTTTTATAGGGACATGGATATAGTAAAGCCATCAAGAGTTCAGGGGATGTTGAGTTTCAAGGTGGACACGCTCCATGTATGTGGGAAGGATTGTATTACAGAAGACTATACTAGATATGAGAACAAGAGGCCTTGGTCTGGAGAGTTTCATGAGTCAAGAAGATTGATTTTCCGTTTGTTGTGTTGTAAGTTAGCACAGGTGTCAGGTTGAAAGTAAGGAGTGGGTACAGTTCTGGTTCTGCTGAATTATCACTGTCATAAGTACATTCTGCTGCAGAGTGTATTCAAATTACTAATTTGAGGGAATTTTAGCAACAGGATACATGAGAAATGGGTTGAGTGAAATTGACAAGTTAATAAAAAGGTAGAGGATCAGTTTATTTCACAAATGAAATGCTACAGTTTGAACTGGCCCACCAGTAGAAATGGTAATAGAATTAAACTAAATCAGAGAAAAATATAAAGTGGAGAAACAAGTAAGACGGGGGGGATGGTGGTGATGTGGGAGAGCAACATGGTTGACTCTCACTTCAAGTCCTGTTTGGATTTCAATGCTACAGATTTCTCTTATGAAGAAGTAGCTTAGAGAGGGAGGGCTAATGGTGGGGGCAGAGAAGCCATGTGTCGATCAGAGAACACAAACGAGGTGGAATCTTTATAAAGGTGGAGATGGAGCAGCGACCATCCGGACGCGGAGGTTCTGTCTCCTTCTGTCACAGCCATTATGTAGGAGTGCTTGAAGGCCACAAGGGGGCTGGCTGGCAGGTGGAGACACAGGAGGCCCTTCCACTGCCTATGGCACAAGACACCTCAGCACAGAGTTGTCTAATCTGTGGCCTCCGAAGGTGCTGAGTACGGATGATGTGCAGTGTAAGGCGAGATGAAGGAGTAAATAAGCTTGAAAATCTAGTATTTTGAGCAATTAAAAGACATTGAAATGTTTAGGGGATCTCATGCATGTTTTCTGGACCTTTTTAAGGATCCCTGATTGCCAGCTGTTGTCAGTAGTAGGAACCCTGACAAGCGATGATACCTACACAACAGACTGTGAGTATAAGGCCTTTCAGACAAGCGTGACTCTCGGGAATGAGAGGTGTGGACATGCCTGCTCTGAGCTCTGTCCGAGACACCTCCCTGTTCACCTATAAAACCACCTCTGTTCCCAAGTACAAATGGAATCTTGGCTCACACCTCATGTGGCCAAATGCTTAAATAGTGTGTGTTTTTACACAAAAGATGCAGCAAGTTCATCTTCTTGAAATAGCAATCTGCAGTACTAGGACCTAATATAATAAAATAATGTTTAATATTTTCCAAGAGCTTGATCAATACCAACCCCTCCTGACTCATTTCATGTAGGAAATGAAAAATGCTTCAGCATTGCTTATTTTTACATAAAAGAAACACTAGTGTTCCAATCTTGATGCAGAAAGTTCATCTTCTTGAAATAGGAACCTGTGGAACTAGGAACTAATATAATAAAATTACATAAAATAATGTCTAAGATTTTCCAAGAGCTTGATCAGTACCAATCCTTCCTGTCTCATTTCATGTAGGGAATGAAAAGACTTCATCTTGGATTTCATTATTTTTTAAAGCATCGTTAAGCTTCTATACTACTTAAAAAAAAAAATGAATCCCAGAATTCCTGAAAATTTGTCATCAGCTCTTGGGAACCAGTACATAGACCTCACAGTCTGACCCTTCTTTTGCCTACAGTCCCTGCTGTTGGGACTGTGCTATCTCTCAGACATGGTTCCCATTCAGGGAAATCCTCCTCATGTCCTGGAATGTTGGGACAGCTGGCGTCTCTCTCTCCATCCCTCACACACTCTGGAAAAAGGAAGATGCTAATTTTCTTGAATTTTTCATTGCTTTCTATTTACAGTCTCGGGCCAAAATTATTTCCAATTCCTTCATGTATCCAAGGACTTTATGATTATATACATTAAGAATGTGAATGGCGATAGTGTTACAGAAATAATGGAAGCCTTTGGTAAGTGTTGTGGGGTAAACCATAGTATTATATAGAGTTTTACTAAGGAAAGGAGGAGGTGTATGTGTGCTAGTTTGGGCACTTGAGGATTCGGAATTTGTGTTGACGGAGTCTGGGATTTTGAAAGGTCATCTTGCTCCAGGTGACCCGCCAGAATGTGTTTCTAAAAATGAAATACTCTTATCCAGAGGAGGCACACAGGACTTCTGGGTGGGCCGTGAGGTACCTTCCAAGGCTGCACATGGGGGACTTCATGAAGCAGTGACACCTGAGCTTAGATCAGAAAGACAAATAAAAGTTGGCAAGATGGAAAATTAGGAAAGGCTAGGTTCTTCAATAATTACTGATTTAGTATCTTATTGTCTATTCTCTAGGTATAGAGTAGTGAAGATATAAACCTTTATTCTAGGAGGTGATAAAATCATGGGTAACAACTGTTTCCAAAGGAAAGGTGGACATTGCTGAGGGGCCTGCCAGTGGGCAGACACAGGGTGGTTGTGGCTCAGGAAAGTCTTCAGTGGAGATTTGAATGCTTACCAGGAGTTTGGTGGTTTATATAGAAGAGTGTTTCAGGCAGAAGGGAGAGCACATGAAGAATCAGAAATTTGAAGACTTGTTGGCAATTTCAAGGAAGTGAAAGAAACTCAGTCTATACAGAGCATGAGGAGTAAAGGGGTGCAAAGGGTGAAAGGGGAGAGCCAGGAAGGGGCTGACCATGACAGTTTTCGAATCCAAGTGAAGCTTCATGGACAGGCGGAAGCATTCCAAACATGGCAGTGATGTTTAGAATTCTGGATTTAAAAGAAGAATACTTTGGGCTCTGTAAGGGAGAATGAATTGAGGTGAGACTGGCAGTAACTTCACTCTCCAGGACAGGTCTACTGGTTCAAGGCGAGCGAGGAATCCTTTTCAGTATTCACTTTAGTAATTAGGATGGTGGTAGTCTGTCTGAGCCTCAGTAGGGGCAGTGGATATTGAGATTGCAAATGGAATATGCCGACGTTTGTATAATCAGTTAGGTTAGAGAAAGATTTTAAACCCCAAACTGCATATCATAAATCCTTTCATGCTTTCAAGGATAATCTTTCACCAATGAACACGCTTCTTCCTGTTAGCATATTGCAGAAGGAGGAGTGGCAGGTGAATCAGCCTTCCTGCACAAAGTGGGTGACAGTGGCATCAACTGTGCATGTATCACCTGTCCTGCTGCCTCACTCCCATTGGCAGGGTTTCCCGAGGCCCCAGGTTTCTCCCTCATCACGGATGCCACCCGCAGTGTGTGGTCTTAGACCCTGAATGCACTCAGTGGCAGGTGCTGTGGTCAATTGCACAGGAGCACATCCTTAGTTGGACATGAGCTGCCAAAGAGACCAACAATCTACCCCACCCTGGGTCAAACTCAGCCAAAGTGAGGCTCATGACACTCTGCTTTATTCTTTGCAAACCAGTGTTAGAGCAACAGGGGCCTGACGTTTCATCTTGCTAATAGTGGTCAAATTTCATTAATGTTTAAAATATTTTATGCTCAGGACTTGATCAATTTAAAATTATTTCCAATTAATCTGATATTTTAAACCAGACATTTCTTGCCAGGACAGAGACTGTTGGCACAACCAAATGCTCATCTCCAGCCTCCATAGTGATCAGGTGGGGTCACAAAGCTGCTTGGTTCACAGGGGTTTGTAGCCATGAGCGGTAAAAACCACCACCTGGTCTAGACTTAAAACATATTCCACCTGGTCCTCTAGCTTTCTCCTACTCTTCTGTGATGAGGCCCACCCTAGAATCCCTGTGCCAGCTGACAGAACTACAAGGGGAAAATAAGGCCACCCAAGTACCTTGAACTTTGCTTGAGTGACAAATAAATTGTTCCTTTGTTATACCAATGGATTTTGGGCCTTATGAATATAGCACAGCATATCAAGACTAACATGCCTATGCAACCCTAATTACAGCTGGTATTATTATTTATTTTCTAAAGTGAAATTTGCCTCCACTGTTTTGAGAGGACCCATGTTCAGGACGTACCTGCTCTTTGCCACATTTTAGAAAAAGCATGATTATGATGGAAGCATTTTAACTCCCATGGGACCATCCAGGAAGTATGATGATGATGCCTGAACATTGGACCTGGGCAAGGAGAAAGGCAGATATGATGATGTAGTTTTCCTTAGGAGAGAGAAATCTGGAGAGAAAGTCCAGTCTTTTCTGATTTGCTTAGTTTTGATTTTGTAGCACATGAGAAGAAATGAACAATTCCATGTTGGAATGCTGGTTTATGGTTACCTGTATATACCCTTGTTCAGAATCCAGTACAAGTTTGGAAACACAAGCTTAAAACATAGACAAGGAATTGGTACTGGAATTATAGAATTTGGGTTGTCAATGTATACATTGAAGGCATCAGACTAACTAGCTCACCTCAAAAGAACAAAAATTAAGAAAGACAAAATCATAAGCTAGAACCCTAGGAATACTCACAGCAAACAAGCAGATACTTTGCAGAGATTGTGAAGGAGAGAGAAATATGTGTGTGAGAAACAAGGTAATGTGGTGTTGAGGTAACCAAGAAAACAAGGAGGAGGTAAACTATGCTGTTGCCTTCTGGTGGGAGATCTGGGTTGAAAACCAAGCGCTGTCAGACCTGAAAAAGCTGATAGGGCCCAGCAGGGCAGCATTGATGGAGCCGGTGCAGGGGATGCCCCGTCCTGAGGGGTGACTGGGAGGCTGGTGACACTTCCAGGAGCCCGGCTACCATGAGTCATGGGAATGAAAGTAAAATGATTTATGACTGAGGCAGAATTCTTTGTTTAATAAAAGGGTGAATCAAGTTCCCATGCCAGTGGGAAGGAAGAGACAAGGTAACAGGAGCATGTCACTGAAGCAGGCAGGGCAGGGGCAAAGACAGGGAAAGGCTCTGGGCTAGACACACTCACAGTGTGGGCGCCTGGGATGTTCCCCACGAGAGGAGTCCATTCTCATAGTGAAGAAGGATGTCCGCCAGGAGAGGGAAGAGATGGAGAGGAAACTTAGGGAAGCCTTCAAGGGAGCTGGGGAGACAGCTTTTAGGGCACCGTAGAAGCCTTGTTCTCAAAGTTAAGGCTGGGACCATAAATTTGTAGTGCAACAGTCCACATAGTCTTCTGTTTTTTTCAAATTATGCTAAACAGGATGTTTGTGAAAGTCACAACAGCAGACACTGAAATATTCTGGGATTGCAGTTTTACTGAATTAGTGTGAATGATAAAAAGAGGTGAAGAAGTGAGGACAAAGGAGGCAAACTGAGCTGGAGGTCCCAGTTCTCAGGTGATAGAATCACTTTCTCCACGGACAGCACTTTTACAGCAGCCATCGTCCCCTCTCCCCTTTATAAGAATTAAGAACAGAAGATTTCATTCCTTTAACATTTAAGAGACAAATCTGATGTGGTAAAAATAATCTTGAGACTCTGCTGTAATGGAAATTAGACTCATATGTTGTCTGCTCATCCATTAATCTATCCATCTTTAACCCGTCCCTCAAGATGACTGTGTATCCTCTGCTCTAAACAGTTCCCTGAGAGAACAGAAGTGGATACTGTGGGCCACATCTTCTGCCCTTGAAGTAACTTGAAACACAACACCCGTCCTTTCTCTCAGGCCTCAGGGATAGCATCAGGTTTTCTCCAACAAAAGCCTGCCAATCTGCAGCTACACCTTGTCTGTCACTCTGCAAGAGCACATGTGATGCCTCCTGTCTCTTTAGTACAGTCTGACTTCATAATGTTAAGCAGACTTGAACAATCATCAGCAAATATTTCATGTCAAAGCATTGATGATATATTTTCTCATAGTCATAGTCCTCGCAGCCGGCAGAGCCTTGTACCACCATATTGCCGGCTGGGCTGATGAGAAGAGGCTTCTCTGCGGTTTGGTCTCCTGTCCTGGCCATATCTTCTAGGTTTGGAAGATGTGGGGAAATTTCTGTCCCTTTGGCACATGAAGACAGCAGACCCGAGAGGAGCAGGGGTTGGGGTTCAGTGACACAGCAGATCGGGTCAGGGTGTCTGCATGTCCCTCTCATGAGGACTAAGGAGGTGGTCTACAAAGGTGACCACTGAGTGATTCCACCAAGTTCAATATTCATGTCTCCCCTCATCTCAGCCGGGGATACACCTCATCTTGACTTGGAAAAAAAAACAACTTATGCACTGTGAAAACAAGTAGTGTCATCTTCTGTCTGTGAAGTATTTCATACAGTATAGAAAGAAAACAAATCTGTCTCATTTGTTTCCTGGCCTTATACACAGTCCTTGAGGTGCAGATTCTGGATCACTGAATTGGTGGAAAATTAGTGGTTGGAAAGTGAAAAATAAGCTTTGCAGTCAGGTGTATTAGGCAAACTTATTTAGAATTCTTTGCTGCAGTTGCTTGGAGACTTAGTATGATAATAGTCTTTCAAAACAGGATGGGGACATTCAGTATTAACTGGTTACACATCTCAAAGAATTAGTGTTCTTAGGAAAATTCTAACTTTGAAATTTAAATCAAATAAAAATAAGAAAATAAACTATTACTGAAATGCACAGAGATGTGGCAATAGGTAAACAGAAAACATTTACATAATTAATTAAATAATTTTCTTCAGCACTTAATCCAGAACAAAATAAAATGCAGATAATAAGATAATAGTTTACTGTCTCACCAGAACTTATTAAGTCCTAAATTTTGTGTATTAATGGAACTTTGATCTATATAGAATCATGAAAGAATGAGCTTGAATGACAAAGAAAGCAAGATTAATTTACATGATAAGCTGGAAGTATAGGACAACTTCCTTGACTAGCTATAAAATTTCTACAAAAATCTAAAACTAAAATCAAACTTAATGACAAGAAACTGGATGCCACTTAAAATTAGGAACAGGACCTCCCTTATGGTGCAGGGGTTAAAGATAGTGGTGTAAGCTATTGCCAGCAACTGCAGCACAAGTTCAATCCCCAGCCAGGTAGCTACCCACATGGTGCTGCAGACCTCTCCTGTCTCCCCGCTGCTCCCCTCAGCAGTGTTTCAGTCAGTTTGCCTGTTCTGCTCTCCACTCTGTCTCTGGTGAATCCTCTCACCCCCACACCCTTGGTCTACACCCCAGTGCTTGTGTGCATAAATAAATCTTAAAAAATAAAAAAAAAAAACTGGGAACAAATTAAAGTTGTCCCTTATCATTGATTCTATTCAGTATTGTACTGGAAAGTTCTAGATTAATGAAATAAACAGTAAGCAAGTAAAAGATAATGTAGACTGATAAAAGAAAAATAAAACTATACTTGTGCCCAGATGTCATTATTTTCAATGTAGAAAATCTCAAAGAATCCACAAAAATCTCCTGGAATTAATAAATGATTAAACAGTAGTATAAATACAAAATATTCTTATTAAAAAAGAATCAATAGGAAAACATGCAACCTAGAGCTTCACTGGTGGACTAGGTTAAGCCTCAGTGCTCTCAACACTGCAGCCTGAGTTGGAGCCCTGGCCAAGGAGCTAGCCATATATAGCACAGACCTCTTCTGTCTCGCAAGCTGTTCCCCTCAGCAGTGTATTTTAGTCAATCCACCTGTTCTGCTCCCCACTCTGTCTCTGGTGAATCTTGTCATCCCCCAAACCTCTGGTCTGTACCCAAGATCTTTCATGGATAAATAAATTAAATATTTTTAAAAAATACAACCCAATTACCAAATATACAAATGATCTGAAGAGACACTTCACCATAGTATCCACATGATAAACAGGTGCATAGAAAGATTTTAATTATAATATGCCATCAGATAATTTAAAATTAAAAGAGAATTGTAATATCACCACATTAATATTAAAATGACTAAAATCCCAAGCACAACAACCCCAAGTTCTTGTGAGGATGTGTAGCAACAGAAACTCCTCATTATTGATGGGATTGCAAAATGGCATAGCCACTTGGGAAGATGGTTTGAAATTGTATAGAAACAAACTGCTTTGTTCTTATAAAACTAAACATACTATATGATCCATAAATTGTACTCACTGGTATTTATTCAAGTAAAATTTTAAAAGTAGTCCTACAGAAAAATCTGCATAGAAATGTTTGTACAGGCTCTATTCATAATTGCTAAAACTTGGAAGCAACCAAGATAGTCTTTAAAAGATGAACTGATAAGCTGTAGTATATTCAGACAATGAGCTATATAGCTCAGTGGTCAAAAAAAAAATGTTATCACATACATATATACATATACGTGTGCCTTGAAAACATATATATGTGTGTGTATAAGTTATTTTGTGTGTAAGTTATTCCTTTATCAAATGATATAAAATAAAAAACAGAAAGAGTGAAACCTAATGTAAAAAATGGACCATAAAGATAATGCATCAATAGTGGTTCATCAATTGTAACAGCAGATTCTGGATCACTAAATTGGTGGAAAATTAGTGGCTATGCAAGATATTAATAAGAAGGAACACTGTTTTTGGGAGGTTGAGAGGATATACGGGAACTCTGCAATTTCCGCTCAATTTTTCTCCAAACATTAACTCATAAAATAAAGTCTATTAATTTAAAAACTACAAAATAAATAATTGAAATTTACTGAGACGTGACATGGCAGTGAGTGAACAAAACATATTGTTACCACATTTAGTAAGGTTTCTTCAGTAGCTTAATTAAAGACAAAAAAATAGAAACGAGAAAATAATAAGTAATTCACCAGTATTTATCAAGCCCTATCTTTTCTGTAATAGAATTTGTGTGACAATTAGATAAATAATCAGAAAAGAATGGAAGTTCACTGAATGGTTGTGCCTATTAATAAAGTAAACACGATTAATTTACATGGTTAAATATGCTGAAAAAATGGGAAGATTTTAGTGCAGCTCTTAGCACATAGTATATGCTCAACAAAGCTAACATGTGCTGGGTAGTTTGTGGTCTGTGTGACAGAAGTGAAACACTTAATGCACATGATAAGAATTCAGAGAACAGGGCCTCCCTGGCAGTGCAAGGGGTTTAGCACCACACTATGAAGCTGTCCACAGCGTGTGCAGCACGAGTTCCATCCCAGACAGCCAGGGAACAAGTCACATGGTGCAGCAGTCATCTCCTGTCTCGCCCGCTGCTCCCCATAGCAGTGAATTTCAGTCAATCTGCCTCTTCGGTCCACCCCCGCCCCCATGTCTCTGTCCTGTACCCCGGCTCGTGTATACATAAATAAATAAATCTTTAAAAGAAAATAATTCAGAGAACAGAGAACTTACTGCAAACTGGAATACTTGTGATGGAACTGAAATTTGTGCTAATGTTAACACAAACAAAAAGAGGATATGATAGGCAAATAAAAGAAATACAAGCAAACCCACGAGGAACAATAGAAAGGTGTTGCACAAGCAAAACATGTCATGAACAGACGTGCTGAAGTCTAAGCCCCTTGGTCACTGCTTGCAAATATGTCATGGTGTTTCATTGTCAAGAAAGGCAGTCGTTCCAGGCAGCCATCACAAGAGGATTCTGTGTCATGAAGCAAGCAAGCCCACCCAGGGGAGCTGAAAATAGAGTGGCCTGAAGAAAGGCAGTGATGGTGGACTCAGCCCAGATAGCAAATGTGGAGGTGCACACAGATCACACACAGTGTGACTTTGGTCTAGGCAAAAAAAAAAAAAAAAAACTTCTTCTGTCTCTCCATTCCCCGACACTTCAGCAACAGAAATAATAGCAATCAAAGGGTGCTTCTTAGTAAATTTTATGATGTAGCCTGAAGGATGTTTCCTAAGTGAAGAACAAAATGAGCAACAGCACATAAACATTCAGACATTACAACAATTTTGTTCATTTGAAGTTTAAAATCACTACATAGTACTGTTGTTTTAGCACAACCTAATGGTGATAGTCATTATTTTTCTTAAGAGTTTTTAAAGATATAATCCAAATACCATAAAAGTCACCTGTTAAAGCATACAAATAAATGATAACTTCACAGTTGTGCAAACATCACCAAAATAAAATTTGGAACATTTTCATCACCCCCAAGTTAACCTTAGACCATTAGCAGATACGCAGATACTTCCCTTTTGCACCAACCCTTAGGCTTGGCAAAATCCAATCTACTCTATCTCTCTGTAGATATCCCTCATTGGGTTTTTGAAATGAATGGAATCTTGTAAGAAGTTATGTTCTGTGTCTCGATTCTTTGACTTAGCATAAGACTTTCAAAATCCATCCAGGTCTCAGAATTTCATTCTTTTTTTTTCTTTTTTTTGGTTTATTTATACAAGCACTGGGTACAGTCAGAAGTGCGGGAGTGTGAGAGAATTCACCAGAGCCAGAACGGGGAGCAGAACAGGCAGATTGACAAAATACACTGTTGAGGGGAGCAGTGTGTGCGGCAGGAGAGGTCTGCATGCCATGTGGGACCCTCACCGGCGGCCGGGGATCGAACCTGTGCTGCAGAGGCTGCGGGCAGCTTTGCAGCCCAGCACTCAATTGCTGCCCCACCAGGGGAGGCCCCATTTATATTTATATTTTTCTTAACAAGCTATTTTAACCCAAAGCTGGAAGATAATAAGATAATTTCAAATATTATTTTACAATCTGAATTTTTCTTTCTTCTCTAATTTCTTTGGCTAAAACCACAGTACTGTGTTGAGTGAAGGAGCCAAACTGGAAATATCAATGTTGTCTCTGATCCTTGGGAGAAATCATACAGCCTTTTACCATAAGTCTGTTGCTGCCTGCTGGTTTTTGTAGATAACTTTCTCAGGTCGAGGAAACTTCCGTCTGCTGTTTTTTTTTTTTTTTTTTTATCATGAAAGGATATTGAATATTGGACCTACCTGGTGGCACAGGGTAAAGACAGTGCTATCAAGCTAGTGACAACCACCCTAGGCTGGCCAGGGAGCAATCCATATGGCACAGCAGACCACTCCTGTCTCCCCCAATGCTCCTCTCTGCAGTATATCCTGTCCTGCTCCCCACTCTGTCTCTGGTGAATCCTCTCATCCCCCCCACACCTTTGGCCTATACCCCAGTTCTTGTATGCATAAATAAATAAGTCTTAAATTAAAAACTGGTGATACCTGTCCCTATCAAGCTCCACCACCAAAAGGAAGGTGGCTGGGACCTGAGGGTGGTGTTAAACAGCCAGGTTTGGTATAAAGCCAGACAAGTGGGCTTTGGGGGAGTTCCCCCATTTTGGCTCCCCGCCAGCTTGCAGCGTCCGGCCAGCTCTGAGAGTGCCTTTTAGTTTCCAGGTCTGTGAATCGGGTAGGAAGTATTAAAGACTTTATCTCCCTATTTTCTCCCTGAGTTGTACATTTTCCCTATTTCCTTTTCCCTTGTAAATAGACCTTTTATTAACCTTTTGTGTATGCCTGTAGTGGAGTATTCATAAGTCCCTTTTAAGCGTGCGGGTGAGGACCCACAGCCAGGCAACCCGTTCAATATCGGGCCTGCCCTGTAACACTAGGAGAAAATATAATCACTGGTCTACAAAACAAGAAATGGGCCTAATATGAGAGAAACCAACATCACAAAGAAATTCCAGATTTAGGAAGTAACGACTAGCTCCTGCATTGGAACTAAAACTTAGGACAGTGGAGTCTTCCATCAAGGGCTGCCTTCCAGGCCACCCCAATGGAAAAAAATACATTATCGCATTTTAAAGTTGAGCAGATGGTACATTGAGCTTTGACTAAGTGCTCTCCCTTCTTCAGTGTTCAGAACTGCTCTTAGGTGTACTACAGGATTATAAGATGTGAGAATGTTATGTGTGTGCTGTGATGTTCCCCATGGTGGCAAGGGTTAGTTGCAACTTGATTGTCTAAATGGGTGGGCCAAATGCTGAATGCATTAACATCAGACCAGCTCAGAAGCGCATGAATACAAAGATCATGGGGACCATGCTACTCATGTCATCTGACAAAAGTCCGGGCATGGGGCAGATTTCTGAAAAATCAGGAATCTCGTTAGCTGACTCCTGCAAGAGTCTCCTCATTTGTTTAGGGCTAGTTTCTACCATTGCTAAAATATGCATTTAAAAGTAAAACTGCAAATATGGATCAATCACTGAATAACCAGTTTGATGGCAAATGGCAGTGCGTAATACAAATATTACATTTTTTATAAAATTAGTAGTTCTCTGCCAAAGGCAGCAATTCAACATTTGGCCTTACATGAACAAGTGAAAAAACTTCTGGGAACAAAAGGCTGTAAACATCCCTGGCCCAAGTCTTTTAGTATGGAGATGTGGCCATTTAAGGCAAGGGCTAACTGGAAGATGTTGTGCCCAAGATCAGTAGACCAGGTGAGCATAGCCTCCAAGAATCCAAAGACAGCTGATGAAAATGCAAAAGGGAGTTTATTACGGGCTTGAGTCTGGGCCCTTACACACACCGATGCAATGGCAGAGCTCGAGAGCCCCTAACAGAGGAAGCAGGGGTCAATTATAGGGTCACAAGCGTTGCGAATTTTGAAAGAAGCTGGCAATTACTCATTGGCTACTACAAAGGCATTTTGGCGTGCGTGGTTACAGTTTCAAACTGATTGGACGGTTAGAGATGCTGTCCCATTTATGGACAGGACTGCCCTCATTGGCAGCTGGGGTGGTCTGCTTCTTTGTCACCAAGTGGAGTGAGGGTTGTGACTGCTGAAACTATTTCCGGAATGCGGCTGGACAAGAACTAACATATCAAGTTGGAGGATATACAAAATGGTGAAACCTCGGCTAAGCTTGGTTCCACAGAAGAAAGTCTTTTACTTTACAGTTAAAGATAACAGTTGAATATCAGAGGTGAGCCAAGCTCCAAGTAGAAGAAAACTCTTGATAAGCCAGAAGGCACCATAGTGGACTCCTGCTAATGCATTCCTGCTATTTTGGGCTGATTGGTATGGTAGCTGTTAGAGTACACATTCGAGAATAAATCAACAGCAGTTTTGTGACTGGTTGAGCTAGCTATAACCATCTTTGGCCATGCCTCTGATAAAATATCAGTAACTCCTTACAACTACAAACAACAGTCAGCAATCTTACAGAGAAAGGAATTTTCCCTTAAAGTTAGATACAGAAACTAGGCTGCCTAGATAAGTAGAAGAGTAATAGGCAGAAAACTCCTTGTTTACATTAGGGGAATTCCTCCCTGAAGGGAGAGCTGGGGGCTAGGGAGGAGTCAGTGAAGATTGCCTGGCATAAAGCACTCCAGGCCCTTGGTTCCTTAATAACCCATCAATATTAAAACAATATACTATAGATGATAACTTCTAGATAAACACCTTCTGGTTTTTGCTTTAGTCAATGAGTTAATATGTTAGTCTCAACTTTATAGGTTAGTTAGAAAAAAATCCCTTTGTCTCCCTTCCCCCAGGTAATTTCCTGCCCTTTGTTTCCCCAGCCCTTAGTTAATCCTTCACTCAGTAAACATGGAAATGTTAGTGCAGCCCCAGAAGCCTTTTGCTAGTAATAAAATGATTGGTCATTTCAGATAAATGACTATTCTGAGAAACTTTTGTTGAGCTAATGAGCTTCCTTTAAATCAAAAAATAATAAATGTCACAGCCTCTGCGAAAGGGTAAGTCAACCCTTGCTGCTCTGGGAAAAGATGTGACTGTTACCTTCCCTCATGCATATGCTTATGTGCTCTCCAGGTTTGCTTGAAATGTATAAATGAAGGGCTGCTGAGACCCTCAGCAGGACAAGGCCCACACCCTGACCCCGTGTCTGCATCTCCTCATCCCCCTCCCTTATCATTCTCTACAATTGTGCCAATGCAGTCCCATCCTTCAGGAATCCCTGACACCCAGACGGCTGCGGCTGGCTTGCAACAAAAAATTTTGTCTTTGTATTATTATTTCCAATTTTTAATTGTTGTTAAGTGAAGGGAAAGTATGCACTAGAAGACCTGCCTGCGTGCACTCTCTAGGACAGCAGAGTTTTGAAAGGAAAGGCCGGTCCAACCAGGAGACAGCTCCTATTGGTAGGAGGAAATGATGCCCTGAGCTAATCCCATACAGGCTTTGTGGACTCCACCCCCACTCCAGACTAAAGCCATCAGGACATTGGGAAAGACAAATCCCATCACCACCAAAGGGAGGGTGGCTGGGACCTGAGGGTGGAGGTAAGCAGCCAGGTTGGGTATAAAAACCAAACACGTGGGCCTTGGGCTGGCTTGCTATTGCTCGCCTCCCTGCTTCAAGGCTCCTGGCTGGCGGCCAGCTCTCAGAGCGCCATTTGGGATTCCTGATCAGCGGATCAGGTAGGACTTATTTAAAACTTTGTCTCCCACTTTTCTCCCTGAGCTGTACATTTCCTCATTTCCCTTCCCTTGTAAATAAACCTTTTTTGTTAACCTTTCGCGTGTGCCTGCAGTAGAGCACTGATAAGTCCTTTTAAGCGCACAGGTGAGGACCCACAGTCAGGCACCCCGTTTTGTATTGAGGTTGCTCTACAACACTATCAGACCAATTAGCAATTTGCCTGAGCTCACTGAAGATGGTGACTGTGGAACCAAGCTTAGCCGAGGTTTCGCCATTTTGTATATCCTCCACCTTGATATGTTAGTCCTTGTCCAGCCGCATTCCGGAGATAGTTTCAGCAGTCACAACCCTCACTCCACTTGGTGACGAAAAAGCAGACCACCCCAGCCGCCAATAAGGGCAGTCCTGTCCATAAATGGGACAGCATCTCTAAGCATCCTATCACTTTGAAACTGTAACCGCGCGCGCCAAAATGCCCCTCTCCCTGTCTTATAACAGTAGCCAATGAGTAATTGCCAGCTTCTTTCAAAGTTCGCGCCACTTGTGGCCCTGTAAGATACCCCTGCTTCCTCTGTTCGGGACTCTTGACCTCTGCCGTCGCATTGGCATGTGTCGAGGGCCCGGTCTCGAGCCCGTAATAAACTCCCTTTTGCATTTACATCAGCTATCTTTGGATTCTCGGAGGCTATGCTCGCCGAGTCTGCTGATCTGGGCACAACAGTGACTAATGCAAGAAAAATTACTTTGGGCTGGTCAACCATGGGTGAAGCTCGGAAAACGCATCGGGTGCCAGCTGTTATAGGGCAATCCCAATATTGAACCGGTGGCCTGGCTGTGGGTTCTCACCCGCGAGCTTAAAAGGGACTAATTAATACTCCACTACAGGCATACACAAAAGTTAATAAAGGCTTATTACAAGGGAAAAGGAAATAAGGAAAATGTACAACTCAGGAAGAAAATAGGGAAATAAAGTCTTAATGCGTCCTACCCGATCCGCCGACCTGGAAACCCAAAGGCACTCTCAGAGCTGGCATGACGCTGCGAGCTGGCGGAGAGCCAAAATGGGGGATCCCCTCCAAAGCCCACAGGTCTGGCTTTATACCAAACCTGGCTGCTTAACCCCACCCTCAGGTCCCAGCCACCTTCCCTTCGGTGGTGATGGGATTTGGAGTCCCCAGTGTCTTTGGCTTTGGCCTGGGGTGGGGGTAGAGTCCACAAAGCCTGTATGGAATTAGCTTTAGGACAGCCTTTTCCCCTAACAACTCCAAGCACATGCTAAATACCACCACCGCCCCATTCACATCTCTGCCTCAGAGTCCACAACCAGCCAGGTGCCAGCTCCCAAAGTAGAGCCCGAGGCGACCCAGCAGGACAAGAGCCAGAATCACTTCTGTAGTCAAACTTTATTGGTTACTCTCACCCTTCACCCCGGGGATGCAGACCTGGGGGACAGCAGGAAGCCACATGTGAGGCAGCACCAGAAGGCAGGGAGTGCGGGGCTGGGCCCAGCACAGACTGCACCCCAGGGCCATGGATTCCCTCCCCCCACAGCAGTGTGGCCTTCACAACCCTGGGAACAGCTGCCTGTACTGTCCTTTTCTTTTATTTTTTTTTTGCTTTAATAATAAAAGAGGAAAGAAAATTGTGTATAATGTGCATGCTATTCTTGCTATCTACATTATGTATAAAATATAGACTCTTTTTACTTTATAACACACATCTTTCCCCTTGATAAATAACTTCAAAATATCTAGTATACATGCCTTTACCTTGTCTATATATATTTGGTTTTCTACATACATATATACATACATATATAATTACATACATATATTTACTCACGTCTGTAAAACACAGTAAATACATGCTCAACAATGACAACTGAACAAATGCAATTTTGGTTTAAAAAAATGAAGTATTTCTGTGAAAGCACCAGGCAGCAAACAGAAAGCCATAACTGCTAGAAACTTCTTCCTCCCCTGGGCTAGACACAGAGCAGAATTCCAAATATGTTTTTTTTGCCTAAACAACAAAGAGGGGTCTAAGGAGTTGGTCAGGTCCCTGCTTTTGTTTCTTTTCCTGGGATTTGACTAGAGTTACAAGTAAGTCATTACATTCAGAAGGACACCAAGTGTCCCGGTGATGCTTCAGGGACAGCAGAGACCCGCACAGGAAGGGAAACACAATGGCAGCAGGCCACCATGGGGCAGAGCCCGGCATGCCTGACAGCCTAGCTAAGTGCAGAGCCATCACGTATAGCACAGTCTTGCTATTACTCTGCTCACTGTGTAAACAGAAAGGGTGCAGCAGATTCAAGAGTATTCAGCAGTGCAATACTTTAGTAGCCTGACTGAGAGTCAGATGCTCCCGTGCCCTGTCCAGGACTCCAGCACAGAGAGACTGGGATGTGGGGAAGAGGAAGGTTCTGAGGCCACTGCTTTGCACTGCTCACTGACTGGGGTCACTCAGTATAGTGCTGGCTTCATCTCAAGATCCAGTGAGACCGCCGAACCTATCTCCTGTTGCAGCTGCCCAGGAGGTCTTCACTTTTCTTGTAAGAAGTGCTGGAAGCCACTCAGGAGGGCCACTCCTGAAATTGGGAGCACTCCTGTCTGTCCACTTTCCTGCCCAGGGGGAGGACAGCCTAATGGCTGCAAAGTCTGCAGCCACATTGTGATGTAGCACACCTTTCTTTCTCTGCCCTCCACCCATTGTTCAAAAGGGAACTGAAACGCAGGGTGAACTCTTGATCTTTTTTTTTTAATGAGCTCCCACTTCTACAGCCTCTGCAGTAGAAAAACGGAGGCAGTGGGTGGAGCAGAGTCCTCAGGCAGTTGAACCCTAGGTCTGGATCTAGGATTGGTGGGGGCAACCTAAGGAGAGCTGGCCTCAGGAAATCCAAAAAGTAAACATCTGAATTGGTGTCTCTGTTCTTACCTACTATAAGACAAATCAGAGAGAACTGTTCACCTTACAATCACAATGGGAAAGTTTAAACAGCTAGTTTTTTTGGTAGAGTTGAGACATAATTGAGTTTCTAAAAACATTCAGTTAGCTACAATACAACAAAAACATTCTGTAGCTAAACATTCAGTTAGCTACATTACAGTCCTTAGCAGGTTGAGTTCTAGCTGCAAGTCATACACCAATCAGCCAGGACCTCAGCCAAGTCACTTCACCTCTGAGCCTCCCTCTTCCTATCAGAGAGCCCCAAAATCCTGGTAGGAGCGCAGTGTGACTTAGAAATCTGGGTGACAAGTGGTACCGCTAAGAAGTAGTACTGTAACCTTGACCATCATGTCACCTCCCTAGGATGTAAAATAAAGGAAGTTAATATGCTGTACAGAATCCAGGCAAATGGATTCTCTTTCTCCCCAGGATATCACTGGCCACGGCTGAAGTGACTCCATCCCGGCCCAACCCACCAGAATAAAGACAATCACATCAGAAACCTAATTTATGAGCACAGACCACATCAACAGCTTCTGCTATGAGACAAGATAGTTAAAAGCAGATAAAGGTATGAATTCAATATACAGCTAAAATCTAAGTCACAAATGAACATTAAAAGCTCCACTCCTTGAGAAAAGGCATTTTCCCATGGGATACACCCAGACCACCGAGAACACATTTGACAGTCATTGGTAATAACCTGCGAAGGACATTTGAAAATCCTAAGTCTGAGGCTTGCCGCATCACCTACACTCAAAATCAACTAGGAAGTCAATTTTTAAAGGAGTTTAGCGATATTTCTGTTCGGAAGGGAAAGAAAATCGACTCCATCTTGCAGCTCTCTCACTAACCTTCTGGAGGAATGTGAGTGTGGCTTCCTGCTCAACAGGAGGGTGTTGACAGTG
>NW_023601851.1:3681211-3717862 GCF_014898055.3 Talpa occidentalis | reverse complement strand
CCTTGAGATGCTTTCTGGTCTGTTCTGTGGGTAAAAAAATCTATTTCTCTGTGGCTCCTACTATATGATTATTGGTTGACTGTAAAAAAATTTTAAATTTGCTTATTGGGCAAATAAAAGGTAAAATGTTGAGATTCTTGTTACAACTAATTATCCTGGTAAAATTATAAAATGAAAATACAACTTTTTGAGCTAAATTTCCAAACCTCGGATTTTCATAAAAGTCTAGAAACGGGCAAACTGCAGAAATCTACCTCGTCTCCTGTCCTCAGAAATCTTTTTTTTTTTTTTGTCTTAAGAATGTGCTTGGGGGCCTCCGCAGGGGTGCAGCGGGTTGAGCGCAGCCCGCAGCTTCTGCAACATGGGTTCAACCCGGGCCTGCCAGAGAGATACCCACATGGTGCCGCAGACCTCTCCTGTCTTGCCCGCTGCTCACCTCAGCA
Source organism: Talpa occidentalis (assembly GCF_014898055.3). Lineage (NCBI taxonomy): Eukaryota > Metazoa > Chordata > Mammalia > Eulipotyphla > Talpidae > Talpa > Talpa occidentalis. Next base: position 3,717,419 of record NW_023601851.1, on the reverse strand, counting down.
GTGTATTTCAGTCATTCTGCCTGTTCTGATCCCCACTCTGTCTCTGGTGAATCTTCCCACCCTCCCACACATCTGGTCTGTACCCTGGTTCTTGTATGCATGAATAAATAAATCTTAAAAAAGAAGAATGTGCTTGGTCTCAGTGAGATAAAACAGTAACAACTTAAAGCCAAAGGATCATTTCTTAGAACTATAAACTGAAAAATGTTTTCTTACCTAAAAAGTTAGTACAAACTGCTTGAATCATTGTGTTCTTGAACCCTAGGTCTTTGGTAATGATTAAGATTAGACACTTAGTCTATGTAAAGATTTTTGCTTTTCTTTCATTAAAAATCTTTAATATAAAAAGTATTAAAAAACTTGGTCAATGAGAGTATTGAACTTAAACTAAAATCTAAGGTAGTTCAAAAACTAGTTTGAATTGTTTTATGAAGAACCCTCCTCTACAATTTAAAAGGAGGTTTTTTTCCTAGTCCTAAAAAATCAATGGGGCCTCCCCAGTGGCACAGCAGGTTGAGTGCAGTGCTGTGAAGCTGTCCTCTGCAGCGCAGGTTCCATTACCGGCCGGACAGGGAGAAACCCACATGGCACCGCAGACCTCTCCTGTCTCGCCCGCTGCTCCTCTCAGCAGTGTATTTCAGTCAGCTTGCCTGTTCTGCTCCCCACTCTGTCTCTGGTGAATCCTGTCACCCCCCCCCACACACACTTCTGGCCTGTACCCCAGTTCTTGTATAAATAAATAAATAAATCTTTTAAAAAATCAGTGTAGATTCTCTATGCACAACTTCTTTAAAGCCAAAGAAGTCACTCTTAAAAATACATATTTAGAAGATGGTTGATCAAAAGGGATTGCTAAGGAACTGAAATGAAATCAAAAGCAGGTTTCTCAGTGTCTTTTTATTTTAAAGATTGATTTATTTATACAAGTGCTGGGGTACTGGTCAGAGGTGCGGAAGGATGAGAGGATTCACCAGAGACAGAGTGGGGAGCAAAACAGGCAGACGTACCGAAGACACGGCAGAGGGGAGCAGCGGGCGAGACAGGAGAGGTCTGCTGCGCCATGTGGATTGCTCCCTGGCCGGCTGAGAATCCAACCCATGCTGCAGAGGCTGAGGACAGCTCCACAGCGCTGCACTCAACCACTCTGCCACTGGGGAGGCCCCAAGTTTCTCAATATGTGTCTTAACACATATTGGTAAAATAATGATCTCTTAGAATTAGCACACAAAGCCGAAATTTTAAATGAGAATCAAGAGATCTCTGTGTATGTCTTTGTCTTTTACCTCTGGAGAGTTCATTATACATGGTGCCTATATAAATTCTAATAGAACCAAATTTTGAGATCACGATCCAGGATTTTTGGTAAACAACAGCTAGTTCAAATATAATTTTATAATTCAAAGCCTGCATGTCTTAGAGTTACCATGTTGTGTATCAATACTTGATTTATGTTTAAACGTCTTTATTTTAAAAAGAAGTTCATAGTATTCGAAAAATGAGTGATTCTTCTGGTCTGTGTTAACAAAGATAAATTTGTCTTTTAATGTTTATATTAAAACCTCTCTTGATAAAGTTGCTTTTCTGGAAAACATATCCACTTATCTTAATAACACTTTTTTTTTTCTTTAGCAAATACACTAACTTCTTTCCTTCTCTAGCTAAAGAATTCAAGAGAATATCTAAAGTCACATGGACGAACTCTTTAGTCATCCTGAGTCTCTCACAAGTATACAAGAAATGTATATGATAGTAACCCTGTTTTTTACTTGTTTTTTTTTTTTTTTTTTTTTTTTTTGTCTATCCAGTGATTGCCTAAGGAAGAAACTTGGTTTCTGGCATTGTTACATTTGGCAACTCCGTGATTAATTTAGCATAGCAGTCCTAAGAAAAACTGAAAGATACATTTGGTATCTCTTAGCTTTGTTCTTTTATCATTATTTAAAAAATGGCAGAATTCCTTATAAAACTGAGGTTTTACTAAGTTTAACTATGACAGTTTGTTAAATAAGTCACTTTGTATAAAATCATTGAGCTTTCAGGTAACCTTTTATTTCTTGTCAGGTAGGAAGCTAATATTCAATCTCTTTGAAAGCCTGTGCTAATGTCTAATTTATCTATTCTAAACAGATGATAGTGTAACAGCCATTACATGTTTTACAAAAAATGAAAGATATGATAATGCTAAATAGATGTAAAGTGAGATGAGTGTTTTCAAAGAAAAGTATGTATTAACAATAGATATTTTAAAGGTAAAGTAAAAGGTAAAGTAAAAAGTTTTAAAGCAAGTGTTAAAGGTCTGAGAGAGAGAGAAAAATAAATATTAAGAAAGCAAAAATGTTAACCAATAAGAAAGCGAAAGAAATGGTCAAAGGTCTGAAAGACAAATTTTAGAAAAAGAAATTTTGTGTGCTCAAGTGACTTATGGGAAAAGATTTTAATTGACTTAAATATCAGTGGTGTACCTATGTAACACCAAACTTTAGTCTTTTTTTTATGTAGCAATCAAGGTATTGGGCCTCGCTGGTGGTGCAGGGAGTTAAGCACAGCGTTGTAAAGCTGTCAGCAACCTCTGCAGCATGACTTCAATTCCCTAGCCCACCAGGGAGTTACCCACATGGCGCAGCAGACCTCTTCTGTCTCACCTGCTGCTCCCCTCTGCAGTGGATTTCAGTTCAGTCTACTGGGTTTTTCTCCCCTATGTCGTTGCCATTTCTCCTGAGTGTGGGGAGGCGTCATCTGTACTTTGATATTGAATTTGCTCTTTGAGCTGCTGTCCAGGGCACCCCAGGACTGACTTCTAATAGGAAGGCTTGAACAGATCAACCCTAAAGTGGTACACAAGGCGTGTGGCTCTTTTGTAATTGCTCTAACTAAACTTAGCGTTTTCCAAAGTCTTAGGCTTGTAGGGTGACGAATGGATCCATGCCCGGTGTGGCTGTGCCCACCAGGGCAGGGCCAAGGCAGCCCCTGTGCCCCAGGGGAAGCTCCATGGCCCGCCTGCAGGAATGTGGACCTGGGCCTGTGGCTCCTTAGGGTCACCTCCCCTTTGCAGCCAGGGGACCTCAGCGTCTGCTGACCCAGGCAAGTCGGCTTCTCTGAGTTCTGCCCCAGCTGGGCAGTAACACATGCCCCACGGACCTGTCTGCCCCTGTACCCCCACATTGGCACTTGCTCTTCCGCCTTTCCCCAGCAGGAAGGGCCCGGCGTCACCTACGAGACCTGCGGGTCCCGGGCCAGCGGAGGCTCCCCTCTCAGACTGAGAAACCTGTGGCCACTGGCATCCTGCTTCCTGCCCTCCCTGCTTCCCCAGGGTCCCTCCGGAGCACTCCCGGGCTTTCTGCCCATCCCAGGGGGCCCCCAGGCTCCCTCCTGCCATCCTCTCTGCTCTGCCCTCCTGGTGCAAACCGTGTTCTCCCGCCTGCCTTTACCTGTCTGAGATGGGGGTGTGGAGTGGGGCTGGTGGCCCCTACTCCCGAGGCCGAGGGTGGCCCTGGGCCGGCGGCTGGAAAGACAGGGGAGCAGGGGAGGGAAGGGGGGGCGAGCACATGTCTGGAGCGTGGGGCACCGCCTGGTGTGTGTGTGGGGCGCAAGCTGCAGGGAGAGGCTCAGCTCCTGCTCCTCCATCGCCCCCTCTTCCCCTGTCTCCTATCATCCAGAACCCCTGCCCCCCCCGCACCTCTTCCTCCCCACCCCCTCCTGACCCGCAGCCCAGGCTGCCCGCTTTGCCAGCTCTGCCCCAGCCCTTCGCCCATCCTCTCTGTCCCTCTCCAGCTGCCAGCCTGGCGGCGGGCGAGTCACCCATCCTGAGCCCCAAGTCCCCCTCGACCTCTAACTAGACCCCTCTCTGCTGCGCACCTCCCTTCCCGAGCCTGCGGGGGGCTGTTCCCTGATGGGGCTCCCCAGCCCGCTTGGCCTGGGGCTTTAGTCTCTTGTGGTGACACAGCTGGCGGGCCTCGGTGACCCTGGTGCCCCCTGTGGGATCGCGCCAGCCCTGTCCTATAGACATCTGTAAATCCACGTGTGTGCATGCAACGCACACGCACACACACACGCACACACACACACACATGCACACGCACACACACACGCATCTCTGGTGCTGGGAACCCCGAGCTGTCCCGCAGGAAACGGGAAACAGCTGCAGGGAAACGCTGCGCCCCGCTTGCCCCCGCCAACCCCTGTGCCCTGGCAGCCCCCGCCCTCCCGCCTCGCACAGTCGCCCTCAGCACTCCCTGCCCTGCCCGGAGCGGGGCTGTGCCCGCAGCTGTGTGGTTCCGGGGCCGCGTCCTGCGGCCTCTCGCTATGAGCAAAGCCCGTTTCTGACCTGTGGGAGCGAAGGGCTGCGGCGGCTGTTGCTGGGGGTTCAGGGGGAAGGGAGGGTTTAAGAACGGAGGGGGGGCGCGGGGGTGCCCGGGAGGCCCCCGTCTTTCCCAGGCTGCCCTGGAAAGCACCTGGACGTTCGCTGGTCGTCTTCTGAGTCCTGCTGTGGCCACCAGGGGTAGGTGCCAGCCTGGAGGCCGCGCGGGCCGGCTGGGCGCCCCAGAGGAGCAGGGGGAGAGCAGAGATGCCCAGGCTGGAAGCCAGTACCTGGGGTGCTGGCACCCTGCTTTCCTTCCACAGGACTCGACCAGGTTTCCCAGCCTTGTCATCCGAGCAGGGCCCTGGCCCTCCCGGGCGGCGCGCAGCCCACAGGCCCGGCAGGCTGGAGAGCTGAGTGGGGCCGGACACGCCAAAACCCCGTGGGGTGCACTTCACCACCCCGAAGCCTGCCCTCTGTCCATGGGACCCACCCCGGCGCGGCGCCCCAGCCCTGGTCCCAGGGCCGCTGCCAAGACAGATGAGTCTAAGCCACGCGGTGAATTTGGTTTATTCAGAAATAAAAGTGCAACAGCCGGGAACACACCCTGTCCTGGCCTCCTCTGTCTGGCACAGGCGAGTGACAAATAAGTTTCCTCCATGCCAAATAATTCATAGACGCCTCCTCTCCTGGGGTGTCCCAGGACAGCGTGCACGCTGCGGGGTACCCCTGTGCCCTCTGCCCTGCCTCCACCAGGCGCCGCCGGCCCGGCCTCTGAGCCAAGCGCGCTTGTCCACATGGCTAGGGGAGTATGTGTGTATCCCCAAATGGCCCAAATAAGCCACGCATCCCCTCTATGGGGACTTTTTGTAAAAGCATCAGCAAAGGCCACCCCTCTGCAGGTCTAGGGTGGCCTCCAAGATATGTAGGCACAGAGCCCCATGGGACTTTTTTTTTGTTTTTATAGAGGCATGTTTATTTATTTATTTGTTTGTTTGATTGTTTGTTTTGTCTATACATGCACTGGGTACAGTCAGAAGCGCGGGAGGGTGAGAGAATTCACCAGAGCCAGAACGGGGAGCAGAGCAGGCAGAAAGACCGAAGTACACTGCTGAGGGGAGCAGCAGGTGGCAGGATAGGTCTGTGTGCCATGTGCGACCCGCCTCGAGTGGCCAGGGAGCAGCCGGGGATCGAACCAGTGCTGCAGAGGCTGCGGGCATCTTCACAACCCAGCGCTCAACCGCTGCGCCACCAGGGAGGTCCCCCACAGGACTTTTTAAAGCCTGCAAGTGGAGGCCACCCCTTTGCGGACTGGGGTGGCCTCATGCCCACAGGTCTTTTGTGAGGGGAGACAGGGGGAGGCCACCCCTTTGCGGACTGGGGTGGCCTCATGCCCACGGGTCTTTTGTGAGGGGAGTCCGGGGGAGGCCACCCCTTTGCGGATTGGGGTGGCCTCATGCCCGCGGGACTTTTGTGAGGGGGGACAGGGTAGGCCACCCCTTTGCGGATTGGGGTGGCCTCATGCCCATGGGACTTTAGTGAGTGGGGGTGGGGGAGGCCACCCCTTTGCGGATTAGGGACGCCTCATGCCCGTGGGTCCTTTGTGAGGGGGGACAGGGGAGGTCACCCCTTTGTGGCACTCTCTGGATAGTGTAGACAGGTGTGCAGGGCCTTCAAAGTGCTGCCCCGCTCCACATAGTCGGGGAGGCACCTTTCCCTTAGATGCTGGGTTCTGCACCCGTTTCCCCCATTGGATGGGGGAGTTATTATCCCCCTTTTGTCAGCCTGGGGATAGGAGGACGACCAGGACAGGGAGCCAAACGACAGGGTGGGAAATTCTGGGGAACGGGGATGGGTTGTTGAGGACCAGGTGGGGGCACAGCCCCCGGCCCCATGCTGGTAGCCTACACCACCATTATTTTCACCACCTCGATGCTGTCAGCCCAGTAGAAGAATGGGAAGAACAGGCTGTTTTCAGTGGTGACGTGTTCCCGGGGGCTCTGTATCTCCAGGGGAGTCTGGCCCAGCTGGGCCTCTACCTGGGTTGGCCACAGTGGGGCAGCAAGGCGCACCTCACTCGGTTCTTTGGAGAGACAGAGAGAGGGCGCTGAGTGCTGGTGGAGGGTGATCTTCCTGCCCGGCCTGCCCGCGGGGTGCTTTCCTCACCTTGGCCCTTGGCAGCACCAGGCTCCTTGGGGGCTGGGGGTGCACCGGTGGGCTCAGCAGCAGGGTTCTGATTGGCTGCTTGGAACTTTGCCCGCCATTCGCTGTGCTCCGCTGCCACCCGGAAAAGCAGCTTTTGCATATTCGACAGCTTCACCTGGAAGGAGAGACGCTTGGATGCCTGCCCCATCCCCAGCCTCACCACCCAGGAGCCAGAGCTCTGACTACCTTCATCTCCTCTTTGTCCTGGGCCAGCCTGCTGATGTGCTGCTCCTTCTCGCGGAGCTTCGCCCTCATCAGTGCTCTCTGGTGCCCGTAGACCATGATGTATTCTCCTAGGGGGAGGGTGCGTGGGCAGCTCAGCTGCTGGGGTCTCGCCAGCCTCAGCCCCGGCCCCAGGGCGCCAGCCTCCCCGATCACCGATGGTATCTTTCTCCCCAGACAGCCGGATGCATTGATGCTCTAGCTCCTCCACCCGTTCCTTTAAGGCTGCTTTCTCCTGGAGGAGCCCCTGTGGCCAGACAGCGGGCTCAGGGCGCTGGCCCGCCCAGCACCCGGCCCGCCCAGCCCTCTGGAGAACCACACTCACCTACAGTTTGTCCATGGCTTCCTGAAGGGCGTGGTGGGTCTCCCCAGGCACATGTTCCCCCACGGTCCTGGGGGCTGGGGCCTCCATCTTCTTGGGCTCCTGGTCTGATGGGGCCGCCTGCTGAGCCAGGCGCTGGCAGAGCTGCTTTTGCCCCTTTAGCTGCCCGTGCAGCTGCACCCACTCTTCCTCAGCACTGGCCAAGGCCGTTTTAAAAAATGCCACCTGTGGGCCAGAGGTTCAGGGTGCCCCTGTGGGCCAGGCAGGGGCCTGGGAGGCACACCTCTTGGGGCCTCATGGGCACACCTGAGAGTTGAGGCTGGTGTTGGTGCTGCCCGCTGGTCCCCAGCAGAGGTGGGGGGAAAGCGTAAACAAAGGGAGGGAAACCAGGAAGAAGGTGTGCGGGAAGGAGGGGGAAGGTGGGGCAGGGAAGAGGCCTGCAGGCCCAGCTCACCACGACCTCGCAGCTGTCCAGGTCGTCCGGGATGCTGAACTTCAGCAGGGGACCCTTGTCCGCCTCTTCCTCCTCCTCCTCACCATTCAGTCCATTTACTGTTGGGGGGCAGCCAGAGGGGCTCAGAGAACCCCTGGGTTCTGAAGCAGCCCTGAAAGCCAGCAAGTTCTGCCCTGTCCTCTCTCTGCAACCCTGCGCCAGCAAGTCCCCAAAGGAGAAGGATCCAAGTTGTCCGAGGGGTGGCTTCCCTCTCTTGCACAGCCGCCCTCTGCTGAAGTCCCACTCACTTGCTCCAGTCTGAGCCATGAGCTTCAGCTGGGCCTTCAGCTGCTCGTTCTGCTTGCTGGCAGCCTCCAGGCGGCCCTAAGGGGTCAGGAGAGTGGGAGGAGGGATGCCACTTACAGGGCTTCCTGCTCGGGCGCCCCCCTGGGGGTCTGGCACTCTAAACTCCCCACCTGTGTTTCCTGCAGCTCTTGGCGGGCCAAATCCACCTCCATCTTGTTCTGCTTTTGTTCGTGCTGCATCTGGTGGACAAGCTGGGTGTTAAGCAGCACCTGCTTCTGTAGGACATCCCTCTCATTGGCCAGCTGCTGGTAGGCGGCCACCTGCTGCTGATAGGCAGCCATGTACTGGTGAAGGTGACCGAGGTACTGGTCCTGTTGCTGCTGCAGCTCCTGAGCCTCTTGATGTTTCTCCTCCACCTGCAGGGGAGACACGGGGAGGGGAGGGTGAGGGCAGGTGGTTGTTGGTCTCCAAATTGTCACCAGAACCCAGATACCTCACCACAGGGGGACCGGTAGAGACCATCACTACTCGTCAGTGCTGCCCAGCACTCCTGGTGACAGGGGACTGGAAATCTGCTGGTACTTCTGGTGGACACTACCTGGGTGAGCCAGACACCACTTGTGGCCACAATAAGCTGTTGCTCATTTGTAAAATGAACCCCAAGGTGGTTCTTCCCAGATGCTGAAGTCTCTTGCAATTGTGCACATGGCTGAGAAGCACAGTGATGAGTCCCCTACGAGGCGCTATCCTTCCCTCGGCTCTAGCCTGTAGGCCCCTATCGATGGGGACTGTGTTGCTACGGCACTTGGTTTTGGCGCTGGGGCTTTTTGGCGGTTCTATTGTCTTCAAGTCGGGGCAGGTGGGTGGCCACTGCGGCCTGTCCTGGCATCCCATCCTCATGCCCTGTGACTCCCCTTTTCAGTTGGGATCCCAGCCGGTGTCAGAGACACCAAGCGTTAAAAGCCCTTGGTGAGTTGCTGGACAACAGCGACAACAAGCAGCTCTTTCAGACACGATGCCCGAGCCTTGGGCGTCCCCTGCAGGTGATGTGAGACACAGGACTGGAGGCCCAGTCTCTGCCAGAGGTCTTCATCCTCTCTTCCTCCTGCACAGGCTGGCTACTGGATGCTGCTTTTCTTCTTTCAGCTTCTGGTCCTTCTTTCTTCAGAGGCCAGGAACAGAGTCTTCCCCTTCTTTCTTTGGAGGTGGGAACAGAGCCCCTCAGCTCCCTCTGACCCTGGCTTCTATCACTCTTCAGGGTGCCCCGGCATCAGTCTGATTGGACCATTTTCCCCTTTTTGTGCAGAAGAACCAGGGTGCTGACCAGAGGTGGAGAGTGAGCAGAACAGGCCGACTAACTGAAATCCACTGCTGAGGGGAGCAACCGGCAAGGCAGGAGGGGTCTGCTGCGCCCCGTGGGTTGGCTCCCGACCAGGGATCACACTCAGGCAGTAGTGGTGATGGTGCCAAGACTTAACCCAGGGCCAACAAGGAGGCCCTGGACCATTTTTCATCCTGCGGCTGACCGGACTGTCTGGCACCCATCAGCTAATAGCCCGCACCTGTTTGGTCCTTTCCATCACCCAGGAAGCATGCAGAAAAGGCCAGTTCTGAGGAGCAACTGCCACAACGGCCTTGTGGTGGTGCGGCAGAGTGAGAGACCACCACTGTTGCTGGCTCCCGCCACTGAGGGACCTCCCAGATCTGCGCCCACAGATGCAGCGGACAGGCCGGGCCCCTCTTCCTGAGGCAGGCACTGTGGGACTTTGCCGCCTGTCCAGGCTCCTTCCTTAACTCTCCTCAGAACTGCCTGCGAGTGCCCTCGGAAGGGAAGGATGCTGAGGCGTAGCACTGTTCAGTGAAGAGCGAGCCTGGAGCCGAGTCTGGAATCCAGGATGTCTCCATGTCTCCTCATCTCTCTGCTAGTGGCTCGTTCCTCCAGGAGGGCGGTGACCAACAGTCCCGGGTCCACATTCCATGGCAGAGCCTAGGGCACAGGTGGCCATGGACCCGGCAGGACACAAGGTCACCGGTGACCCCCACTCTGAGTTGGGGCTCCCTCTGTCCTGGCCTAAGGGCCTCCCTCCCGGAGGCCCTGAGACCTTCCCAGCTGGCGCAGGGCTCACCGTCTCCTGCAGCTCTGCCAGCTTCTCCTGCAGCTGGCCGAGTTTCTTGGCCAGGGTGCGACCCACAGGGTGCAGCGGACCTCTCCTGTCTCCTTGCTGCTCCCCTCAGCAATGGGTTTTCACTGCCTGCTCTGCTCCCTGCTGTCTCTGGGGAGTCCTTTCACCCTGCCACCCCCGAGTTATATGCAAAAGTAAAAATTTTCAAAAAGTGAGGGGGTGATGTATGGAGCCCAGCGTCTTCTGTGCAATGTCCCCCAAAAGGGTTTCAGCTAGATCACAGTCACCCCTAGAGACCCAGCTTCCAGCTCATACATCTCCAGCTTCTTCTCCAGGTCCTCCAGTCTCGCCTGCATGGAGTCCTTCTCCTCCAACAAGAGCTGGAGCCGCTCCTCCAGCTCGGAGTGGCACTACTGCAGGTCCTCATTGGCTTTGCTAGGGCCACGCAAAGGGGAGAGGCATAACCAGAGCCAGAAAGTGTCCCCCTGGAGATCTACCCGCCCTCGCCACAGACCCCAGAGCAGTGGCAGGACCCAGGGCCCCAGGGCTCAGCATCTCCAGAGGTTGGCCAGGGAGAGGTCGCAAGCTGTCTGACCTCCTCACCCCATGCACTTGCATCCCTCCCACTGCCCAGCACATGGCTGGGCCCAAAGCCTGACCCCAGCACCCCACCCGCCCCCAGGCCTACTTGTTCTCAGATAACTCCAGCTTGAGAGCATCTCTCTCTTGGATTAGCTCCTTGTTGTGCTGCAAAGGCGAGGTCAGGATTGTGGGCAGGGATGCAGCCTGCAGACTCGTTACTAGACAGGGACCAGCACAGAGCAGGCCTCCTCGCCCGGAGTCACACTTCACCTTTTTTCAAAGCACTTCCGAGCCCCTTTCTCATCTGCCTTCACTAGGAGCTCGGGAGCAAAGGACGAGGCACACAGCGGCCACCCCCCTCAGGCCACAATTGACTACAGCCTTCAAGCAGCTGGCTGTGCTACCTTCTGGGCGGAGAGAGCTCCATCCCACATCAGGGACCTTGAGGCTCGCCCCCACCTTGATGGGGGGGCACCCCACCAGGGGCTGGGCAGGCGGCAGTGCTTACCTGGTCAGTCTGTTTGCGATGGGTGGAGACGGCAGAGAGCATGCACTCCAGCTCTCCAACACGCAGACGTGCAGACTGGAGGCAACCGACCTGTCCCTCCGACTCGCCTGCTGTGAGACAGATCAGAGTGCAGCCCTGAGGAGGAACCCCCCCGCCCCGTGGGCCTGCCGCATGCCAGGTGCACGGATGAAGGGCGCCTGGAGCCCCACCTGCTTTCTGCCTGGCTGCCTGCTGAGCGTGGGCCAGCGCAGTCCACAGTTCCATCTTCTCAGACACCAGAACCCCGATGGCCTGGATGTGACTCTTCGGGAAACAAAGCAAATGAGTAGGGCCTAGGCGGAAAAGAGGCATTTCCTCGGGGACGGGGAACCTGGGCTGCCCCTCACCTGTAACTGCTCCCAGAGCATGCCTTGCTCCCTCAGCAGCTTCCGCTCATGGTCTTTCTTCTCCTGCAAAGAGAATCAGGGTCTCCACGGGAGGCAGAGGCAAGGCACAGCCCCGCGGGCCACCAGCGGCCCAGGCGGGCCCACCAGAGAGCCCAGACCATGGGGGTGGGGGGAAGGGGAAGGAGAGGAGCTGGGGGCCCTGCGTGTCTCCAGGCTGGAAGCAGGCAACCCCAGACACCCCACATCAGCACCCCCCAGGCCCCCCATCAGGGAATGAACAAAGAAATGTTGCTTTTTCCACCTCATCCAAAGTTTCCTGGTTCTGTTGTTTCTGTGGGGAAAAGTCAAAGGAAGGGAACTGAGTGACCCCTTTTCCATCTTCTCAGACCAGCGGGGGGACATGCGCAGGGCCAGCAATGGGTTGGAAGTTCTCATACACGAGCTGCCAGACCCTCCTCATGCTCCCAAGGAGACAGACTTTGCGTCTTGGGGGGTGCTGCTCACAGCGACAGAGGGGAGAGTCTGCACCTGGCTCCCCTGGAGGACAATACCCTAAGCCCCAGGCAGAGTCTGAGAAGGGAAGACGACCCTTCTGCTGGCGGGTGACCTGGCAGGGTCTGTCCATTAACCTGACAGAGACTGAGGCGGCACGAGCTGCAGGCTGGGTGCTGTGCACAGGAAGTGGGGGACAAAGGAAAAGGACCTGAGATTGTTTGAGCTACCAGAGACCTTGACACCTACTAGGTCTGCCTCCTGGAGGAACTAAAGCCAGGGCGAAGAGGTGTCTTGTCCAATGTGAAAGCGGAGGAAATGAGGGGCTGAGTCAGGGCCGGACCACACCAGCCAAACCAGTGCTTCCCCAGGGAGGGGGAGCGCAAGCAGGGGTGTCTGGGGAGCAGAGAAGGGGCACATTTCCGGGCAGTCTGCTGCCATCACGCACACCTGTGCATCTATGCATGGACACAGAGGCCTGTCCACAGGCCCAACAGCATGGTTGCTTCCTCCGCCTGCTGACCCCGGGGCACGCAGAGCAACCTAGGCTGAGGCGACTGGGGGAAGATTCCCAGCCGGGAAGTCAGTGTGCTGGGATCTGAGCCACAGAGGATACACAGATCGCTGCCAAGAGCACTGCCTGGGGGGCACCTGTCCCCAGGGTCATGAGGAATGAGAATGTGGGAGGGAGAAGTGAGACAAATTGGAAAGTCTCCGCGGAGTAGACACCCCGCAGAAAATCAAACTAAAAAGTTCTTCCCAGTGTCCCCCATAGCGGCTGTCAATGTTCCACGAGCACTAGGGAAGGGCGTGCGGTATGGTACAGAGCAAGCAGCCTGAACCCTCTCCCAGGGTTGGGCCCCATGGTCCTGCACCCCCTTCAAGTTGGTAATCTCAGGTGACAAGTGGAACCAGACAAAGGGTGTGCACTGGGGGCGACTACGGATGGCTCCCAGGGGACTGTGACGTCGCCGCTTTCCACCCCTCCCCACCGATGCCCAGGTAGTGCTCCGGGGGAGGGACCACAGAGAGGAGGTCCTTGGAGGTCGGAGCCCAAGGGGTCCAATTCTGGGTGGCAAAAGGAGAGGGACGGGCCCCCCTGTGGTGCAGCGGATTGAGCACCACGTTGTGAAGCTGTCCGCAGCCTCTGCAGCGCCAGTTCAATTCCCAGCCCACCAGGGAGCTACCCACATGGCCCGGCAGATTCTCCTGTCTCCCCGCTGCTCCCCTCAGCAGTGTCTTCGGTCCGTCTGCCTGTTCTGTTCCCTGCTCCGTCTCTGGTGAATCCTCTTACCCTCCCGCATCTCTGGCCTGTACCCTGGCTCTTGTATAAATAACTAAATCTTTAAAAACAAATATTAAGGGCCTCCCTCGTGGCGCAGCGTGTTGAGCGCCGCGCTGTGAAGTTGTCAGCAGCCTCTCAGTGCAGGTTCGATTCCCGGCCCACCGGGGAGCTACCCACACAGCGAAGCAGATTCTCCTGTCTCCCCGCTGCTCCCCTCAGCAGTGTCCTTGGTCCGTCTGCCTGTTTTGCTCCCCGCTGTCTCTGGTGAGTCCTCTCACCCTCCCGCACCTCTGACCTGCACCCCAGTTCTTGTATAAATAAAAATAAAACATTTTTTTTAAAAAAAGCAGAGGGCCGATCCTCCAGCGGGAAGCCCTCGGGAACCCTGGGGGTCACCCTCCCAAGTCCCCAGGAGCGACGGGCGGGGGCGGGGCTGCTGGGCAGACTTGGGGCGCAGGGGGCGCCGAGGGGGCAACAGGCCTGGGCCACCCCCGGCGGCCTCGGGCTGCTCCAGGAAGCCGCGCCCGGCCTGGTTACCTTTCTCTTGGCCGCAGCTAATCTGCTCTGTCGGGTTCTCCCGACATCGCAGGGGCGGGGGGGTGGGGGTGGGGGCGGGGGGGGCACAGCGAAACTTCCACAACTCTCAACTCTCCGGGCAGCGTCCCCGCTCGCATAGACTCGCGACCCAACTGAGCAGGCAGAGGCGGGACAGGGCGGGGTCTAGGCGACCTGTGTGGGCGTGGCCGGTTTCCGCCAATCCCATTGGTCGATGAAAAAAAGATAAGGAAAGGGGCGTGGTTAGAACCCTGCGGCCCCGGCAGGGGCGGAGCCCGAGGAGAGCTGCGCGTGCATCCGCCCGTCCCCGCCCACCTGGGGGAGGGGCAGGGCCTGAACGCGCAGGGTGCGTGCGCAGCTCAGGCTCCCCGCGGTCCCAGGGCGTGGTGGGCCTGAGCAGCCTTGGCCTTGCCCCCACCCTGCCCAACCTGCGCTGCAGACACCCCAAGGTGGGCCCACGAGCCCCAGGACTCAGGAGGTGGGCGAGGAGCGAAAGCAGAGGGAAAGCCGAGCGCGGCCCTTCACAGTCCTTTTCTGGACCCCAAGCTCCGGCCTCGCGTTTGCTCGTCCCAGAGACCCTCCTGCCAGTCCACGCACCCCCGCCGCCCCCGAGATCCCCCTCCCGTCCACGCACACCCGCCCCCATCCTCCTCCTGTCCATGCACCCCCGCCGCGCTCCACGAGACACCCCTCCCGTCCACGCACCCCCGTCCCCTATCCCCCTCCTGTCCACGCACCCCCGCCGCCCCCCAAGATGCCCCTCCCATCCATGCATCCCCGCCACCCCCACATTCCCTTCCTGTACACGCACCCCCGCAACCCCCCATGCCCCTCCTGTCCACAAAACCCCACCATGCCCCCAAGATCACCCTCCCATCCATGCACTCCCGCCATGCACCCCAGAGACCAGAGATCCCCTTCCTGTCCATGCACCTCTGCCGCCCTTTGAGATACCCCTCCTGTCCATGCATGCCCGCCTCGCCCCCTCCCCAGGCACCCCCCCCGGAGTACACCTGCCCCTCACCAGCTAACACATGCCTGCTCACCCCGCTCTCCTCTGCCCCCTTGCACCACCCCCACAGCACCCCTTCCTGCCAGGTGAGCTCCAGGCTCCCCCACCTTTGCTCTCAGGCTCCTCCCCAGGACCCTTGGGGACCTGCGAAGCCACCAGGGACCTTCGCTCCTGTGAGCGCCCCCCTCCCTGCTGCCTGTCCTGCAGCTGCACCCCTGGACCTCCCCAGGGTCTCCCCAGCCACCCTCCCTCCTTCCCCTTCTTCCCTCCTGCCCAGGAAGGCTCAAGGCAGCAGCGCCCCGTGCTTTCCTGGGGTCCCCCAGACCCCTCCAGGCTGGCTGGCTCCTTCCCCAGGACACCATGGTGGCTTCTGTTCTCGACACCCACAGGAGCCCACACTCCACCGCCTTCGGTTCCTCCCACCTGGGGCTCTGCACTTGCTGGGCCCTGCCCGGAACATCCTCTCCCAGATCAGGACCAGCTGAGCCCACGCCCCGGGGTCCCTCAGGGAGGCCTTCTGCTCGTGGTCCACCTGCGCCCTCGCTCGCGCTCCAAGGCCCGCTGTGTCCCCACGGCACCATCTAGACCGGCGGAATGGGTTTACGCCAGAGACACCAAGGAACAGCAGCCTTGGTGGTGAGTGGTCTCCACCAGCTGCAGCTGTACCCATGTCCTCAGGCTGATGGGGATCAGCCCAGCTGATGGGGCTGAAGGGGATCGGCCCAGCTGACCCCAGCAGGAAACCACGGCAAGGAGGTGTGTCTGGGGAGCTGCCAGCCTGCCCTGTGGGGCTTCAGTCTAGGCCTGGGCACTGCTCAGTGGACTCGTCTGGGGCAGGACGAGGCCGGACAGGCCGGTCCACCATGGCCAGCACGTGGGTCCTCTCGGCTTGCCCTTCTCTCGCTCCTGGGGGAACAGACCCTGTTATTGCCTCTCCTCATGGGTCCGCTTGTGTGACCCGCAGGTGCAGGTGATGTCCCCCCAACGTGGCCTGGTGATCCTGAGGCATGGACACTCTGTGGGGTAGGCCAACAGTGGGAATGACTGCACTGAGCCCCCATTGCCAGGCGGTGACCAGTGGTGTCAAACACCAGGACAAGGAATGGGAGCCAGGACCAGGCAACGTGGGTCTCATGATGCATGGCCCGTGGGCGAAGCTTTCAATGGACCTCTCTAGGGGATGAGCATGCTTGATGGGGGTCGTTTTTTGATTTTTTTTAAAAAGATTATGCATACAAGAGCTGTGGTGCAGGCCAGAGGTGTGGGGGGTTGAGGACTCCCCAGAGAGAGTGGAGAGCAGAACAGGTGGATCAACTGAAATCCACTGCGGAGGGAGCAGCGGGGAGGCAGGAGCAGTCTGCTGCACTGTGTGGGTAGCTCCCCGGCCGGGGATGGAACTCGTGCCCAGAGGCTGTGGGCAGCTTCGTAGTTTGAAGTCTGAATCCTTGCGTCCCCAGGGAGGCCTGTCCAGCTATTTCTTATTCTAGCTCATCCTTTTCCATTTTCCTTCTTCTCCCACACGCATTTCATTTGCTCCTTATTTGTGTGTGCACACAAGACTGGGAGGTAGACCAGAGGTGCAGGGCGAGAGGATGCACCAATGACAGAGCAGGGAGCAGCAGAGAAGGATTGTCTGAAATACACCGCTGAGGGGAGTGGCGGGCGAGACAGGAGGCCTGCTGCGCCATGTGGTAACCCCCTGCCTGGATGGATCTTAGGCTGCTGTGGCCAGCCAGGCCCTCATGGTGGAAGTGCTGAGTCTCACCCCTCGGCCATTGAGAAGGTCCCTGAGTTGCGAGTCTTCAGGTCGGCAAAAAATGGCACCGGGGAGACTCCAGGGGCTCAGACTGAGAATGAACACAGCGGATTCTCGGAATCCAATTGCATCTGGAGCTCATCCTGAGACCCCTGAGGGGGAGGCCTGGAAACAAGCCCCCGTCCCTTCCCTGGGGGTCAGCTCTGGGGTCATGCACGCAGAAGCCCCAAGGGGCCAGTGTTGGCACATAGCTGGGGCTCAGGACAGGGATCCTCAGCGGGAGGGCCTGGCTGGAAAGGTGGAGCTTGTCCAGGCACAGGTCCGCAGGCTACTGGGGGCACCCATATAGAAGAGGGTGTTCTCTCCAGCAGCACCCTGTCCAGGGTTAGGGTCATAGTGAGGGTAAGGGTCAGGGTCAGGGTTAGGGTGTGTTTCCTGCCGCGGCCTGGAATGCCCTGGACATACGTCGTGAAAGGTATCTGTGTGGTATGAGCGACCCTCTGAAATTGAAAGCTGGCATAAATTCACTTAGAAGGAAATATTTTCAGCGAAAAATGAAATCCTCGGGCCTCCCAGGTGGCGCAGGGGTTAAGCGTCAGCGCTGTGAAGCTGTCTGCAGCCTCTGCGGCCTGAGTTCGATCCCCGGCCAGGGAGCTGCCTGCAGGGCATGCAGACCTCTCCTGTCTCCCCGCTGCTCCCTTAGCGGTGCTCTAGGTCCGTCTGCTTGTGCTGCTGCCCGCAATCTCTCTGGTGACTGTTCTAACCCCCTGCAACTCTGGCCTGCATCCCAGTTCTTGTAGCATAAATAAATAAATCTTTTTAAAAAGATTATAAACAGCCCAAAGGATAAATTAAACAACATTTTTTCAAAAAAATCAAATACAGCTCTTTTTTCTTAATCATATTTTTAGATTACGTTTAGGAATAAGAAATCACTAGAAAAGATCTATAAGCATCACACACTTCCGCCCCGCCCCGCCCCGCCCCGCCCCGCCCCGCCCCGCCCCGCCCCACCCCACCCCACCCCACCCCACCCCACCCCACCCGCCACCAGGTAACACGCGCCACTACTCTGGCTCTGGTTCCCACGCGTCTCCTTGCTCGGCCTCGCCCCGCCCCCTGCGTGTTGACGTCACGCCCCTGTGCGCTGACGCGGGAGCGGTGGCTGGAGCGGAAGTGGCGGAGCCTCAGAAGCCAGGAACGCCCGTGCTGGCGGAGCGGGCCCGGGGGCCAAGGAAGGAGAAGTCCCGGGGCAGCGCGCAGGAGTGAGGGGAGCGCGCGCCGCCTTGTGGCGAGGCGGGGAAGTGCGGCCTCACGGGGAATCCTGAGGTGGCGCGGCCAGGGCGGGCGCAGCAGGGCGGGCCGCCCTCTCTCTCCCTGTGGGGGGCAGCGGGTTTGGGGCCCTCTGTGGCCGCGGTCAGTGTCTTTAATGCACGTGGACACGAGTTGCTGTTTTCATGGCTGCGGGAATTTTAGGGTCATAGTGTTTTCAGAGACGCGGGCTCGTGGCCTCCGTTTGCGTTTGATTTCCTGAACTTCAGCCGCAGCGGGACGGGCGGGGGCGCCCCCGTGAGCGCCCCGGGCCTTCCCGCCCACCCTGGCCCTGGAGCGCCCCTACACCCGCCCCTCCCGCCCACCTACACCCGCCCCTGCCGCCCTGACCCTGAGCCCGGCTCCCGCCTCCCCGGCGGCCAGGCTCAGCATTGGACTCGCTTCCCGGGACTCGGGGTGAGGCCTTGCCCGCGGGAACCCGGTTTCTTCAGGAGCCGCCCCGCAGCGAGGGGGGCGAGGACGTCTCCCTGCCCGTGGCTGATGCAGAGCGGCGCGTCGGGGGCCCAGGCGGGGCGGCTGTGGGGAGCTCTGCCGGGTCATTGGGGTCCTGGAGGAACATGGGGGTCAGGATATTCCCGAGTGTGACCCTGTGGGTGTGCAGCGCCCCTGAATGAAGGCGCATCCCCCGTGTTTGCTCCCGGCTCCTCCCTGCTGCACTGACTAACCCCTGGATGGGTTTTCTGGACTGTCCATTCTGTTCCATTGATCTGTGTGTTTTATTTCTGTGGACTTAGGATATAATCTGGGGAATGTATTGTAAACTTTTCTGGGGCTGACACCCCCCTCCCCACGCCAGGTCCAGCAGGCAGGTGGGCAGAGTCGAGTCCCAGTCTCACGGGATGCAGATTCTGACCCAGGGGGTGGCGTGATGCGTGGAGCTCTGCATTTCTCATGGGGACTGAGATGCTGCCTGTGCTGGGCCTGGGCCCACGCCTGGGGGCCGAGGCGTCACTTCCTGTTGTGCAGGTGATGTGGCCATTCAGAGCCTTGAAGTGGCTTTGACCCTGGAAACTGCCTCATGAGGTGACTTTACAATAACTCTTGACTAGAATCCAGGATTTCCTGAGCCTTGAGTGACCAGGAGCCACACGGCCTGCCATACTCTGGCTACAAGTCTTTGGTTTTCTAGTGTGGGTTATTATTAACTGATTCAGTGTATTAAAAGCAGTGGCCCTCTCTGCATCGGAGAAACACCACAGCAGTGACAGCTGGGCACCGTCACCCATTGGGATAGAAAGTTTCTTCATGGGGAGTATGTGAGACACTGAAGGGCCCTTGTCTAAGCTCTTGAGATCTTTTCTCTATAGATGGTGCAGAGAGGATTCCTCCTATTTCAGGGATTGTGTAAACCACAGTGACTCATGTGGGAACTGGACATTTTGTAGATACTCCATTTTATCTGTTTCTTTTTAAAGTTTTTGTTTATTTTTTCATAGAAGAACTGGGGTGCAGGCCATAGGGGTGGGAGGGTGAGAGGATTCACCAGAGACAGAATAGGGAGTATAACAGGTGGATCTACCAAGATACACTGCTGAGGGGAGCATCAGGCAAGAGAGGAGAGGTCTGCTGCACCATGTGGGTAGCTCCATGGCCAGGATTGAACTCAGACCATTTTGGTGACAGTACTGAGATTTAACTCCTAGGCCACTGGGGTGGGGGGGAGGCTGCACTTTACCTTTTAATGTTTTAAACTGATGTTACCTCCTTCCTTACCAATCCCTCTGTTATACTCGCTTTGGAGAGAAGTTGAATTTCTCTGGAAAGGAGAATGGAATCAGCATTTATTTAGCACCTGCTGGAGCAACAAGTTCATTGCTGTAGTTATGTGATCTCCATTAATGACACTATAGAGATATTATTCCTACCCTGTAGTCGTGTACCCTGAGGTCCAAAATGGATCAGTAACTTCTCTGAGATCAAGGGCCAGATATATTTGGATCCCCAAATCTGTGTTTTGTACTGAACTGGAGGTTTTAAAATGAGGGTAGGGCCTTTCCAGTTTTGCAGTGGTTGAGCACTGGTTTGTGAAGCTACCCGCAGCCTCTGCAGCACCAATTCTATCCCTGGCCTCAGGGCAAGGGTCCAGCATGGCTCACAGACCTCTCCTGCCATCCGCTGCTCCCCTCAGCAGTGTATTTCGTCCGTCTACCCATTCTGTTCCCCCCTCTGGCTCTGGTGAATCCTCTCACCCTCCTGCGCTTCTGACTGTACCCAGTGCTTGTATAAATGAATAAATCTTTAAAAAATAAATAAAATGAGGGTAAATTGTAACCCTCTTGGAGACCAAGGGGAGGGAAGGAATCTGGGCACCCCCACCCATCCTCAGAACAGGTCCTTGTGTGCTGGGTGTCCTCCTCCATAAGGAAGGAGCTTCAGCCTAAAACAAGGCAGAACGAAACTTTCAAGTTTCATTGCACTGCGTGAAGATGCTGTCATTAATATTGAACGTGAATGACTTAATAGTTTTAGAATGGCTCTAATCCCAAATGTGATTGCTACTTGCAAGAGACTGCAGTTAAAAATAGCCTTTTTCTAATTATTTCCACACAGCAGGCTTAATTGCTGCACATGCCAGAGAAAATTCCTGGAGATCTAGAACAATTGCTGAGGAGGGGATGCCTTGGCAGTGCCTGCAGCATTGTTCAGGATGAGATCCCCTTTAGGAGCATTTATTTATTTATATTGGCTCAGGGTCTTCCCTGTCCATAAAGACCATCTCTTTTTTATTTTTTCTTCTTTTTTTTTAAAGATTTATTTATACAAGATCTAGGGTACAGGCCAGATGTGCGGGAGAGTGAGAGGAGTCACCAGAGACAGAGCAGGGAGCAGAACAGGCAGATTGACTGAAATACACTTCTGAGGGGAGCAGCAGGGGAGACAGGAGAGATCTGCCACGCCATGTGGGCATCTGCGGCTGGCGGGGATCGAACCACCACTGCAGAAGCTGTGGACAACTTCACAACACTGCACTCAACTGCCTGCACCACCAGGAGGCCCTTTTCATCTTTGCTTACATAGTAGTTCATTTTTGTCTAGTTATTGGTTTCTCCCCTCAGGGGTGGTTCCCATAATTCCCCCACCACCACAGCACCCATGACACATCACCTTGTGTTCTTCCCTCCCCTCTTTTCACCCCCCTCCCTCCTCCCTGCTGGATGCCTCAGCTCTTGGTCAGCTTGCTAGGGTTGCCTTTTTCTTTACCTTTTGTTCTGTTTCTCTGTATTTCACAGGTAAGTGAAACCATCTGATGCTGGAGTCCAACTCCAACCAAGGCAGGGTCCACGAAGGTAAGGAAGGTGTCAGCGGGAATGAGGGAATGATGAGACACTGACACTTGATCATGTGACAAGTATCTCCTCCTGATATTGTTATAGAGCAGCCCAGATACAAAATGGGGTGCCTGACTGTGGGTCCTCACCCACACGCTTAAAAGGACTTATCAATGCTCTACTGCAGGCACACGCGAAAGGTTAATTAAAAGGTTTATTTACAAGGGAAGGGGAAATGAGGAAATGCACAGCTCAGGGAGAAAAGTGGGAGACAAAGTTTTAAATGTGTCCTACCCAATCCGCCGATCTGGAATCCCTAATGGCAATCAGAGCTGGCCACGAGCCAGGAGCCATGAAGCCAGGAGGCAAGCGACAGAGCCAACCCAAGGCCCACGTGTTTGGTTTTTATATCCAACCTGGCTGCTTAACTCCACCCTCAGGTCCCAGACACCTTCCCTTCAGTGGTGACGGGATTAGTCTTCCCCAATGCCTTGATGGGTTTAGTTTGGAGTGGGAGTGGAGTCCACAAAGCCTGTATGGGATTAGCTCAGGACATCATTTCCCCCTAACAATATCAGCAGAGATTTATTTATGCATAAGAAATTTGTTATTTTATCATTACATCATCAAACATGATTTTATTTTTACATTCTCTAGAGGTTATTTTTAAATTATTAACAGTGCACAATCTTTACTCAAATTTCCTCATCTTTGATTAACATGATTACATTTTTTCCTTTGTCTCCTCTGCTTCTCCAGCATTTGTTGTTTCCAGTTTTTCTTTTTTAACGTGGAGCATCCTCACTGGAGTGAGGTGGTAGATCATTGTGGTTTTGATTTGTATTTCCACTTTTGGACTGGGTTGTTTGTTTTTGTTGAGTCATGTAAGCTCTTTGTAGATCTTTGGTATCAGTCCCTTATCTGTCATAGGTGTGCCACTATTTTCCCCCATTCGGCGGTTGTCTCTGTGCTGATGACCATCTTTAGCTGTATCCCCAGTTGTGTACATTCTCCCTGGTCTCCTTGCTTATGGAGAAGAAACCTCAAAGATGTTTCTGTGCATCATGTCATGGAGTGTTTGCCTATGTTCTCTTCTGTATATTCTATGGTGCCAGGTTTCACATGCAAGACTTTCAGCCACTGGAGTTGGTTTGTGTATGGTGTGAGGAAGTGGTCTAGTTGTATTCTTTTGCATGTTGCAATCCAGTTTCCCTAGCACCATTTATGGAAGAGGCTATTCTTGTTTCAATGTATAGTCTTAGCTGCTGTGTCATAGGTTAGTTCACCATTGGTCTCTGTGTCTGTTTTTGTTCCAATAATGTTTTCATTATAATAGCTTTGTAGTATTCTTTGATGTCTGGTAGTGTAATAACTTGTGGGTCTGCTACTCCTAAACGGATTGTTTTTATCACCTATAGTTTTAAGCAAGGTCAAGATGGCCTGGTCAGTTAGGTGCAGAGCCCAACCCTTCAAGGTGCCCTTTCAAATCAAACAAGAGCACAGAGCTGTATCGTGCTGGGAGAGCTATGCATCCTGAGGTATGACCGGGAATCCCTGGGGACCTGAGGACCAATGATAGCAAAGGACCCCAGAAGGCTTCCCCAGTGGAAGCCTTGTTGATAAGATTAGAACCATGGCTGGGGATTAGGGTGTGACCTCAATGACAATACTGGGTCATCCAGCAGATGAGAAGTGCCTGGAGGGCAGACTCACAATCCCTGATCCTCTACATTCTTCCCCTTTCTTTCATCTCCTATCCCTTAATCTTCCTCCCCTTTCCTTTTGCTCCTCACCCTTATAACCGATGCTGTGAATCATTAAAAAGGCCAGGATCTTGTGCTTCAGCAACATCCTACATTAGGTAGCCTCCTCCATGACTCCTGACTCCAGTTTCTTTATCAGCGTGGTGTTGGCCAACACAACAATAGCTCCTTTCTCCTCCACCCTTTAAGTCAGAAGAACATTCACTACTAGAGGTTGCTGTGATCCCATATGAATTTGAGCTCTATTGGTTCCATTTCATTGAAGAACACCACTGTAATTTGTATTGGAATTGCATCGAATCTGTAAATTGCATACAAATAGGAAGTCACATCTTGGTTTGTCAAATTTTTCCAATTATGGAACATTCATAAAACAAGTGTTAATAAAAAATGTAGGTGTATTTTCTGTACTTTCTAAAAAGGTGTTATTTTCTATGATTTCTAAAACGGACAAAATAGGTCTGTTCTCTAGAGATGAAGAAAGAATGTTTCAGATGGAAAGTCAATGGCATTTTATCATAGAATAGATGACCAATTATTGATCGTATAATATTAGGATATTCTTCCACATTTCTGCTGATGGAACACTCAGTAAGATCATCCCTTTGTCATCCGCTTCATGGTGCCACCAGAGAAAACGTTGCACTTAAGTGACTTACTTGCACGCTTTATAAAGGAATCGAGAGGAATTAAGTCAGGAAATTCAAAACGTGAAACTGGAAAACATGAAGTTGATAATGAAGTTAGAGCCACGTCTCTGGTCACGTGTGTCTGTAAAATCCGCAATCCTCGATTGTGGTCACCCGCCACTGGACAAGGCAGGGCCAGACCCACTGATCCATGGATGGTCCTTTCTGAAGCTGGGCCTGGGGTCTGAATTTGTACCTGGCGAGCAAGGGCACGTCGCTGCTGTCTTGGGTGTGTTGGTTCACGTCCTCCTATCTTTGCCTCCCTGGGGAGAGGAAAGGGAGGACCCAGATGTTTCCCGAGGGCTGTCTGCAGTCCTTCCCTTAGTCCTCGCTGCCCTCACAAGACAACCTGTTTGTCATGTCATTTATTTCCAGCCTCTAAAATCTCTTCAGTGGCTCCCACTGTCCATGCTCAGGCTAAAGTCCAAGCCTCCAGACAAGCTGACGAGAGTCTCGCCATCTGCTCCTGCTGTCCCAGGCCCCTCTCTGACAATCTCCTTCTCTCCGGCTTCCCCATTCACCTGACTGAGTCCATGTCACGGGTCATTCCGCAGCAGCACTGCTGGTCGCCCCCTCGGCCAGGAGCATATCAGGTGTCCCTTCCAGGGAAGGCTGTGGCGTCTCAAGCTCCCTGTCACAATTCTTGTGGGTCTGTTGAGGTTCCCTGTGCCCCCGATTGCTCCTGAGTGTGCTCTGAGCTGTGGGCTCGGCTCAGCCTGTGTCCTCATCCAACAGACAGTGGGCGCTCAGCAACAACAGGTGAAGGGGTCATGTCTGCCTCTCAAGTCAAAGGGATACTTTCCTTTGTACACATAGGAAAGGAAGGCTCAGGTATTAGAGGAAAAAACTATCTTCCCCGCCCCCGGGCCTGCCTGATGAGCGTAGAACCTTCCATTTTGTCAGAGCGGGTGGTCTCTGGGCTCTGGCCTGTCGGCTCCTCTCTCTCCCCTACTGGGTGCTGGCAGAGGCACAGCCCTGGTGCCTGCTGGGGGAGGTGCTGGGGCAGCCCCGCCCGCCTCTCTCTCAGCAGTCAGGGGCCTCCTGGAATGACACTGCTAGGCAGGCGCTCATCCCTCATGGGCAGTGAGGAGAAGGTGCAGTTGTTACGCCCCCAGGGCGGGGCTTCCGGCCACAGGGAGGGTGCAGGGGCTCAGAGAGTCTGTGCAGCTTCTGTCCCAGGCGGTGATCAGCCCCAGTGGGACCCGGGTATGGTGGACACAGCTGCAGGGCGAGCTCCGGGGTGGAGTGTGGTGCATTTTTACCTTGTTCCATTGGGTCTTCCGCTCAGAGCGCTCAGAGCACAGCTTCACATGCTGGTGGGTCTCCTGGCCTCACCACCTCCACAGTGTGGGTTCTGACCCAGTGGGCTGCTCAGGAGTGACCCAGGACCTCTGTGCTCCGTGCCCACAACACAACCTGCCAGCGCCTGGCAGTTTTCCACATCCAGCCCTCCCTCCCCGGGATCCTCCCAGCCGGTGCCCCCAACTCTGCCATCGACCACCCACAGGAGATGCTCCTCACTCTTTCCTATGTGGGCTCCCCTTCTGCCCAGATGGAAGCACAGAGGGTGCCACCCCGCTGGATCCTGCAGGACCAGGTTCCTGCCCCCACCATGCCAGCCCACTCCCCCCTTAACCATCCCTCCCCCACCTGTAGGCCCAGGCCGGTACTTCACTCCAAGTCTTATGAGAGCCTGAATGGGAGAGGACGGGACTCACAGTGGCAACACCCACCCGATGGCCCCGCTGCATCACGACGGTGTGGAAATTCAAAGTGAGATAGAGGTAAATAGCCCACGTTTCCTCCAAAGATGGTGACAATGTAAAAATTGTAAAATGAATGGGGAAGGCTCGAGTGTCCTCACGTCTGGGGTGGAAATGTTGGTGAGGATGTCCATTTTGTGGGGCCTGTGTGCAATTCCATTTCAACATTGCTCAAATGGGTTGAGACTAAAATATCTGTTGCCATTGTTGCTGCCTTGAAAGTCACCATGTCAGAAACAATAAAGGTCACAGATAGACATGGCAATACCCGTCTACTCTGTGTCAGTGACTTTCTTTCAATGACAGTGGATAAAATCCATTTAAAGGGTACCTTTTTAGCCAAAAATAAAATCCCCTTTTTAAAAAATGGGAGTTAAATATTGTTGGCATTCTTTTGTTCCTTGATGCCTCTTACTATTCCCAGTTGTTTTTCTTTCTCTTCCTTTTCCTTGAGCCTTAGCACCCTTTTCATTTATGAAACTTCTGATCTTGTACGGTTTACAAGTTTACACAGAAATAAAACCACTGTTGAACTACTACAAAATAATCTATATAAATTTTGACACCACCATCTTTCCTGTCAATGATGGAACCTCTGCTGAAATAATCAGGTTTTCATTTCTAGGATGAGACAGAAAATGAACGGGTTATATTTGGCAGGACACTAGATTTATATCGATCTGTGACAGTTGACTTGGAATACAGGATTTTCACTCTATTGTGTTCTCTATTTCTTTTTGCAAAGGCAATGAACTAGGAATTTCTGATGAGAAATGACACCCTGGGATGTAGATTCTGAGGAGAAAAAAGCCTCTGAGGAGAAAAAAAACTGAGGAGAAATACCACAGTAGGAATGTTGAGGAGGAATAGCTGATGACAAATGACACCCAGGCAAGCTGATTCTGAGGAGAAGACAGGCCTCTGAGGAGAAAATCTGAGGAGAAATACTGTAGTAAGGACTGTTGAGGAGAAATAACTGAGGAGAAATGACCCCCTGGGATGCAGATTGTGAAGAGAAGACAGACATCTGACAAGAAAAAACTGAAGAGAATTACTGTAGTTAGGAGTGTAGAGGAGAAATATCTGATGATAAATGACACTTTGGGAAGCAGATTCTGAAGAGAAGAGAGGCCTCTGAAGAGGAATACTGTAGTAAGGAGTGTTGAAGAGAAATATCTGAGGAGAAATGACACCGCAGTAAGCAGATTCTGAGGAAAAGGCAGGCCTCTGAGGAGAAAAATCTGAGGAGAAATACTGTAGTAAGGAGAGTTGAGAAGAAATAGCAGGTGAGAAATGACATGTTGGGAAGCAGATTCTGAGGAGAAGGCAGGCCTCTGAGGAAAAAAAAACTGAGGAGAAATACTACAGCAAGGAGTGTTGAGGAGAAATATCTGAGGAGAAATGACACGTTGGGAAGCAGATTCTGAGGAGAAGACAGGGCTCTGTGGAGAAAAAACTGAGGAGAAATACTGTAGTAAGGTGTGTTGAGGAGCAATATCTGAGGAGAATTGACAACCAAGGAAGTGGATTCTGAGG
The DNA here is from genome assembly GCF_014898055.3 of Talpa occidentalis. NCBI lineage: Eukaryota > Metazoa > Chordata > Mammalia > Eulipotyphla > Talpidae > Talpa > Talpa occidentalis. The sequence continues at coordinate 3,690,583 of NW_023601851.1, read as the reverse complement.
AGAAGACAGGCCTCTGAAGAGAAAATCTGAGGAGAAATACTGTAGAAAGGAGTGTTGAGGAGAATTATCTGAGGAGATATGACATGTTGGGAAGCAGATTCTGAGGAGAAGACAGGCCTCTGAGGAGAAAAAACTGAGGAGAAATACCGCAGTAAGGAGTGTTGAGGAATAGCTGAGGACAAATGACACCCTGGCAAGCAGATTCTGAGAAGACAGGCCTCTGGGAGAAAATCTGAGGAGAAATACTGTAGTAAGGACTGTTGAGGAGAACTATCTGAGGAGAAAAGACCCACTGGGAAGCAGATTCTGAGGAGAAGACAGGCCTCTGAGGAGAAATACTGTAGAAAGAATTGTTGAGGAGAATAATCTGAGGAGATATGACATGTTGGGAAGCAGATTCTGAGGAGAAGACAGGCCTCTGAGGAGAAAAACCTGAGGAGAAATACGTAGTAAGGACTGTTGAGGAGGAATAGCTGATGAGAAATGACCCACTGGCAATCAGATTCTGAGGAGAAGACAGGCCTCTGTGGAGAAAAATCTGAGGAGAAATACGTAGTAAGGACTGTTGAGGAGGAATATCTGACGAGAAATGACACCCAAGGAAGCAGATTCTGAGGAGAAGACAGGCCTCTTATGAGAAAAATCTGAGGAGAAATACTGTAGTAAGGAGTGTTGAGGAGAAATAACAGGTGAAATATGACACGTTGGGGAGCACAAACTGAGGAGAAGGCAGGCCTCAGAGGAGAAAAATCTAAGAAATACTGCAGTAAGGATTGTTGAGGAGAAATATCTGAGGAGAAATGACCCCCTGGGAAGCAGATTCTGAGGAGAAGACAGGCCTCTGAGGAGAAAAAACTGAGGAGAAATACTGCAGTAAGGAATGTTGAGGAGAATTATCTGAGGAGATATGACATGTTGGGAAGCAGATTCTGAGAAGACAGGCCTCTGAGGAGAATAATCTGAGGAGAAATACTGTAGTAAAGTGTGTTGAGGAGCACTATCTGAGGAGAATTGACACCCAAGGATGCAGATTCTGAGGAGAAGGACGGCCTCTGAGGAGAAAAATCTGAGGAGAAATACTGTAGTAAGGAGTGTTGAGGAGAAATATCTGAGGAGAAATGACACGTTGGGAAGCAGATTCTGAGGAGAAGACAGGGCTCTGTGGAGAAAAATCTGAGGGGAAATACTGTAGTAAGGTGTGTTGAGGAGCAATATCTGAGGAGAATTGACACCCAAGGAAGCAGATTCTGAGGAGAATACAGGCCTCTGAGGAGAAAAATCTGAGAAGAAATACTGTACTAAGGAATGTTGAGGAGAAGTATCTGAGGAGAAATGACACGTTGGGAATTATTCCCATACAGCAGGCTTAATTGCTGCAACTACCAGAAAAAAATTCCTGGATATCTAGAACAATTGGTGAGGAGGGGATGTCCCAGCAGTGGCTGCAGTATTGTTCAGGATGAGACCTCCCTTTAGGTGGATTGATTTATTTATATTGTTTTAGGCTTTTCCCTGTCCTTAAAGCCCATATCTTTTTTTTTTCCCTTCTTTTCTTACATCCTTGTTCATTTTTGTTCAGTTATTGGTTTCTCCCCTCAGGGGTGGTCCCCATAGTGCTCCCGTACCATAGCAGCCATTACCCATCACCATATCCCTTGTTCTCTTCCCTCCCCCTGTTGATCCCCCTCCCCACCCCCTGCTGGATGCCTCAGCTCTTGGTCAGCCTGCTAGGGTTGTCTTTTTCTCTACCTTTTGTTCAGTTTCTCTTTATTTTTTCATATAAGTGAAACCGTCTGATATTTCTTTCTCCTGCCTTATTGTGGCTAGCATAATTCCTTCCAGCTTCATCCATATTGCCACAACTGGCATGTGTTTGTCATTTTTGATTGCTGAGTAATATTCCATTGTGTGCTTATACCACAACATTTTGATCCATTCATCTGTTTTGTTGCATTGGAGTTGTTTCCATATCATGGCTATTGAATATAGTGCCTCAATAAACATAGGAGTTCAGGTTTCCTGTTTTTTTTTTTTTTTTTTTTTGTCCCTTGGGTAGATTCCTAGGAGTGGAATTGCTGGATCATATGTAGATCCATTTTCAGTGTTCTGTGGAAGCTCCACACAGCTGCCCATAGTGGCTGGAACAGTTTGCCTTCCCACCAGCAGTGTAGGAGTCTTCTTTTTCTCCACTGCTTCTTCAGCATTTGTTGTTTCCAGTTTGTTGTTGTTGTTGTTGTTTTTTTAATGTAGCGCATTCTTGCTGGAGTGAGGTGGCATCTATGTGGTTTTGATTTGCATTTCCTTGATATTAGTGATGCCGGACCTTTTCTCTGTGCCTGTTGGTCATTTGTATTTCTTGTTTGAAGTGTCTTTTGACTTCTGCCCCTTTTATGGACTGGGTTGTTTGTTTGTTTGTTTTTAGTTGTGTAAGCTCTTTGTAAATCTTTGATATCTGTCCCTTATATGTCATATGTCATATGCAAATATTTTCTCCCATTCAGGGGGGCGTCTCTTTGTTTTGATCACTGTCACTTGCTGTTCTGAAGATTTTTAGGTTTATGTGTCCCCAACTGTTTACAGTCTCCTTTGTTTTCCTTGCTTCTGGAGAAGAATCCTCAAAGATGTTTCTGAGGATTGTGTCATAGAGTGTTTGCCTATGTTCCCTTCTATATATTCTATGATGCCAGGTTTCACATTCAAGTCTTTTATTGACTTGAGTTGGTTTGTGCATGGTGTGAGATAGTGGTCTAGTTTTATTATTTTGCATGTTGCAATCCAGTTTTCCAGCACCATTTATTGAAGAGGCTATTCTTGTTCCAATGTTTTATTCCTTGCTCCTGTGTCATGGAAGTGTGGTTTTATTTCTGTGCTTTAAATTAGATTCCATTGGTCTCTGTGTATGTTTTTGTTCCAATAATGTTTTTATTATAATAGCTTTGTAGTATTGTTACAGGGCAACCCCAACATGAAATGGGTTGCCTGTGGTTCCTCACCTGCGTGCTTAAAATGGACTTATTGATACTCAACTGCAGCACGCACACAAGGTTAATAAAAGGTTTATTTACAAAAAGGGGAGAAATGTGTCAATATGTCCTACCAGTTCCATTGACCTGGAATCCCATGGCATGCTGAGAGCTGGTGAAAAGCCAAGAGCTATGAGGTTAAGAGAGAGAGAGAGCCAAGGCCCATGTCTGGTTTTATACCAAACCTGGCTGCTTAACTCCACCCTCAGGTCCCAGCAATCCTCCCTCAGGTGATGATGGGATTTGTCATTCCCAGCATCTTGATTGCTTTGGTCTGGATTGGGGGTGGAGACCACAAAACCTGTATGGAGTTGGCTCAGGACATCCTCTCCCCCTAACATTATTGTTTGATGTCTGTGAGTGTAATACCTCCATCCTTCCCCACTGTTATTTAGAAGAATGTTCACTACTAGAGGTTTTGTGATCCCATATGAATTTGAACAGTATTGGCTCCATTTCATTGAAGAACACCATTGTAATTTTTATTGGAATTGCATTGAATCTACCAATTGCATACAAAATAGGAAGTCCCACCTAGGTATGCTACTCTTTTCCAATTATGGAACATTCATAAAACAGAGTATTAATAAAAAATGTAGGTGTTATTTTTTATAATTTCTTTTTTTATTTTTAAAAAAATGATTTCTTTATTTATTTATACAAGCACTGGGTACAGTCAGAAGTGCAGGAGGGTGAGAGAATTCACCAGAGCCAGAGTGGGGAACAGAACAGGCAGACTGATGAAGATACACTGCTTAGGGGAGCAGCGGGCGAGACAGGAGAGGTCTGTCGTGCCATGTGGGACCCTTGCCGGCGGCTGGGGATCGAACCAGTGCTGCAGAGGGTGCGGGTAGATTTGCAGCCCGGCGCTCAACTACTGCGCCACCAGGGAAGGCCCTATTTTCTATAATTTCTAAAAAGATAAAGTAGGTCTGTTTTCTAGAGATGAAGAAGGAATATTTCAGATTGAAAGGCAAAGGTGTTTTATCTTATAATAGATGACAAGTTATTGATAGTATAATATTAGGATATTCTTCCACCTTTCTGCTGAGTGAGAATGCTAAGTGAGATTTTCCTTTGTCATCTGCTTCATGATGCCACCTGAGAAAACGTTGCACTCAAGTGACTTAATTGCAGGATAGTACCAGTGTGCTTTATAAAGGAATCAAGGACAGGAATTAAGTCAGGAAATTCAAAACGTGAAACTGGAAAACATGAAGTTGATAATAAAGATAGAACCACGTCTCTGGTCACATGTGTCCATAAAATCCACAGTCTTTGATTGCGGACTGATCACTTGCTGCTGGACAAGGCAGGACCAGATTCACTCATCCTTGGATGGTCCTTTCTGAAGCTGGTCCTGAGGTCTGAATTTACCTGGAGAGCAAGGACACGTCGCTGCTGTCCTGGGGGTGCTGGTTCACTTCCCTCTGTCTTTGCCTGGCTGGGGAGAGGAAGGGAGGAACAGAATGTTTCCCAAGGACCGTCTGCTTTCCTTCCCTCGGTCCTCGCTGCCCTCACAAGAAAACCTGTTGGCCACGTCATTTATTTACAGCCTCAAAGAGGTCTTCAGTGACTCCCATGTCCTCACTCAGGCTAAAGTCCAAGCCTCCAGACAAGCTTACGAGAGTCTTGCCATCTGCTCCTCCTGTCTCAGGCCTGTGGCCCTCGATGACAACCTCCTTCTCTCTCCCCACCCCGTTCACCTGTCCAATTCCACTTCAAGGGTCATTCTGTAGGAGCCCTGCGTGATGCCCCCTTGGCCAGGAGTGTGTCAGGTGCCCCTTCCAGGGAAGATTGTGGCATCTCAAACTTCCCGTCAGATTTCTTGTGTGTCTGTTGAAGTTCCCTGTGTCCCTGATTGCTCTTGGGTGTCCTGAGCTGTGGGCTCAACTCAGCTCGTGTCCTAGGCATCTAGCAGACAGTGGGCGCTCAGCAACAACAGGTGAAGGGGTCGTGTCCACCTTTATAGTTTAGGAATACTACTTTCCTTTGTACAGATGAGGAACTGGGGCTCAGGTATTGGAGCCACAAAAAAAAAAAAAAGAAAAACCTGACACCCCCTGGGCTGCCTGAGCCTAGAACCTTCCATTTCAGCAGAGGGGGTAGTCTTGGTGCCCCTGCCACTCAGCTCCTCTCTCTCTCTCTCCTTATTCAGTGTAGGTGGAAGCACAGACCTGGCATCTTCTGGGGTGGGGGGAAGTGCTGGAGCAACCCTACCCACCTCTCTCTCTCAACTGTCAGGGACCTTGATGCCTGGAATGACACAGCCAGGCAGGTGCTAATCCCTCGTGGCCAGCAATAAAACAGAAAACAAAACACAAATAAAAACGAGGTGAGCTTGACATTAACTGACATGCAGCTGCTCTGTCCACCCCTGCTTTTCTATCAGGAATGCCATATTTTCACCCTTAAATTTTTTATAACTGTCACATGGCAGGGAGAGGGGCACCCCAGAACCCCCAAATCTGCCTGATCTAAATAGGTTCTGTCATCTGCCACATCAAGACAAAACATAATACCTTTAATGGAAAGGAATTTTAATACAATTAGTAAACAATACAGAAAAGACAAAGAATATAATTTCTAAATTATCACCCAGAGTTACCCATCCCCTCTGGGCAAAAGTCCAGCCAAATGGATTGGCCCAGAGCAGGCGGCCAAAAGCTGCCACAAAGCACCTTCCAGGGGGACCCATAGGAATGGGTCAGAAATAGCCAGACAAGTCTGGGAGGAAAAGAAAAAAATCAAAATCAAGACAAAAACTGCCATTGTCACCTCCCCTCGGGTCTCTCACCCACATCTGTTTTACCCATTCCATAACCAAAAGGCAAGCACAGTTTCTTCACATGTCTCCTTGCTCCATGTGTCTCCTCCAGGTCTCCATCTTGCTCTCCACACTGCTTCCTTCCTTCTCCAATCTCCTGTCCAGCTTTTGTCCTCCCTGATCAGCTCCACCCTCCTTTGGGTTGGTTAAGACCTGGAACTTCCCCTTTTCCTGGGCACCACCCTGCTACATAACCACAACAGAATGCTTTTTTTAAAGGTTTATTTATTTATGCATACAAGATCTGGGGTACAGGCCAGTAGTGTGTGTGTGTGTGTGTGTGTGTGTGGCCGGGAGTGGTGAGAGGATTCACTAGAGACAGAGTGGGGAACAGAACAGGCAGATTGACTGAAATACACTGCTGCGAGGAGCAGTGGGGAACCAGGAGAGGTCTGCTGTGCCACGTGGGTAGCTTCCTGGATGGGGATTGAACTTGTGCTGCAGTGGCTGTGGACAGCTCCACAGGCTGCGTCATAACCCCTTGCACTACCAGGGAGGCCCACCACAACAGAATTCTTAAGACTGGTTTTAAAAATATTCTATGGTTACTTTTTACCTGCCAAGGAAAAGGGGCCTAATTGAACCACTGATTGCACTGATTTTTTTATTAGCTTTGGTTGGCTGGTTCTTAAACTGAAACGGAGTTGTGTACATTGTGGAAAATCTGAACATTAGAATAAAATACAATGAGGAACAGTGAACTGTGATTTTTAATCAAAAGAGAAATCCTTTTAGTGCTTGCCTGGTCATACAGCAGTTAAAGTCTCAGCACTGTCAAGCTATTGCCAACCACTGTGACCTGAGTTTGATCCCTGGCCAGGGAGTTGACTCCCAAGGCAGAGCAGACCTCTTCTGTCTCCCTCAGCAGTGGATTTCAGTGGATACACCTGTTGTACTCCCCACTCTGTGTCTGGTGAGTCCTCTCACATGCTATACCTTTGGCCTACACCCCAGCATTTGTATGCATAAATAAATAAATCATTTTAAAATAAAGAAAAGAGATATTTTTGTGAGTTGCTTAGTTTTTTTTTCCTCATATTTTCAGTATTTTGAACTGTGAACTATAGGACCCATGTGTATGGGCAGAGACTATAAACGTGAAATTGTAGAATTACAAAATGAACTCGCATTAGCTGAGTGAGGAAATGTACAACCACACTACATCATCGTCTTCCTCACTAATTAAGCATGAATGTGTGTCTGTCATTATAATTATTTTCCTTGTCCTTCATGACAATTCATCACGTAAGTGTGTATCAATAAATGCATACTTAACACACGATTTTAATTTTGTCTGGTATTTAAGATTTGAATAAATCATATTATGTTTATTTTATATCTGAAACAACACTATGCCTACAATTTTATATCTTTCTTCCTTTATTTAACATAACATACATATATTTCAAGTTACTGAAAACTATTCAGAATTATTGTACATAATTTCTACATTTGCTTTATGATTCCTGGAGCTTTGATTTAGATGTCCCCAAGTATTTGTTAGTATAAGAAAATGCTGGTTAGCATTTTACAAATAAAGATTTTTGTGTTCAAACTGTTACATGGCAGCCCGGATACAAAACGGGTTGCCTGACTGTGGGTCCTCACCCACACACTTAAAAGGACTTACCAATACTCTACTGCAGGCAAACACAAAAGGTTAATAAAAGGTTTATTTATAAGGGAAGGGCAAATGAGGAAATGTACAGCTCAGAGAGAAAAGTGGGAGACAAAGTTTTAAATGCATCCTACCCAATCCGCCGATCTGGAATCCCAAATGGCCCTCTGAGAGCTGGCCACAAGCCAGGAGCCATGAAGCCAGCAGGCGAGCGAGAAAGGGAGCCCCCCTCAAGGCCCACGTGTTTTGTTTTTATACCAAACCTGGCTGCTTAACTCCACCTTCAGGTCCCAGCCACTTTCCCTCTGGTGGTGATGGGATTAGTCTTTCCCAATGTCCTAATGGCTTTGTCTGGAGTGGGGGTGGAGTCCACAAAGCCTGAATGGAATTAGCTCAGGACATCCTTTCCCCCTGACAAAATCATTCTCTTAGGTCATTTCCCAATTACTATTGGGAATTACTATTGAATGACTATTTCTTTTAATACATACACATATAGGGGGCGGAGCAACATGGTGGAGAGGAGACGCTGCGAGTAAGATCTCCCATTAAAAAAAGTTAAAAGGGAGGAAAAGCAGCAGGTCCCAGTGAGAACTGGGACATGGAAGATAAACGGGGGACGCCAGCGAACTGCCCGAAGAAGAAAGTGGCCATAAAAGAGGACTAGAAGGGAGGGAAGCGCAGAACCCTGCTCCCCTCCCCCGCCCACAGAGGTGGCACTCTCGACCGGCAGAGAGGAGGGAAACAACAAACTAAAACGACCAACAAGAACAAACGACACAGCAAGCGGGACTGTGAGTGGAAAGGAAACTATTTCAGCCCACCACACCCCATGAACGGGAGCTGTGGAGAACCCCGCAGGATCCGCTGCGGAGGTGAGTGAACGGCTCCGGGCGCCATTGAAGAGAGACCCCACCCCGGGGAGGAGACCAGCACCAGCACACAGCCCAGGGCTGCCCGGTAAGCCTGCGCAGAAAGGCGGCGCGCTGGAAAAAACAGGCGCGGATCGCGGTCAGGATCGCGGAACAGGGCGCGCTGGAAAACCAAGGGCGGATCGGAATCGGGATCGCGCACGGAAAAGCAGTGCAGTTGAAAAGCAAACGCGGATCCAGATCGCAGCTGCCCAGTTCCCTGCGCCTGCGACCTAGGCTTGCGGGGAGACGCGCGGAGGCCTCACTGAGTGAGCAGGCCCAGGCGCCCAGGCACGGGAGCGGGATTCAAAAGGCGCCATTCCCGCGCCACAGAACTGGGCTACAGCCTGAGTCCTGGAACTGGGGCTTTGGAACTGACACCGGGGCACAAAACTAGGGCGTGGGTTCCCCACGATGGTGGGGCACAAGGCAGACACAGCACCCCAAAGCCGTTGAGTTTACCCTACCATTCCTGCTCTATTCCCTGTCCCACGGGGTGGAAAATCAGCTCCCCAAGGGCTCCAGGAGAGATCTCTGGCGCCACCTAGCGACTTGAAGCCAGCAGAGGCGCCTAGAGGAGCCAGTGGCCAGCTGGGGAGTTAGCCCACGCTGGGCCCCTTCCGACCAGTAGTCTGAGCCCACAGGGGGAGCGAGCACCCACAGCCAGGGCAGACCAGGCACGCAGAAGAGTGTGCCTGAGACCGGACGCACAGGGAGTGTGTCCCACATCACCATCTTAGAACAGGGACATTTCTTCAGTAAAGACTACCTGCAGAAGACTTCCTCAGGAGCCAGAGGTGAGCGGGGGAAGTTCGCCCACGCCAGACCCCTCTGGCCTGCAGTCCAAGCCCAGAGGGGGAGCAGGAACCCACCGCCGGGGCAGACAAGGGGCACAGGGGAGTGTGTCCCCACATTGGCATTTTAGAACAGGGACCTTTCTCCAGTAAAGACTGCTTGAAACTGACAGATGACTCCTGGAGGAACGCAGAGGAG